>NC_081569.1:51619785-51656977 GCF_022355385.1 Mustela nigripes | reverse complement strand
CAAGCTGGTGCAACCAGCTTGCATTCCCACCAACAGTGTAGGAGGGTTCCCCTCTCTCCACATCCTCACCAGCATCTGTCATTTCTTGACTTGTTAATTTTAGCCATTCTGATTGGTGTGGGGTGGTATCTCAGTGTGGTTTTGATTTGTATTTCCCTGATGCCAAGTGATTTGGAGAATTTTTTTCATGTGTCTGTTGGCCATCTGGATGTCTTCTTTGCAGAAACGTCTGTTCATGTCCTCTTCCCATTTCTTGATTGGATTATTTGTTCTTTGGGTGTTGAGTTTACTAAGCTCTTCATAGATTTTGTATACTCGCCCTTTATCTGATATGTCATTTGAAAAATCTTCTTCCATTCTGTCAGTTGTCATTTGGTTTTGTTAACTGTTTTATTTGCTGTGCAAAAGCTTTCGATCTTGATGAAATCCCAATAGTTAATTTTTGCCCTTGCTTCCCTTGCCTTTGGTGATGTTCCTAGGAAGAAGTTGCTGCGGTTCAGGTCAAAGAGGTTGCTGCTCATGTTCTCCTCAAGGATTTTGATGGATTCCTTTCTCACATTGAGGTCCTTCATCCATTTTGAGTATATTTTCATGTGTGGTGTAAGGAAATAATCCAATTTCATTTTTCTGCATTTGGCTGTCCAATTTTCCCAGCACCATTTGTTGAAGAGGCTGTATTTTTTCCATTGAACATTCCTTCCTGCTTTCCCAAAGATTAGTTGACCATAGAGTTAAGGGTTGACCATAGAGTTGGCCTTAGAGTTCCTTTGATCTATGTGTCTGTTTTTTTTTTTTTTAATTTTTTATTTTTTATAAACATATATTTTTATCCCCAGGGGTACAGGTCTGTGAATCACCAGGTTTACACACTTCACAGCACTCACCAAAGCACATACCCTCCCCAATGTCCATAATCCCACCCCCTTCTCCAAAACCCCCTCCCCCAGCAACCCTCAGTTTGTTTTGTGAGATTAAGAGTCACTTATGGTTTGTCTCCCTCCCAATCCCATCTTGTTTCATTTATTCTTCTACCCACTATGGAAAGAACCTAGATGTCCATCAACAGATGAATGGATCAAGAAGATGTGGGATATATACTCAATCGAATACTATGCAGCCATCAAAAGAAATGAAATCTTGCCATTTGCGACAATATGTGTCTGTTTTTGTGACAGTACCATACTCTCTTGATGATGACAGCTTTGTAATAGAGTTTGAAGTCCGGAATTGTTATGCCACCAACTTTGGCTTTCTTTTTCAATATTCCTTAGGCTATTTGAGGTCTTTTCTGGTTCCACATAAATTTTAGAATTATTTCTTCTATTTCTTTGAAAAAAATGGATGGGATTTTGATAGGGATTGCATTAAATGTGTAGATTGCTTTAGGTAGAATAGACATTTTCACAATATTTGTTCTTCCAATCCAGGAGCATGGAACATTTTTTCATTTCTTTGTGTCTTCCTCAATTTCTTTCATGAGTACTTTAAAGTTTTCTGAGTATAGATTCTTTGCCTCTTTGGTTAGGTTTATTCCTAGGTATCTTATGGTTTTGGGTGCAGCTGTAAATGGGATTGACACCTTAATTTCTCTTTCCTCTGTCTTGTTGTTAGTTTAAAGAAATGCAACTGATTTATATGCATTGACTTTATATCCTGACACTACTGAATTCCTGTACAAGTTCTAGCAGTTTTAGAGTGGAGCCTTTTGGGTTTTCCACATATAGTATCATATCATCTGCAAAGAGTAATATTTTGAGTTCTTCTTTGCTGATTTGCAGGTCTTTAATTTCTTTTGGTTGTCTGATTGCTGAGGCTAGGACCTCTAGTACTATGTTGAATAGCAGTAGTGATAATGGACATCCCTGCTGTGTCCTGACCTTAGCGGAGAAGCTTTCAGTTTTTCTCCATTGAGTATGATATTTGCAGTGGGTTTTTCATAGATGGCTTTGATGATATTGAGGTATGTGCCCTCTATCCCTACACTTTGAAGAGTCTTAGTCAGGAAGGGATGCTTCATTTTGTCCAATGCTTTTTCAGCATCTACTGAGAGTATCATATGGTCTTGTTCTTTCTTTTATTTATGTATTTTATCACATTGATTTGCGGATGTTGAACCAACCTTGCAGCCCTGGAATAAATCCCACTTGGTCATGGTGAATAATCCTTTTAATGTTCTGTTGGATCCTATTGGCCAATATTTTGGTGAGAATTTTTACATCTGTGTTCATCAAGGATATTGGTCTGTAATTCTTTTTGACGGGATCCTTGTCTTGTTTTGGGATCAAGGAGATGCAGGCCTCATAAAATAAGTTTGGAAGTTTTCTGTCTATTTCTATTTTTTGGAACATTTTCAGGAGAATAGGAATTAATTCTTCTTTAAATGTTTGGTAGAATTTTCCTGGGAAGCCATCTGGCCCTGGGCTCTGTTTGCTGGGAGATTTTTGATGACTGTTTCAATCTCCTTGCTGGTTATGTGGCTGTTCAGGTTTTCTATTTCTTCCTGGCTCAGTTGTGGTAGTTTATATGTCTCTAGGAATGCATCCATTTCTTCCAGACTGCCGAATTTGTTGGTGTAGATTTGCTCATGGTATGTTCTTATAATTGTTTGTATTTCTTTGGTGTTGGTTGTGATCTCTCCTCTTTCATTCATGATTTTATTTTTTTGGGTCCTTTCTCTTTTCTTCTTGGTAAGTTTAGCCAGGGGCTTGTCAATCTTATTAATTCTTTCAAAGAACCAGCTCCTAGTTTCGTTGACTTGTTCCTTTTTTTTTTTTTTTTTTGGTTTGTTTGTTTCTATTTCATTGATTTCTGCTCTGATCTTTATGATTTCTCTCCTTCTTATGACTTCAGGCTTTCTTTCTTGTTCTTTCTCCAGCTCCTTTAGGTGTTGGGTTAGGTTGTGTACCTGAGACCTTTCTTGTTTCTTGATAAAGGCTTGTATCACTATATATTCTCAGGACTGCCTTTGTTGTGTCCCACAGATTTTGAACTGTTGTGTTTTCATTATCACTTGTTTTCATGAATTTTTTCAATTCTTCTTTAATTTCCTGGTTGACCCATTCATTTTTTTTTTTTTTTTTTTTTAAGGATGCTGTTTAGTCTCCATGTATTTGGGTTCCTTCTAAATTTCCTCTTTTGATTGAGTTCTAACTTCATAGCATTGTGGTCTGAAAATATGCAGGGGATGATTTCAATCTTTTTTTTTTTTAGTGTATTTTTTATTTATTTTCAGCATAATAGTATTCATTATTTTTGCACCACACCCAGTGCTCCATGCAATCTGTGCCCTCTATAATACCCACAAACTGGTACCATGACCTCCCACCCCCTGATCCTTCAAAACCCTCAGATTGGTTTTCAGAGTCCATAGTCTCTCATGGTTCACCTCCCCTTCCAATTTCCCCCAACTCCCTTCTCCTCTCCATCTCCCCATGTCCTCCATGCTATTTGTTATGCTTCACAAATAAGTGAAACCATATGACAATTGACTCTCTCTGCTTGACTTATTTCACTCAGCATAATCTCTTCCAGTCCCGTCCATGTTGCTACAAAAGTTGGGTATTCATCCCTTCTGATGGAGGCGTAATACTCCATAGTGTATATGCACCACATCTTCCTTATCTATTCGTTCGTTGAAGGGCATCTTGGTTCTTTTGGTGACCGTGTCCGTTGCTGCTATAAACATTGGGGTACAATGGCCCTTCTTTTCACTACATCTGATCCCAATCTTTTGATATCGCTTGAGACCTGATTTATGACCCAGGATATGGTCTATTATGGAGAATGTTCCATGTGCACTAGAGAAGAATGTGTATTCTGTTATTTTGGGATGGAATGTTCTGAATATATCTGTGATGTCCATCTGGTCCAGTGTGTCATTTAAGTCCTTTATTTCCTTTTTGACCTTTTGCTTAGATGATCTGTCCATTTCAGTAAGGGGAGTGTTAAAGTCCCCTACTATTATTGTATTCTTGTCATTGTATTTCTTTGATTTCACTCTTAATTGGTTTATATATTTGGCTGTGCCCATGTTAGGGACATAGCTATTTAAAATTGTTAGATCTTCTTGTTGGACAGACTCTTTGAGTATGATATAGTGTCTTTCCTCATCTCTTATTATAGTCTTTGGCTTAAAATCTAATTGATCTGATAAGGATTGCCACCCCAGCTTTGATCTGATGTCCATTAGCATGGTAAATTGTTTTCCACCCCCTCACTTTAAATCTGGAGGTGTTTTTGGGTCTAAAATGAGTTTCTAAGGCAACATATAGATGGGTTTTGGTTTTTTATCCATTCTGATACCCTGTGTCTTTTGATTGGTGCATTTAGCTCATTAACATTCAGGGTAACTATTGAGAGATGCGAATTCAGTGCCAGTTACTGTCTATTACTGTATATTGTCTCTGTTCCTTTCTGATCTACTACTTTTAGGCTTCTCTTTTCTTAGAGGACTCCTTTCAATATTTCCTGTAGAGCTGGTTTGGTGTTTGCAAATTATTTTCATTTTTGTTTGTCCTGGAAGCTTTTTCTCTCTCCTTCTGTTTTCAATGATAGCCTAGCTAGATATAGTATTCTTGGTTGAATGTTTTTCTTGTTTAGTGCTCTGAATATATCATGCCAGTTCTTTCTGGCCTGCCAGGTCTCTGTGGATAGGTCTGCTGCCAATCAAATGTTTTTTACCATTGTATGTTACAGACTTCTTTTCCCGGGCTGTTTTCAGGATTTTCTCTTTGTCGGTAAGACTTGTAAATTTTACTATTAGGTGACAGGGTGTGGACCTATTCTTATTGATTTTGAGAGGGGTTCTCTGCACCTCCTTGATTTTGATGCTTGTTCTCTTTGCCATATTATGGAAATTCTTTCCAGTAAGTCTCTCCAATATACCTTCTGCTCCCCTCTCTCTTTCTTCTTCTTCTGGAATCCCAATTATTTTAATGTTGTTTCATCTTATGGTGTCACTTATCTCTCAAATTCTTTCCTTGTGGTCCAGTATTTGTTTGTCTCTCTTTTGCTCAGCTTCTTTATTCTCTGTCATTTGGTCTTCCACATCACTAATTATTTCTTCTGCCTCATTGATCCTAGTAGTAGGAGCTTCCATTTTTTATTGCACCTCATTAATAGCTTTTTTTAAATTTCCACTTGGTTAGATTTTAGTTCTTTTATTTATCCAGAAAAGGGTTTTATCTCTGGAGAGGGTTTCTCTAATATCTTCCATACCTTTTTCGAGCCCAGCTATAGCCTTTAGAATCATCATTCTGAACTCTAGATCTGTCATATTACCAATGTCTGTATCCCAGCCTTTGGTACTGCCTCTTGTTCTTTTTTGTTGTTGTTGTAAGTTTTTCTGCCTTGTCATTTTGTCCAGATAATATTTGATTTCTCCTCCTCTGGAATTCCGCTGTTGTCCTTGGTGAGTGAAGTTTGCCTTGGCCGGGTTTCTTGTTAATCTTCTGGGGGAGGGGGCTGTTGTAGTGATTCTCAAGTGTCTTTCCGGGAGGTGGAATTGCCCCGCCCTTATTAGGGGCCAGACTAAGTAATCTGCTTGGTTTGCTTTCAGGAGCTTTTTTTTTTTAAATTTATTTATTTATTTTCAGAAAAACAGTATTCATTATTTTTTCACCACACCCAGTGCTCCATGCAATCTGTGCCCTCTATAATACCCACCACCTGGTACCATGACCTCCCACCCCTGACCCTTCAAAACCCTCAGATTGGTTTTCAGAGTCCATAGTCTCTCATGGTTCACCTCCCCTTCCAATTTACCCAAACTCCCTTCTCCTCTCTAAAACCCCTTGTCCTCCATGATATTTGTTATGCTCCACAAATAAGTGAAACCATATGATAATTGACTCTTTCTGCTTGACTCATTTCACTCAGCATAATCTCTTCCAGTCCCTTCCATGTTGCTACAAAAGTTGGGTATTCGTCCTTTCTAATGGAGGCATAATACTCCATGTTCCCTCAATGCTTTCTGTAGAGTTCTGAAGAAGGGGAATGATAATGGCGGCCTCTCAATCTCCGGCCGGAGTAGCCGAGAGCTCGGGGTCCTGTTCCTCAGTGTGCCCTCAGAGAAAAGTGCCCAATCACTCCTGTCTCCCTGACCTCTGGTCGCACTTGGAGAAAAGCGCTCATTTGCTTGCGCCTGGAGAAATATGCTTAGTCTCTTCCATCTCCCTGGCCTCCAGCCCTGTGCTCTTGGAGAAAAGTGCTCAGTCACTGTCCCCCTGGCCTCCAGCCATGCTCTGAGCTCACCCAACATGTGTCTGGTTCAAGGTAACCCCAAGCTGAGAGCTCACTCCTCGGCTTTGTCGCTATAGCCAGTTTTCCTGCTCTAATACCTGCAAGCTCTGGGACACCCAGACACCCCTGTCCTTCTGTGACCTCATGGGACCTGGGCTTACGCTGACCCTGTGTGGGCTTCCCCCCAGTTTAACCTCTGGAGTGATGTCCCTCAGTGGAGTAGAGTTTTAAAAGTCCTGATTTTGTGCTCCGTTGCTCCACTGCTTGCCGGGAGCTGGCCTCTCCCACCGCGGTCTATCTTCCCATCGCTTTGGATTCACTTCTCTGCAGGTCCTACCTTTCAGAAAGCGATCAATTTTCTGTTTCTAGAATTGTTGCTTTTCTTCTCTTTGATTTCCCATTGGATTTGTAGATGTTCACAATGGTTAGATAAGCTTTCTAGCTGATCTCCCGCTACCTGATGTCATCTCAGCCTGCTACTTCTCTGCCATCTTGGCTCCTCCCCCTGATCATTAGGATTTTAAAACAAAGCTCTTCCATTCTCTGCAGACACGGTATGTTCCTTTTTTTTTTTTTTTTTGTTATTTCATGTGTGGAAATTTAATTTTTATTTCATTTTCTAAATTTTCAATTCCATTTAGTTAACATTAAGCATATTAGTTTCAGGAGTAGAATTTAGTAATTCATCGCTAAGATACAACACCCAAAGCTTATCACAAAAAGTGTTCTCCTTAATACCCATCACATGTTTATCCCATCCCTCCCCCATCTCTACCTCTGCTCCAGTAACCCTCAGTTTGTTCTCCATAGTTAAGAGCCTGTTTCTCAGTTTGCCTTTCTTTTCCCAAAAGTGTTCATTTGTTTTGTTTCTTGAATTCCACACATGAGTGAAATCATTTGTTTTTTTCTTTTCATTATGACTTATTTCGCTTCACATGATACTCTTTACTTCCATTTATGTTGTTTCCAATTGCAAGATTTCTTTTTTTTCTTTCTTTCTTTTTTTTTTTTTTTTTGATGGCTGAGTAATACTCTATCTATCTCACATCTTATCCATTTGTCAGTCAGTGGATATTTGGGCTCTTTCCATAATTTGACTGTTGCTGATAATACTACTGTAAGTATTAGGATACATGCATCCCTTTAAATTAGTATTTTTGTATCCTTTGGGTAAATACCTAGTAGTGCAATTGTTGGATCATAGGTTAGTTCTATTTTTAACTTTTTGAGGAATCTCCATAACTATTTTCCTGTGTGGTGCATCAGTTTACATTTCCACCAACTGTGTAAGCATTCCCCTTTGCCTGCCTCCTTGCCAATATCTGTTGTTTCCTGGCTTGTTTATTTTAGCCATTTTGACTGGTGTGAGTGATGTCTCATTGTAGTTTTTTTTTTATTATTATTATGAGTGATATTTTTAGCATCTTTTCATGTGTCTGTTGCCCTTGTGGATGTCTTCTTCAGAAAAATGTATATTCGTATCTTTTGCCCATTTCTTAACTGTATTATTTTTTTCTAGGTATTGAGTTTCATAAGTTCTTTATAGATCTTCCATACTAACCTTGTATCAGATATGTCATTTGAAAATATTTTCTTCCATTCTGTGGGTTGCCTTTTAGATTTGTTGATTGTTTCCTTCCCTGTGCAGAAGCTTTTTGTTTTGAGGACGTCTGAGTAACTTATTTTGTTGTTATTTTTTCCCTAACCTCAGGAGACATACCTAGTAAGAAATTGCTATGGGTGATGTCAAAGAGGCTACTGCCTGTGCTCTCTTCTAGGATTTTTATGGTTTTCTGTCTCACACTGAGATCTTTTATCCATTTTGAATTTATTTTTGTGTGTGGTATAAGAAGAGGGTCCAGTTTCATTCTTCTGCATGTTGCTGTCCAGGTTTTTCAACACCATTTGTTGATGAGACTATCTTTTTTTCCATTGGATGTTCTTTCCTGTTTTGTCAAAGAGTAGTTGACCATATAGTTGTGAGTCCATTTCTGGGTTCTTTATTCTGTTCCATTGATCTAGGGTGTCTGCTTTTGTGCCAGTACCATACTGTCTTGATGACTACCATTTTGTAATATAATTTGAAGTCTGAAATTGTGATGTCCCTGGATTTGCTTTTCTTTTTCAGTGTTGCTTTGGCTACATGGGATCTTTTGTAGTTCCATTCAAATTTTAGGGTTGTCTGTTCTACCTCTGTGAAAAATGCTGAGGTTATTTTATTTACATTCAATGTCCAGATTGCTTTGGGTATTGTAGACGTTTTAACAGTATTTCTTTTTCTAGTGCATGAACATGGAATGTTTTTCCATTCCTTTGTGTTATCTTAGATTTCTTTCATCAGTATTTTATAATATTCATAGTACAGATCTTTTACCTCTTGATGAGGTTTATTCCTAGGTATCTTATGGCTTTTGGTGCAGTTGTAAATGGGATTGAGTCTTTAATTCCTTTTCCTGTGGGTTCATTATAGGTTTATAGAAATGCAGTGGATTTCTGTATGTTGATTTTGTATACTGTGTCTTTGCTGAAATGGTTTATCAGTTCTAGCAAATTTTTGGTGAATTCCTTTGGGTTTACTCTATAGATTATCATGTCATCTGTAGTAGTAAAAGTTTGACTACTTCCTTGACAATTTGAATGCCTTTTATAATATGTTTCTTATAATAATACATTTCTCATATGTTGCTAGTTCTTAATACAGACTAAATGCTTGAAGTTGGCTCATAATGTGAGTTCCATAAGAAGGAATTGGTTGAAAATCTATAATTACCATTAAAATAGTAAACCGTAAGCCAGGATGATTTTGTCCCTTAGGGATATTTGGTAATGTCTGGAGGTATTTTTGGTTGTCACAATGTGTGTGGGGAGGTGAGCTTTGGAAACTTTTTGGAACACTTTGGAAACTTTTTATATTTTATTGTACTCTCTAAGACTATCTCATTTGTTCTACCATTTATTGAAAGGAATAGGTAATAGTATACTAAATACTATATGAAGTGGCAAGGATGCTTCAGGAGCCTGTGGGAAAGTAATTAACTTGTAGATAATAATGTCTGTGAAGAGATGTTTTATTTATAATATTAAGTTTTAATACATTTAATATAATATTTCTGTTTTGTGGGACCATTTGTAAAATACAAAACAGAAATAGTTTTAAGAGGAAAGTGGACATTTTTCTGATCTCAGGAGAAAGCTCTTAATATAGTACATTATCTGTAATATGTCTGTATGAAGAATATTTATCAGATTAAGTTTCCTTCTATCTTATTTTTCTAGGGCTGCTGTAACAAATTACCACATATTTGGTGGCTTAAAAATCCAGAAACTTATTTTCTGAAGGTTCTGGATGTCAGAAGTCCATATCAAGGAGTTAACAAGTCTACATGCCCTCTGAAGACTCCAGGTGAGAACATTTCTTTGCTTTTTCCATCTCTTGGTGGATCCTGGCATTTCTTGACTTGTGACCACATAATTCCAATCTCTGCCTCTGTGTTGATATAACCTCTGTCATTGTGTCTCTTCATGTCCTTTTCTGTCTAAGGACACCTGTTGGATTTAAAGTCCATCCTAGTTCAAGCTTCCTTGATCCTTAATTACATCGGCAAAAATCTGTTTCCAAATTAGATCACATTTTGATGTTCTGGATAGACATGAATTTTGTGGGGACACTGTTCAACCCAGTACACCTTTTATGCATAGTTTACTAAGACTTTTGTTATGAGAGTTATTGAGAATGGGTATTGGATTTAATAGAATGCCTTTTCCTATATTTATAAAAATGTTAGTATGATCTTTTTTCTCCTTCATATACTTGATATGGTGAATTCCTTTGATTTCCAAATGTTAAAACTACCTTGCATTCTGGGATAAAACTAACTTACCCCAATATATTATTTTACTTACATCTCCCTGTGTGTATTTTGTCATCACATCTTACATTATTATATCTGTTGAAGGATATATGAATTGGTTTACAATTTTCCTTTCTTATAATATTACTGTCTTTTTAAAAACCTGGTTATTAGAAGGATAGGTTTGGTAACTGGTCTATAATCATTCTCTGTTTCATTGTCAAGGTAAAATGATGGGGTAGGGAGAGAGAGACAGAGACAGAGGGAGGTATAGGGAGGGTGAAAGAATGAACGGAAGTAACAGGAAGAAATGACTTGGTCAAATCTCCATGAAAACATGGCAACTGGATTTCCTCCTAGTGGTCTCTATTATAAGATAGGTAATGAAATGTTAGAAAGATATAACTTGTCATTTTAGTTTGATTTGATAAATGAACCTGCACTTTATGTTTTATGAAACAGAATCCACAATAAAATATTAATGTTTACTCTGTACTTTTTGGAATCTAAAAAGAAGGTATGTTATGACCACGATATCTCCTTTTTTTTAAGTGATAGAATTCCTGTGTCACTATTATGCCTGGGCCAGGTAACATCTTGTGCAACAAAAGAGAATCTGGGGAGTTATGTTGGCACTCTCAGATATCTGCTTTACTTGTGTCTTGCAGTTACCTATATCGTTGAATTATTAGAAAAGTGTGTCGCTGAGTAAGAACTCTGTTGTCTTTGGTATGGCCATCATACCCTTTATTTTATTTCAGTCATATAAATTTTTTCATCTTTTTAAATATATATATCTAAAAAAGATTAAAATTTTTTTTCTTGTTACTTGTTTGGATAATTCCCTAGTGGAATTGTTTAAGTACTTCTTTTTTATTGGAGTGGAATGGGTCAGTCATGTTTCAACCAGGAAAGTGAAATTACACCATTTATTTGAACAATGAGAATTTATTTGAAAGAATCACTAGGTATAACATGTTGAACTAGGTAATTGAAAGGATAAGTGGTTGCACTCTCCTCAGCTAATCTAATGCTTGCACAATGGACCCTTGAATGAAGGACACATCTTGGTAGAAAGGAAAGCTGTATATAGGCTCTATAGAGTGAGCTTTCTGTTACATGAGTTTTTGCTAGTTACTTCCACTGTAGACTGTTTGACCTGTCAGCAATACAGGGAGATCATTGAAATGGTACCTTGTTGGCTTTTTGTTTGTTTGTTTGTTTGTTTTTGATGGTGTGATTCATTTTATTCAAGATATATAGATATTTTCAGAAAATGTTTATTAACACATAATATATTATTTGCTCGAGGGTACAGGTCTATGAACCATCAGTCTTACACATTTCACAGTACTCACCATAGCACATACCTTCCCCAGTGTCCATAACCCAACCACCCTATTCCTCCCCCTCAACCCCCCAGCAAACCTCAGTTTGTTTCCTGAGATTAAGAATCTCTTATGGTTTGTCTCCCTCCCAATCCCATATTGTTTAATTTTTCCCTCCCTGCCCCCTCATAACCCCCCCCCCACCATTCTGCCTCTCAAATTCCTCATATCAGAGAGATAATATGGTAGTTATCTTTCTCTGATTGTCTTATTTTGCTTAACATGTTTTAAGGACTGAAATCAATCAGTTGAGAGTAGTTACTGACACTGAACCCTTTCTAAACTGAAAGAGACAGAGATTTATCCTTATTGGGATTCATACATATATAGTATGTATTATCTTTCCTACTTTGAGTGCTTTGGCCTGCACCACTATCCGAGTGTTCACAGTATCTGATTTCCAATATGAAATCTTTCATAATATTTCCTTAGATCAAGACTACCTACTTTATAGCTAAGAAAGTACATGTAAATGTGTCTAACTAAGGAACCGTTTTTCCTTTCTACATTGGATGATTGGGACCTTTTGATTGGATAGAACATTGGTATAGCCTGCTAAAGTTACAACTGAGGCAACTGCTTGAAGATGGTACCCTGCAGAGTTGGGGTGTGTGCCTCAAGATATATGCTCTGATTCATTGACTTTTAGATGGTGCTGTGTCCCCTGTGGATAAAATATATAGGTTTTGCAACCAAGGGGGTAGAGAAAATCATAAATCTTACCATAAGTTTCAGTGAAATTCTTGTACAGTTTCTGTTCTCTGCCCTCAAATTTTAGGTTTTGTTGTAGTGGAGAGAATTCTTCTTTTGTGAGACACAGTGTGGGTTATAATAAACCTAAAATGTTTACTTGATTTTTTTGTCATTTGGGTTTCCTCATATTGGAAGACAAGCATTTATAAGATTGAGTTACCTCATTTTTATCCCCTATTGGTTAAGTACCAGGTTGCTGCTTCTTAATGGGTGATACAGTGAAGAGTTTGTCTAAAACTAGGGATCACTGAGCCTTGCCTTGCTGGCTCCATGATGGATGATAACTGTAGTGGAGCAACTATAGCAACAGTAGATTGGCAAGAACACTTTCACAAGGGCTCAGACCTTTCACAAGGGCTCAGAGGAGAATATGACTATTAATTATGAGCAACCGTGCTGCTGTAACTTGTCACTCCTGTTTTGAGTCTTCCTTTTGTGAAAGTTAAAACAGCAATCACTCTGAAGAATCTATGACAAGATAAGGTAAAGGGGAACTAAGTTCTTTAAAAAGTGGAATATACTGTGGCATTTCTTGTTTCCAAACAAGGAGATGTTTCTCTGCTGCAGGTACTTGAACATCTACCTGATTATTTTCCTCTGCCTTCCTATGATGCACAGTGTTCTATTTGGGAAAGACTGACATGCTAAGGAGTTAAAATGCCTTTTAAAAATGAAAAAGTAGTTGTGCCTGTGACTCAGTCAGTTGAATTGTCCAACTCTTGGTTTCAGCTCAGGTGATGATCTTAGAATCCTGGGATTAAGGTTTGCATTGTTAGGGTATGGAGTTGACCACCCCTCGATTAGACAGAGAACACTCGATAATGCAAGTCACACAGCGAGGTTTATTTCCAGCTAGCTGGGGTCCAAGTATCTGCCCAGCGCAGTGGGTTTCAACAAGGACCCCAAGCACTCAAAGCCAAGGGTTTATTTAGCATTTTCAAGGCACTTTTTCATAGCTACATACATATCTTGTGCCCCACTTTGACAGTTTAACTTTATTTAACCTTTTGCCACCCTGGCATCACCCTGGCGCCATCCTGGCGGTTAAATGAGATTTAGGTTTAGAAGAAATTTAACTTTATTTACACTTCCTTCTGCCTCAGCCTCCTTCAGTGGGGAGGGCGACCTTAGGCCTTGAGGAACTGAGCCATTTGTCTCTGGAAATTGGGTCATTGAAGAGATAGCCCTTTTTGTTGTAAATCACCAGCACATTCGCAAACCAAGGGAGATTCCTGACTTGCAGGATTGTGATCTCTGCAAGTTAACCATTTATTTTTCTTTAACATCTGGTCCCTGTGGCACCATCTGCCTAACCCACCTAACTGCCCTGGTGGTATATGATTATGTTGTTTCTTAGGTTTTAGCTACTTTCTCTTATCTCAAGTTACATGCGCCCTGTGGGCTGGTTAGGGACACTCAGTGAAATGGCTTCCTGGCCTTCAGGATGGCCATTCTTATGCTAACCCACTCTTACAGTGCAAGGTGCCAGCTTTTGATTTGCCAAGATGGCTGTACTTATGTCAGGGCTAGACTCCAGGTGGGTACAACCTTGTTTTTCTTGACTTCCACACCTGTAGCTGGTTTTCGGGACTTGTTTTTAAGTCCCTGGGGGAAAGGGAGCAGGGACAGTTTAAGGGTTAAACAACAAAGTTATTGTTTAACCTCAATGGAAACCTCTAGCTAAAATAAAAATATAAAATAGGTCCTTACAGCATCAGACTTCATGCTCAGCACCAAGTCTGCTTGTCCCTTTCTATCTGTTCCACACCCTACTCCCTGCCGCCTCTCTATCAAATAAATAAATAAATAAATAAATAAATAAATAAATAAATCTTTTTTAAAAAAGAAAAAGGATTCCAGCTCCTTTCCCTTCAGTTGGAACAATCTAAGCCACAGAATTTATAGAGTCCCCTAGAAAGCCATTGTAGGCTTGCATCCTAGTTACATTTATCGACATAAGCAACCTTCACTTCTTTGTCTCACTTTCTATTCTCTTAATGATATTTTCAAAAGTAAACTTCCAAATAAACTACTGGCTATCAAATTGTGTGTTTGGATCATCTTCTGAGGGAACACAACCTGAATAACTAGATAGAATTACTAGTCCTATGTATGTTTGATGTAATCATTCCTGACATTCTCCAAAGCATGGTTGCTGTTCATTTGCAAACCTGTGGGAAGCAGAACAGATGTCATTATGCCTTTCTACTATCAAAATGATCGCAGTTTCAGTCATAAATATTATTTAGTGGATAGTGATGCTATCTCCTAAAATAGTCCATATCATGGTGTATTCACATTTCCCATGGTAGTAGAGGTTATAAATAAGTGTGTTCCATGAGATAGGTGTTATGCCCACGTCTGGCCATGTTCAATGTCAGAAGCCTAAGGTGGAGTATCCGAATGGCTGATGATATATAGTCTTAGAGCTCCAAAGTCAGATTCAGTCAGCAAAATCTGAAATCATGTCCCTGCTTGTTTAATCTTTTTATTGCTACCTTTGTATCCTGTAATATATAGTTCTGTAATATATAGATGGCAGGAGTCAAGCCACAGATGATATCAAAGTCAGCAGGGAATAGGCATTATCACTTGATGATGTTGGGGAAAGGTCAGACATAGAGAAATATATGTGGATTGAAAGACAGAACCCACCACAGTGATGTGAGCTGACCCAGTGACAAGTGCTTTGGATCAGTCTTTTGAAGAACATTTCCAGACAGTGACCAAAATGCACAGGAAGGGTTAGCAGAAAGAAGGTGCTCATGCTCATGACATTACTGCTGACAGCAACAATAAATTCAAACTTGGCTCCAAGTATGCATACAAGTTTTATGATTCTGGGAAAGTCATAATAGAAGCTTTTACTTTATTAGGACTACAAAAGCACAAGTTCATAATGAAAACAAATTGAGACATTTGTAGATCAACCCAAGTACCCAGCTAGTAGTTATAAATGAAACACATATTGTAGGATTCCTATCTGGGTAGTGAAGAGGCTTCCAGATCACTGTGTACCTGTCAAATGCCATGGCTATGAATAAGACCATTTCCATTCCTCCCATGATGTGGATGAAGCATATCTGTGTCATGCAACTTTGGAAAGAAATTATTTTGTTTTGATTTGAAATACCTGCAGTCATCTTAGGGACTGTAATTAAAAAAAAAAAAAAAAGTGTCCACATCAATGAAACACATGTTGGCCAGGAGGAAGTACATAGGAAAATGTAAATGGGAGTCTGAAGTTATCAAAAAGAAAATGAAGAGATTTCCTGGGATGATCCATAGAGAAATAAAGGAGACTATCAATATAAGAAAAACTCAAGTTTCCTAGGAACTAGAGTCCCAGTGACACAAACTCAAAAACCAGAGACTCTAAATCCTCTTTTACTGGTGGGAACATGTTTTATTTTATCTTTCTGAAGAGATTTGTGGGGGCTTATCTGAAAACTATAATGACCTTTCCTGAATTGGTTGCCCTAGAGGGGACTGCCAATAATCCTCAGTGCCTGGCCCCCCTCTTCACATTACTCCTAGTCCTATGAGGAGGCTCACGTCCCAGAAAGCTCCAGTGAGTCAGGGACAAAGTGGAATTCATGACAAGAAGAAATACACACCAAGAGAACTGTAAAATTTTCCATATGATTCCATATGATTCCAAGAGACATCTAGAACATATGTATGGGAATGGATCCTAAGAGTAGTGGATAAGGACGGAACAAATGTAATATTGAATTGGGCTACACTTAATGCTATTAGTACACTAAACCATGATTCTGTATTCACTATATTCACTCAGATGGCTTGGAGTGTCTGTAACAGTTTGCTTTATTTGTTTGAATACAAATTTAGACCCAATTTGGGAATGCATAGAATGAGGCTGATCTGCTAGAATTTTCTTAGTTGATACTGCTAAAAGTTATTCAAAGTCTGAGGGAGATTGTGATGCTGCAATTGTTGATAAAAAATTTCCCCTTTCTGTTATTTTTTATTATTTGCTTTCCTTGTTATTCAAGAGCTTTCTTTTGTCTTTATGGTAAAATATAAAAAGGCAGATAGATTGATAGATAATAGATAGATGATTAAAAAAATGAAATCTTTTTTTAAGGAAAGATTTTACTTATTCATTTGAGACAGAGAGCTAGAGAGAGAGAAAGAGCATGAGCAGGGGGAGAGGCAGAGGGAGAGGAAGAAGCAGACACCCTGCTGAGCAGGGAACTGGACTCAGGGCTGGATCCCAGGACCTGGAAATAATGACCTGAGCTGATGGCAGATGCTTAATGATCTGAGCCACCCAGGTGCCCCATGAAAAACAAATCTTAATAGGAGAAAGATATGGTAAATTACAGAAAGGGATATAACCCCCCCAGGTGACTCATTAACTGCTCTTCTTACTTCCTTTAGAAAACCAATCTGATTCTAGGAGACAATTCCCGTAACAGTCTGATTTCTGGCTGGCAACACCAAGTCTCTGACTTGAAGTTGGTCACTACCCAAGCATAACTAGTGCTGTTAATTAGCAGCTTTTATGATGGCAGTGTTTTGTGTAACTCAGTACACAGGGGAGAATTAGGCAGCAGACAGAAACTTTCTGAGTTGTTCTGACTCCCTGAAGATACAGTTGCTTTATGCCCTCAGGTGGAGGAGCACAATTGCTCCTGTTCATTGTGTTTCAGTATTAAAAAAAACAAAACAAAACAAAAACAGATATATGCTGATTCAAGTAGCCTCTGTGAATGGTAGTTAAATACAGGTCTCTAGACAAGGGTGCTTATGGATGGGAGGTTTTATGCTACTGCTCATTCACCATAGTTTGACTTTGATTTTGTTATTTTTTAATCACAAGATGAAACAAACAGAAAATGGCGGAAAGCAAATTTATAGCTTAATCAAATTTTATAAAGTAATCATCACCCAAGTGAAGATGTAGAACTATGTCAGCTGTTCCATCAGAAACCTCTGTGACTCTTCCAAATTACAGCCACATTTTTCCTTTAAAGAAACCATTATTCTCTTATGCTAAAAATATCCTTGCATTTTTTTTCTAGCTTTACCTTCCAAACATGCATCGCAAGACACTATAGTTTGTTTTAACCATTTTTCATTGAATATGTCATTCAGATCTCTTCTTATATAGATTTCCCTCCAATACTTTTTTTCCCTTAAATTTATTTGCTGAAAAATGTGAACCTTTTACACTTGGTTCTCATACTCTGAATTTTGCTGATTGCTGGCACTCATTGCAGTTCAGCATTGTCACTAACCTTTGTACCATACAAATGGCAGCTGGATCCAGAGGGTAACCAAACAGGGGTTTGATCCCATTTTTGATAGCATTATAGGTGATCAGGTGACATAGTTATGACTTTCCCTCCTGTTTTTAGCAGCTATCAGTGCTTCAAATATATGCATATATTTACATGTGTATAAATGTATGTGTATATGTGTATGTGAGTGTATATAAGTATATGTGTATATGAGAGAGAGAGAGAAAAAGGGATATTGCTCATACCAATAGTGTCCAAACCAGTGGGCTTCTTTTTCCCTTCTCTTATTCCATATTTGTATCTCTGTCCTTTTGTTCTCCCAGTGAGACTCTGGGTCTTAACACTATAAATATGTATTTTTTCATTTGCATAATCCTACATAGCACACAATATTATTTCAGAATTATTACATCCATACCACTAAAAAAAAAAAGGAAAAATAATTGCTAAGACAATATTTGCAGTCATTTTGTTTATTTTATTTTATTTTAATTATTTTATAAAGATTTTATTTATTTATTTGACAGAGAGAGACACAATGAGAGAGGGAGCACAAACAGGGGGAGTGGGAGAGGGAGAAGCAGGTTTAGCCCCATGTTGGGCTCTATCCCAGGACCCTGGGATCATGACCTGAGCTGAAGGCAGACGCTTAATGACTGAGTCATCCAGGTGCCCCTCATTTTATTTTTTTAAATTAATGGTGTGTAGTCAAAGCATTATCTTCAAAAAGTAATTGGAAAAAAAAAAAAAGAGCCATCCAAAAAGTAGTTAATTGGATTAGTTCTTATGTTTCCCCTTTAGTTTGGCTATGCCATTTATTGAAGATAATTTGGGTTCATTTCCTTTTGCATTCAGGTTTAGAGTCTTTTAAACAATTTGCCATTGTTGAGTTAATGTCAGTTTTTGAACATGTGACTGATTAACACGACTAAATTAAAAATTGCGCAGTCTTAGAGGATGTCCCATTCTCCTATATCCCTTCTAGCACATTCCCTTTTCCAGTCATGGGTAACATAATACATCAGATTCTGGTACATGAATGTCATTTTTCTTTTTTGAACAAATTAATATTTTGTTTTTTTGTGTGTGGTTGTATAATGTGTTTTATATATTTATTTAGTGTTAAGTTTTTATTTTAATCCCAGTTAATTTATATGAAATATTTTATTAGTTTCAGGTTTACAATACAATGATTCAGCAGTTTCATACATTGCCCAGTGATCATTCCAAAAGTGCACTCCTTAATCCCCCTCACCTATGTAACCCATCCCCCTACCCACCTCACCTCTGGTAAGCATCAGTTTGTTCTCTATAGTTAAGAATCATTTTCAAGGTTTCTCTCTCTCCTTTTCCCTTTGCTCATTTGTTTTGTTTCTTAAATTCCACATATGAGTGAATTCATTTGGTGTTTGTCTTTCTCTGACTGACTGACTTTACTTAGCATAATACTGTCTAGCTCCATGGACCCTGTCATTGCAAATGGCAAGATTTCATTCATTTTTATGCCTAAGTAATAATCCATTGTATGTATCTATATACCAATTCTTCTTTATCCATCCCTCAGTGGATGGACACTTGGGCTGCTTCCATATCTTGGCTGCTGTAGATAATACTGCCACAAACAGGGATGCATGTATCCCTTGAATTAGTGTTTTTGTCTTCCTTTGGTAAATAGCCAGTAATGTGATTGTTGAATCATAAGGTAGTTCTATTTTTAACTATTTGAGGAACCTCCTGTACTATTTTCAAGAGTGACTGTACCAGTTGGCATTCCCACTAATAGTGCACCTGTGTTGTGTTGCTTTTTCTCCATATCCTTGCCAACCCCAGCTGTTTCTTCTATCCTTGATTTTAGCCATTCTGACAGGTGTGACATAATATCTCCTTGTAGTTTTGATTTGTATTTCCCTGATGCAAGTGGTGATGAACTTCTCTTCATGTGTCTGCTGGTCGTATGTATGTCTTCTAGAAGAAATATATGTTCATGTCTTCTGCCCATTTTTAAATTGAATTATTGTTTTCGGGTGTTTAGTTTTATAAGTTCTTTATATATTTTAGGTACTAAACCCTTATATCTTCTGCCACTCCATCGGTTGACTTTTGGTTTTGTTGATTGTTTCCTTTGCTGGCAGAGCTCTTTATTTTGATGTACTCCTAATAGTTCATTTTTGCTTTTGTTTCTCTTGCCATAGGAGACATATGTAGTAAGAACTTGTCATGACCTATGTCAAAAAAGTTACTGCCTCTGTTCTCCTCTAGGATTTTTATGATTTTAAGTGTCGTTTAGTTCTTTAATCCATTTTGAATTTATTTTTGTGTATGGATTAAGAAAGTAGTCCAGTTTCATTCAAAATGCACATAATCTAAACCCATTATTTTATCCCATACTCCTCCCTGAGGAAAAAGTATTCTTAGTGGTTTTGTAACCCATCATAATAATTTTATATTAAGGTTGTTGGGAAACTCTCTATCAAACTAAAACAAATCTTTTTTCACAGTTTTGCTATTTGAGGCAATTTGTTGTATATAAGCTTTGAATGTAGTCTGTGGACGTTGGACTCATCCTATTTAACACTTACTTTTACAAAGGTGGATACTAATTATATTAAATTCTTATGCTTATGAATTTTAAATGAAGTGGTAAAAGTGAAGTGTTTTGCACAGTTTTTTGTATTTAGTGAGTGTACAGTAGATTTAGATAATTATTAGTGGGAAGATTTATTATATTCTGATTCATAGAAAAACCCTGGCTCCCTATGGATTTTACTTTTTTAAAGAATTAAAGAATTTTACTTTTATTCTAGAAATACTAATCATAACAAGATGATTAAATTTCAGTTCCCTGTATCCTTCTGTTTTCCCATCTTTAGAATTAAGGCACTGGATTTAAAATTATCAAGATGGGATTGGGAGGGAGACAAACCATAAGTGACTCTTAATCTCACAAAACAAACTGAGGGTTGCTGGGGGGGGGGGGTTGGGAGAAGGGGGGTGGGGTTATGGACATTGGGGAGGGTATGTGCTTTGGTGAGTGCTGTGAAGTGTGTAAACCAGGTGATTCACAGACCTGTACCCCTGGGGATAAGAATATATTATATGTTTATAAAAAATAAAAAATAAAAAATTAAAAATTAAAAAAAATAAATAAATTTTTAAAAATTATCAAAATGCCCACTAGTCTAATACTCTGTGGGTCATGAGTGAGGGACAGAATTCCAAAATAATTTTCATAGTCTCTTAGAAGCTTGGATAGAAACGTGAGATGTAGAGATCCAGTCTTAGGGGAAGTTAAATAAATGAAGATTCTAGAAAAGAAGATAAAGATTATAAGCCTTATAGAGGATGGAATTTATACTTACCATTTGTGATATTGAAATGCTTAGAAGAAAAAATGTTAATCCAAAATAAAATTAAAGATGAAAAATTGAAGGAAAATAAATAAAATAGCAGGAAAAAGAAAAGTGATTTAAAGGTGAAATGAGAAGAGAGAAAAATGCAAAAAATCTACATGAGAGAAAATGTAAAGGGGTTTAATTGGAGATAAAATTGAAAAGGGATTCTGGAATGCCTGCTAAGGGATTTGTGTTTTATTATGAATACAGCACAGAACTGTTGAAGAATTATATGCAGTTGTTTAATATGTTTCTAACAAATTCTGAGTAATTGTGGAAATTGATACATCCAAGGGAGATATGAAAGCACAGTGTGTTATTCTTACCAAATTTCTGGAGGAGTAGTGTTATTTGTTTTCAACATTTCCCTAATCATGGTTATTACATCATCCTTGGAAATTACACTTTTCTTCATTATCTCAAACCCTTTCCTTAGCCCTATTCACTAGTGCTCCATATTACTGTTTTCAAGATACTTTAAGAATATAGCAATTCTAATTTCATTTTCAAGGATAAAGAGAAGTCTCATAGTAAAACAAGATTTAAGCCCTCTGTTCCCTTCTGCTTAGCACAGTAATAAATACAATCACAGTAATCATTGACAACAGAGAGGATGGGATTCCCGTTGTGAGATCATTTCTGATGTGACTGATTGGTTAGGATGGTTCTTAAGAATTAAAGTATGCAACTTAGAATGGCACTTGCTGCAACCATTTCATTTCACTGAGAGGACAGACTTGATACTCATATCTCCATAAGAAATATACCAAATGTGATAGCTGCCCAATGGTTTCTCTTTTGCAACGAAAAGACTTTATGCCATGATAACAAGTAAGAATTCAGAAATGCTGCTCCTCAGCAGGAGGAATTTCTTGCTCACTGAGTTAAGACATCTCATTTCCTGAGTGTATGCTAGGGAGGAGTGAGTAATGATGGTGGATTCTCAGTTACAGGGGACCTGCTACCTATGTAATCCTTTCAAAGCTCATATCTGATTCTTCAAAAATGGCTCAAGGAGTTTGAGAAGAATTCTATTGATTCTAAGTTAAACATTAAGTTTACTGAAGAAGTTCTCCAGAGGCTTCGACACTGGCTATAGCATTCATGAAGAGCCAGCTACAAATGAACGAGAAAATCTTTCCCTTAGTACTAGATTAAACTTAAAATTCAACACTGAGGGTGTTATGTTTGTTCTAAATATCTTTTACCCCTCTTTAAAGAAAAATACTTAAAGTCCTCATAAATTTCACTGAGATTGAAGTCAGGAGACTTGGGGATTTTAGTACAAAGTTACCATAGGATTTTGGCATGTGATTCAGAATCTCCAAGCCTTAGTTTTCCTGTTTACAAATGAGCTCATTGGACCAAAAGCCTTCAAAGATGAAATTCCACAACTCTAGGAGTGTGTTCTGCACCATGTTATGAAAGAAATATCCAAAACTAGATTATATTGGAATTGCAGGAAGGAGGGAAATTGGTGGGAAAGAGAACACTGCATCTGGGTATATGGGGAAAAGGATCCTTAAATAGAAAGTGTAGTTATACAAGTGTTCTAAGTGTTGAGTCCTTCTGAATTTTCTAGGCTAATCTCTTCTTTCCTGTTTTATAACACAAATGAGTGCAATTCCTGTTAATATTCATCCTAACTTTCTAAGTATTTGAACTGACCTCACAGGATCATTCCATTTTTCTTAAAGATACACACACAATTGAATTCTGCCAAATGGGTTCTTACTAATAGAAGCATCTCGTTGTCAATAAAATGCTGCAATGTGGTTAGTTCTGCTAATATACTTCACTTTCATCATTCCACCTACTTCCTTCATAGCTGGAAGAGATTGCAACAATTTTAAGAGCAAGGAAGAGTACAGACTTTCCTTTTCCATACTTTGTCTTGAAGTAAAACATTTCCAAGAGAATAAAGTGTGTCTGATTGGTCCTCTTTAGGAAATCACTTGGTTAAGAGCCATCTGTGAGTGACCAGAGACAGGTGAGGAGATCTGGAAATAGCCAGCCTGAGGTTTGAGTACTGAGCCTAAGTCATATGGTTTCACAGGTTTTCCTGCAAGGATATACACAGAATCTTTGTGAGTCAGGGCTTTTGTCACAATTTCTTGGCTTCCTTAGGTGTTTCTAGTACTTCTATGAATCTAAAGGTGATTTTTTTTCCTGCGCAAATTAAGCTTTATTTCCTTATATCTATGTTTCCCTTTATTCTCTTCATATTGAAAGATAATTGACTTACAGTGATGTTACTTTCAAGTGTATAACACATTGATTTAACAATTCTGTACATTACTCAGTGCTCAGCACAGTAAGTGTATTCATCATCTGTCATCATACAACATTATTACAATATTATTGACTTTATTCCATATGCTGTACTTTTCATTTCTGTTGTTTATTTACATTATAACTGGATGTTTGTACCTCTGAATCCCCTGTATCTATTTCTCCCATCCCCCCTCCCATCTGCCATGTGGCAACCATCAGGTTTTTTCTGTATTTAAGAGTCTGGTTTTTTTTGTTTGAGATTCCACCTATCGGTGAAATCATATGGTATTTGTCTTTCTCCGTAAAAGTGACTTTTTAAAAATTTAAATTATATATTTAAAGAGAGAGCAGGAGCAGGGAGTGGGATGTGAGGAGAAGCAGGCTCCCTGCTGAGCAGGGAGTCTGACATGGGGCTCTGAAGTGAGATTCCAGGACACTGGGATCATGACCTGAGCCAAAGGCAGAAGCTTAACCAGTTGAGCCACCCAGATGCCCCTCTCTGTTAAAGGTGACTTTAAAAGAATCATAGTGAAACCAAAGATAATGTTGTGAATGTTAAAATCCAGATGGATTAAGGAAACAATAAATAATAATGCTTTAGATATTATACAAAGAAGATGGCTTATAGCATTTATTACCACTTTTAGATAAAATGTAGGAAAAAATACCTTAAACAATAGTAAAAAGTCTCATTTATTTTATTTACCATTTTATTGAGCAGCTTTACTTACAATGCAGCATATACAACTGAGCTGGGTCATCACAATTAATATTTCTTAAATCAGTCTTAGGGATACATCCAAGTGATTTATCAATTGTGCTGTTTGACCTATCAGACTTCCCATGTTTTACCTGGGAAAGTAAAGTAAAAGTAAAGATGTCAATCATCTTTTTATCCTAAGCACTCTAACTTAAGTACAGATACCTTAAATAAAGTGAGATCTGAGTTGGGACCTTTCTTTAGGTAGTAAGATCCTTGAAATACTTGTAGATACTCTTTTAGGGTGATTCAAAAAATGCATTGAGGAAGACTGCAAGGACAATGGAAATTCACTGTTGAAAAAAATGGAACATAGACAAATTTTGCATAATGCAAAATAGTAGAGTCTATTTCTAGAGTAACACTGTAAAAGATGAACAGATAAAGAAAATATGGTACATATATACAATGGAATATTATACAGCCATCAGAAAAGATGAATACCCAACTTTTGTATCAATGTGGACAGGACTGGAGGAGATTATGCTGAGTGAAATAAGTTAGGCAGAGAACATCAATTATCATATGGTTTCACTTACTTGTGGAGCATAAGGTATAACATAGAGGACACTAGGAAAAGGAATAGAAAAGTGAATTGGGGTAAATTGCAGGGGGAGATGAACCATGAGAGACTGTGGACTCTGAGAAACAAATGGGGTTTTGGAGGGGAGGAGAGTGGGGAGATGGATGAGCCTGGTGGTGAGTATTAAGGAGGGCATGTATTGCATGGAGCACTGGGTGTGGTACATAAACAATGTATCTTGGAACACCGAAGAAATAAAATTAAAGTAAAATGTTAAAAAATTAAAAAAAAATAAAAAACAAAGTAACATTGTACAAAATACATTGACAAACACTGAAAACAAATCTTAAGAGTTATAGCAGAGAGTTGTCTGCCTATTTATCTAACAACATATAATTAGGATGAGAATTGTTTCTTGATTTTTAATGGCTTCTAATTTGTATAAACTCCTATTTTATCCATTGGATGCACATAATTTCCACAAGAAATATTAATTGATTCCTAGTGATGCTTATAATCAGTATGAAGATACTGATAAATAAAACTTAACCATATATGCATATATGTATTTATATGGAAATAAAAAACAGTTACATGAAAATTGAGTATGGTCATTGATGAAATTGCAACTTAATTTTATAGATAGGTAGGAATATATAACACTTTATTTTTCATACTTAACAGAAATTACTGCAGCTCTACTTGAAAGTGAAGTTCTAATACCTCTTTTTATGTAGAGTTCTCAGTTTTTTTAAAGGCAGTAATGAAATTATACATAATCCATAGTGTTCATGGTGATTACAAGGGTCCTGAAAGTCCATGACATTCATCTTGTGGTCTTACCAATGAAGTCTGTTATGGCATCTCCCTAGAACTTACAACTTGTCGGCTCAGCCTTCTCATTGCCACCTTCATATCTCTGTTCCTTAAAGTATAGATGGCAGGATTTAATACAGGAGTGATGACGAAGTCCACAATGGCAAAAAATGTATCCATTGATTTGGTAGGGAAAGGCCACACATAGAGAAACATGCATGGAGTGAAAAATAAAACCACTACAGTGATGTGAGCTGACAGAGTAATGAATGCTTTGGATAAATCTTTTGAAGAATGTTGTCTGACAGTTATCAGAATAAAGATGTATGATATAATTAAGAAAAAGAAGGTGCCCATAGATATGAAGCCACTGTTGGCAGTGACCACAAATTCTAGTCTGTAAGTGTCCATGCATGCAAGTTTAATAACTCTAGGAAAATCACAATAAAAGCTCCCCACATTATTAGGGCCACAGAAAGGTAAATTTATGACAAAAACAAACTGAGACACAGCATGAATCACCCCAATGATCCAAGCAGCCATTATCAAAAGCATGCACATTTTGGGATTCATAGTAGTTAGATAGTGGAGAGGCTTGCAAATTGCTGTGTACCTGTCATATGCCATGGCTATGAGCAGTACCATCTCAACTCCTCCCATGACATGAATAAAGAACATTTGTATCATGCAGTTGTGGAAGGAAATGATTTTGCAATCACTGAAAAGATCAGAGATCATCCTAGGAACTGTGGTGGATGAAAGGCCTAGGTCAATGAGTGATAGGTTGGCCAGCAGGATATACATGGGGGAATGTAAGTGAGAATCCAAAATTACTGTTAACATAATGAAGAGGTTTCCCAAGATAATCCCCACATAGAACAAAGAGAAGAAAAGGAAAAGGAAAACCTGCATTCCCAAGGATTGTGCAAGTCCCAGTAACAAAAACTCAGTTACCACAGAGCCATTTACTTTGTCCATTGAATCACAAGGAAGGGAAGACTCTGAAGTGACCTGAAAGAAATGAGAGAAGGAATTAACTTTGAGGAGTGCCTCACACAATGTGTTAAATGTTGATAATTTAAATTTATTATTGACAGATCTTTTATTTAATTGATAGTAAATTACTTAGAAATAATGGGAACCCAGAGTATGGGTTGGTAGTATGACTAAAGCTGCACTCAGAGGCTGTCTATTGCATTAAATTGCTCTTATTTAGTCAAGTACATGGAGTAATCAGGCAACTTAAGAAGTTAGAAATTGATGTACAAATTAAACTCAAGGAATTTAGGTAGAAAATAATAAAAATTAAAAATAATACGTATTGATGCCTAGAAAATTAGAAGAGTATACATAAGCATACAAAAAAAATTTAACAAAAAAATAGACATTTGAAAATATAATCAAGAATAATAAAATTAAACAAAAATTACAAATGAGTATAGAATAATAACAATTAACATAATAACAGTTAATACATTTTTGAAGTCTGTTTTTTATGTGTTACTTTTGGGTTTGTATGCTGAAATGCTGTTTGTACTGGAGTTTGAGTGATTATTTTTGTAACAGGAAAATCCAACATTACATTAACCTTTTATCCTAAAGTTTCTAAACTTCCATTTATAACATATAATCTATTTGTGAACTTTAATTATTATAATATGGACGATCACAATGCAAACTATGGAACTAAGTATATTCAAAGTCGTGGAGTCAGAGTCAGTAGCATGTAAAGGATAGGCAGGGAAAAAACACATAAATAAATGGGAAGAATGAAGACCAATGGGAAAGTGTGTAAGAAAATAAAAGGAGGGTGAGGGGAAGAAATAAATTCCTAGACACCAAATAGGGAGGATAAAATGATGATCAAAAAAAGGCATTGGTAGAACATGGCACATCTTTGCTTAGGTACCCGCCATAGTTTAAATTACAAACACTTGGGTATGAAATTTACTTGGGTTTCCATTCACTGTTTTAGGTATATTTTGACTGGAAGGATGGAAAGTAATAGTCAACTAAGGGAAAATAACCACTGAGATAAAGACAAGTTAAGATTTTAAGCATATGAATCATGGGTGCAGCAATGGGGTTTGGTAGAATAGAGTGGTTGAACATGATGCCTCAGTGAACTGACAGGTGAATCACCTCTAAAAAAATTAGGAAGTAACTGATCAAAAGCATCCGTTCAGCCTCCAGGCACTATTTTACTTACCTTCATTCTAATATTTATAGATTTTCATAAATAAATATTAAAGTTTTTGATATAGGACCCTTTCTGCTTTGTCCAACACTGCATCACCTGCCTCAAACAGTGGCTGGCACATAGAAAAGCCTAGGAAATAAGTGATGAATGAATTTCCTAGAAATAGGTACTAAATTATTCATAGAAGAAACAAATCAGTAGCCCTCACAAATACATAGAGAATTTGATTTAATAATATCTTCTGCTAAGCTTGTATTTCCTGGTATAATCCTGTTCTATGTACATAAAAACTGAGTGTTTAACTGAGTGAAGAGATTTCTGCCCTTTTTACTACAAACATCTGGAATTAGTATATATCATTGATGGGGAAATTCACATGATCTGAGGGAGAAAAAGATCATGCACTTGTTTCTCTGCCTTTATAGAAAACCCTGGTGACTTTGTGAGGCTCTCAGGAGTTCAGAAGCCAAGACTCCATCTAGTTTGGTATCATTCCTGCTGGAGATACAATATTTTTCAGTCACTGAGGGCCTGGGGAGACCCATCTTTAAATAGAAAATATAGAAACATATTAAACAAATAAGACAATCAGAATTATAGATTTGTATAGAAGTGGGAAAGAAATTCAAGAGAATCTTGTTCAGTTACTTCATTCAAATGGCTAGACAGTGCATTCCCAGTGATATATTCACAGAGCCAGAGTCAGAAGTCAGCCTAATATCCAGTCCAGGGGTCTTCCTCAGTAATGTTCTATACCTGCTTAAATAGAGTCATGAAAAATCTAGAATTATTTATATTTGAAAGGATCACTTTAACCTATTTGGAAGTGCCCTATTCAAGCCTGAGTTTTTATTTATTTAAAATAAAATTGGCCTTCTGGGGCACCTGGGTGGCTTGGTTGTTAAGTGTCTGCCTTCAGCTCTGGTCATGATCCTAGTGTCCTGGGATGGAGCCCCACATTGGGCTCCCTACTCAGCAAGGAACCTACTTCTCCCTCTTCATCTGCTGCTCCCCTGCTTGTGGTTCCCTCTCTCGCTGTGTCTCTCTCTCTGTTAGATAAATAAACAAAATCTTTAAAAAATAAAATAAAATAAAATAAAATTGGCCTTCCCTTCCTGAAAGACTTTTTTTTTTTTTCCTTGACATAGGAAATTGCTCTTCTTAACCCTCTTTCCTGTTTCATCACACAGCCTGGTCAATCCTTAAACAGTTCCATCTCAGAACTTATAGCTATCAGCTCCTCTGTACCTGTACCATCCCCTGGCATGGGGCCAGAAGCTTTCTGACTCTGAGAATAGCCTCTCAGTCTAGGCATTGGATGATTCCTTCAAATATGGAGGAAAGTAATACTGAAGGAGAGGGAATCACACCAGAATCCTGGAGGTGGGGGATTGAGACTTCCTTCCTTTTGTTTAAAACAGAATTTGATTCTCAAAAAGGCATGAATAGCTGAAGCCAGATGTCTGTTTTACACAATGAAAAGAAAAGTTTAAAATAATTTGGAGAGCACAAAAATCAGATACACCTGAATCTTGAAAAACCTTCACAAATTGAACATATCAAATGGTGTGCATGTGTCTGTCTCTGTGTTTGTGTGTGTAGAATTGATTTGATAAGACAATGCAATGATTGAAATTTGAAAATAAATGAGTGATGACATAGAATAACAGGACAAAAATATTTTCAAAACAAGAAAACTTCTGACACTAATATTTTACAGAGGAACAGATACTGAAGCGGAGTTAAGGGAGAGTGAAAGAGGGACACAACCATGACAAGTGCAGTTTTATAATTAAAAAAACTTTCCTACCTGCCTGTTCAGCCACAGGATTTACATTTTTGGAAGAACAGAAATTCAGAGAACTCAGTCTTATTTTCTGTACATAATCTTCCCTCAAAGACAAAGCTATATAGGATTCTTCAAAATAGGAAATAAGCTAATTAGATGCACAGGAGAATGACCTACTGTTGTCTCAGAGAAGGCCAATGCCAAGCCCATTATTAGTTTCTCCTGGGGGACAAAATCTTTGAGTCGCATTGGTTTCTCCCTGAGAGAAATAATGAAAAAGAAATTGCCTGGTAACGCAACAGAGGGGAAGAGGGAAGATTTGATGCAGTATGTTGGTTTGTGTAAAAATATCCCTATGTATCGGGATGCCTGGGTGGCTTAGTTGGTTGAGTGACTGCCTTTAACTCATGTCATGATCCCGGAGTCCCGGGATCGAGTTCTGCATCAGGCTCCCAGCTCCACAGGAACTCTGTTTCTCCCTCTGTCCTTCTCCCCTCTCATACTGTCTCTCACTCTCTTGCTCTCAAATAAATAAATAAAAACTTTAAAAAAAATTCCCTGATCTTTGGGATGAAATGCTTAGATGCACTGAGATGAGGGGCTGGGGGTGTGAAAACATATCCTGAGTGGACAGACATACCACCACTTCTAGGACCAGACTTGAAGATGTAGATGTAAAACCCCCAATATGTAAAGATAATTCTTACAACTGACAGGAGGGTAATAAATAGATCACTTTCCTATTATCAGTTATAGCAAATGTTTACCTTTGTAGGTTTACCTGCAGTCCCAAACTTTGTGGAGTTTAGAAGATGAAAGTCTTCTTGAATGCATTTAACCTTTATTTTTCCTGAGTTGACTAGATAGAACTAAAATTTGTACATTATTGGATTAATTTCTGAAGAGATCAGTGGAAAACAGATACAAACACAAAAGAGGAAAAATACAGGTTATTTTGAGTGTTTGTAAGAAGATCATATTTACCTTTAGGGAGATGCTCATTCTTAAGACCTATGACAAGGTACTGAAACAACTGAAAACAACTGAAACAACTGTTTCTGTAAAGAAGTAAGGCTTTATCTATATTTGATATGTAGATAAAAAGAATCTGATCTGTAGGCTCTCATGGGGTCCAAAAGTGTCAAGTGTCTATCTTTGAGCTGTGTTTGCTTAGAGTTGTATTTTATGTTCTCTTTTTGAGAACCAATGGAAAATCATAATTCTTTAGAATAGCTTCAGAATCATGGTTAGTGTCAAATTAATTTTTGAAAAGCATTGACATTTCAAAATGTGTAAGCAAGGATACAAGCTGGAGAATAATGCAGGCAGAAATATTTAAAAATAAATAGAAATGCATGGTCAGTGACATGAGTTGGTATATATATGATGAAGTAAGATAATTTAATTGCTTGGAAGAAGCACAGCTACTCCAAGATTGGAGGAAAGTTTCTTGTTAGCTCCCTGCCTCACTGGCTATTGCAAGGCAGGGAATACTCCACAGCCCCATAAATCATTCTATCATGTCAATGTACTTCTGTCCTGATGTGCCTGTATTCTAAATGGCCAACTGGATACCAGGCAGAATAGTATATTAAGATGAATGAGGGAGAATCTAGGCAGAAATAAAGCCCTAGGAAATTCTCCAGCCAAGGGCACACTGTGATTTGTGAGTGATCCCCTGGGGCATGGATCCTGGGTTTGCTTGGCAACAAAGAAGGCTGCTGAGCTAACAGAGGATCAGGGTCTGTTAATGCAGAATTGATGAGACCTTAAAGTATTAGAGAGGATTAAGTCCACTGATTTACAGTCTGTCCCAACTAAAACTGGCTCAAGATTTAAACTGGCTGAAGCCAGCAAAAAGAAACTTATCAGTAGATTTCACTGCAGAGAATTGACAAAGAGATACAGAAAATGAATTGAGAAAAGGCAAAGAAAAGGGGATTAGGTACTTTAATTCTATGACTAAGCAAATATAAAAGGAAGCTAATAGGGCAGTGGGGAGGGAATTTGGGGCAGGAGGTGGCTCTCTGGGACCTGCTCTCCCCTTCCCCTTTCTATCCCCCTTCCCACACTGCTGGACTGGGGCTAAAGGCAGCCAGAGCAGGAACCTGATTTCAACCCAGGTCACTGAGCTGGAGGGATGGGGAACACCTCTGCACTATCAGCCTCTTCCTCCCAGGAGCTGGAGGAGCTGGAGCACTTCATGTGCAGAAGGTTACATGCTAGAGTACCAGGTGCAGGTGCTGCTTGCTGACAGCACAGAGGCTGATGGTAAGAGCAAGCAGACACAGTCCCACATCTCCCAGGAGAAGATGTGCCAATATAGACCACCAGTGAAAGGCCTAAAGGCCTAATGAACAAGGGTCCATGGACTACAGTGAGCAGCTGGAAAGCAGTTGTTTTCATTCTCTAATGCAAGTCTACTTCCTCCCTACCACACACACACTTGGAGCTGAAGAAGGAGGTAACTGGGAAATGCTGGTGGGCAGAGTTTTTAAAAGTCCCAATAAAAGCCTGTTCTCACCAAGCCAGGACCCAGGAAAAGGGAAACATAGTAAGGTAGAAAAGTTTTAGACAATAACTGTTCTACTTCAGCCAATTAGCACAGAACAAGCTGTGGCCCTACGTTTACCTACATCAGCAAAGACCTAGTGGTCATCTAGACTGATACCCTCACAGGGCTGTAACAGGGCACTCTCTGTGTTCTCTTTACCAGGCTGGTGTCAGAGAAGGCTGGGCAGGAGTCTGGGACTTTCATTTCTGCCTGCTTATAAGAAGGCCCCCAAATACCCCATGTTTATTAGAGAATGTGTGAGAGCCTGGACTTACATCCCCCTCAGCAGTACTGAGGCACTTCCCTTCTCCCTGCTGGGTTGTATCTGAGGAGGTTCTAAAAGAGAGTTGAGACTTCCACTATTGCCACATGGGAGTGAGGCCACCCCCTTTGCAGGGTCGTGAGGACTGTGTTGGGCCCTGGAACTCCCACTTCCACCTACCTGTAACAAGTGTACCCCTGGACTTCTACCTTCACTGGTAATGGTGAGACTGTGTCCCCTTCCCCCTGCAAGAGCGGTATCACAAAAAGTGAGTTAAAACAGAAGATTTAAACAAGACTCAGAGTCTCATTAAATAACATGCATGTGTCCTAATTGCAATTAAAATATCATTCTTATAGCAAGAACTGGAAAGATTTCAAACTGGAAAGTTTTAAAGATTTCAAACTAAATGGAGAAACAATTGGTAGATGTAAACACTGAGATGAGAAATTGGACTTCATCAAAATTAAAAACTTTTACTCTGGGAAAAACCTTGTTTGGAAGATAAAGAGACAAATTACAGAGAGGAAGAACATTTTGCCACACATGTATCTGATAAAGGACTAGTATTCAGAATATATAAAGATTTCCAAGAACACAGCATTTAAAACAATCTGATTAGAAAATGGACAAAAGATGTGAAGAGACCTTTTTTCCCTGAAGAGGATGTACAGATGACAAATAAACACATGAAAAGATGTTCAACATCATTAGTTGTAAGTGAAATGAAAAGTAAAACCACAATGAGTGATCTTGTCACACCTATCAGAATAGCTAAATTAAAAAAAAAAATAGTGACACAGCACATGCTGGTGAAGATACAGTGAAATTGGGTCTGTCTTGCATAGCTGGTAAGAGGGTAAAATGCTACAGCCATTCTGGGAAACAGTTTGGCAGTTTATTAAGAAAAAAAACCCAAAAACCGAAACTGAGTATATGATCCAGCAGTTTTACTCCTGGTATTTGTTCCAGAGAAATGAAAATGTAAAAGCCTGCACTCTAATGTTTGTAGCTACTTTACTCATTATAACCTCAAACTAGAAACAACCCAGTTGTCCTTCAACAAGTGAAAAGAATCTCAAGGGAATTATGCTGAGAAAAAAGCCAATCCCCAAAAGTTACTCTTTGATTCCATATATGTAATATTTTTGAAATGACAAGATGATAAAAATAGGGAACAGGTTAGCACTTCCCAGGGGTCAGGGAAGGAGGGGCAGGATGAAGTGTATGTGGGTATAAAAGGAAAGCAGAAGGGAACCTTGTGCTGATAGAAATATTCTGCATCTTGACTGTGGTAACATCAGTATTCTGGTTGTAGTATTGAGCTATACTTTTACAGGTTTTCCCATGAGGAAATGTCAGTGAAGGGTACCAGAACCTCTGTGGTAATTGTTGCAGCTTGATGTAGCTCTCTATCTAAAATGAAAGTAAAGAGGGGTGCCTGGGTGGCTCAGTCAGTTAAGTGGCTGACTCTTGATTTTGGATAAGGTCATTATCTCATGGGTCCTGAGATGGAATCTCTGGCTCCATGTTGGGCTCCATGCTCAGCAGGAAGTGTGCTTGAGGAAGCTCTTCCTCTCCTTCTGCCCCTCTGCTCTCTGCTCACTCTCACTCTCTCTCTAAAATAAATAAATCTTAAAAAAATATATAAAATAAAAGTTAAAAAGAAAGCCCATATATTAATCAACAAATTATTCAACACTGCTCTTTTTAAACTCTTTGTTGATTTTATTCATTTATTTAATGATAAATATTCATCAAAGATTTTCTGTACTATTATACAGATGTGATAGCAGTAAACATGATTGACACAGACTTTCCTCACATGGAGTTTAAAATGTAATGAGGAAGACATACAACAAATAAGAAATTATGAGTATGTCTAGTGTTACAGAAATGATACTAGGGAATGCTGTAATAATATACAATGTAAGGAGCTCTCTTGGACTCAGGTTCTGGAAAGCATTTCTTGATAAAACACAAAATTTAAAGAATGAATAAAGCATAAAAGACAAATGTTTCAGAAAGAATAGTTGGCCAGTGCAAACCTTAAGATAAGAAATAATAATTTTTTCAGGCAAGCAAAAGAAAACCAAATTGCCTCTGGAGTTGTAGGGCAAGAGCATGTTGTCCTCTGAGGCTGGAGGGGTTGATGAGGGCCAGGTCTTGTGTTGCCTGATTAATCTTGAAAAAAAGTTTGTATTTTAATTTAAGAGTAGTGGCAAGTATGTGAGGGGGTCTTAAATAGAAGGATCACATGCTTATATTTATATTTAAAAAAAATCTGAGATGTCTGGGTAGATCATTTGGTTAAGTGTTGGACTCTTAATTTCAGCTCAGGTTATGATCTCAGGGTCATGAGATCAAGACCCATGTTGGGCTCCAAGCTGAGCATGGAGCTTGCTTGAGATTTTCTCTCTCTCTCTCTCCCTCTGCTATTCTTCCCTGTGCATATGTGTGTGCACCCATGCTCTGTCTCTCAAAACAACAACAACAACAACAACAAACCACCACCAACAACAAAACAAACTCTCATTCTGAATGTAGATAATGAGAATGAAGGCAAACAAGAATTGAAGTCGGAAGTCACATAGGTGACTTAATATTCTATTTGAAAAATGACATGTGAAGTCTTATACAATATTTGATATTTAGAAGAGAACAGGGGGCATACTTAAGAGCTGTTTAGAAGTTGGAATTAATGGCATTTGCAGATTTAATGAATATTAGGGATTCAGGAAGGGAGGAGTCCATTATTACTCCTAGATTTTACATTGAAGAACTAGGTAAATATTAGCACTACTTATTGTGACTAGGGACCTGAAAGACTAACAGGTTCAAGGATGAGATGAGTTTAGTTTCAGATCTGCTGAATGGGAGATGCCCTTGAATCATCAAGTCAGTAGACAAATTTATGAAGTAGGAACTCAAAAAATACTACATTGGCTTAAGAATAAAAGCCCTTAGATGATATGGTAATTAAAGCCAAGGGAATGTTTGTCCCTAAGGGATAGAATATGGAGTGAGAAAAGGACAAAAATACAATTATTAGGAACTTTGAGTTTGGTGATGGAGCTGATTGAGAGAACCCCAGTGAACCGCTACTGGGAAGGAATTTACCAAAGAGTAGGAGGAAAAGCCCAGTGAGAATCCAGTGAAATATTTGAAAGATAGGAGTGGTTAGCAATGATCAAGTGAAGAAGAACTTCCCATCCAGATGAATACCAAAGTGTTAAAAGAAGTAATTTATTTTTAAGATTTTATTTATTTGACAGAGAGAGCGAGCCTGAGCACATGCATGAGCAGGGGCAGGAGGAGCAGCAGGCAAAGGGAGGAGAAGCAGACTTCCAGCTGAGTGGGAGCCAGATGCAGGGCTAGATCCCAGGACCCTAGGATCATGACCTGAGCTGAAGGCAGATGCTTAACCGACTAAGCCACCCAGGTGCCTGATGTTAAAAGAGGTATTAATGGTTAATTTACATGGAGGTACCAGAAATGTTACTGGAAAAGTTCCTAGAAACACACTGGACAAAATACATAGACATTAGTTTTGTTAATTGAGCATATTTTATTTAGAGAGCAGTAGAAACAAATAAATGAAAATGTTAAATGTTAGCTTTAATAAAGAATTTATTACAAATGTAGAAACAATTTAAATCGAATATGCCTTACCATTTTTGGCTTGACATTTATCTAAGACTATCAAACTTAGATATATAAACTCTTGGGGAATGTTTTATTTGACCAAGAAACCATATTCAAGAAATCCAGGACCTCTAATTGCACATCCCAGGATGACTATTCTCCTTTGAAATAGCTATTATTTTTATACTTTTTTTAAAAAAATAAACCAGGTGATTCAATATTGGAATGACTAGAAATATAGAATAATACAAAGGTAGACAAAAGTGCAAAAAGCTCTGGTTTGTATTTATCTAAAGTATTGACAGTGTTAAGGAAAATTCTCTTTCTACTTATAATCACTCAAATATAATTTTTTTAAAGATTTTATTTATTTATTTGACAGACAGAGATCACAACTAGGCAGAGAGGCAGGCAGAGAGAGAGAGGGGAAAGCAGGCTCCCTGCCGAGCAGAGAGCCCGATGCGGGGCTCGATCCCAAGACCCTGGGATCATGACCTGAGCCGAAGGCAGAAACTTTAACCCACTGAGCCACTCAGGCACCCCTAATCACTCAAATCTAAACACAAAACTAAAATAGCATCTTAAACTGACAAAGTCAAGTTTGTGTTTGGGGGCTAAATATAAGTAACACATAGTTAATTTTGTTCTTTTCTAAGTTAAACTAAAATTGAATTAGGAATTAAAAAATAGAATTTATTGATTTTGATTGACTCAAAGTCACATTTTATATATTAAGTCCATAAGTTTACAATGAGATATATTTATCATTTGAGGTATTCATTTATAATTGAGAATAAACACAATTATTAGTTCCCAGAAAATGTCATCCAGAAAATGGTATTTCAATGTTAAGTTTATTCCTACAAATCAGCTCAGTTTTCTATTCTCATAACTCTTCATGATGGAAGTAGGTGAAGTCCGTTTATTTTCTGTGGTAAATAAAATAAAGTCAGCTCTGACTCAGTCAATTTCTATAGGTAGACCTTTGTTGAACTATTTCTCCAAATAGTAGTTCTTACATAGTAATGATGGCAGTCATGTGAACTGCAGTATTCTTGGTGATCCTGAAGCATATTGTATGTGGATCTGCTGCATTCATTATGAGATCCCACTAGGACCCACAATCCATTTGCCCAGTCTTCTCATGGCCACTCTCATGTCTTTGTTTCTTAATGTATAGATGGTGGGATTCAAGACAGGGGTGATAGCAAAGTCAACAATGAACAAGTACTTATCCAGCGATGTTGTAGGGAAAGGCCACACGTAGAGAAACATACATGGCATAAAAAACAAAATCACCTCAGGGGAACCCTCCTACACTGTTGGTGGGAATGCAAGCTGGTGCAGCCACTCTGGAAAACAGCATGGAGGTTCCTCAAAATGTTGAAAATAGAACTGCCCTATGACCCAGCAATTGCACTATTGGGTATTTACCCTAAAGATACAAATGTAGTGATCCAAAGGGACACATGCACCCT
>NC_081569.1:51589510-51619385 GCF_022355385.1 Mustela nigripes | reverse complement strand
AAAAAAAAAACAAAATCACTACAGTGATGTGAGCTGACAGTGTGACAAATGCTTTGGACAAGTCCCCTGAAGAACGTTTCCAGACAGTTACCAAAATGAAGATATAGGATATAATTAAGGAGAAGAAGGTAGCCATGGATATAAACCCACTGTTAGCAATGATTACAAACTCTAGCTTGTAAGTGTCTACACAAGCAAGTTTCATGACCCGAGGAAAATCACAGTAAAAACTATCTACTTCGTTAGGGCCACAGAAGGGCAAGTTAATGACAAAAACAAACTGAGATACGGCATGGATTATCCCCACTATCCAGGCAGCCACTACAAAGGAAACACATGTTTTTGGACTCATGATTGTCAGGTAGTGGAGAGGCTTACAGATTGCAGTGTACCGGTCATATGCCATGGCTATGAGCAGCACCATCTCAACTCCACCCATGACATGAATAAAAAATATCTGTATCATACATTTTGGAAAAGAAATGATGTTACAGTCAGTGAAAAGATCAGAGATCATTTTGGGGACCGTGGTAGAAGACAAACCTAGATCAAGTAGAGAGAGGTTGGCCAATAGGAAGTACATAGGGGTGTGTAAATGAGAGTCAATAGTTACTGTGAATACAATGAAGAGGTTTCCCAGGATAATCCCCATGTAGAACATAGCGAAGAACCAAAAAAGAAAATGATGCATCTCCCATGAATTTGAAAGTCCAATCAATACAAATTCAGATACCACAGAGTCATTTGTTGTACCCATTGGCTCAATCAGTAGAGAAAACAATGGAGTATTCTGAAGGTAGAAAATAAGGAAGAATTGAGAAATATGGGAACTGAACATTGATATGTTGCTTGCCCATCAATGATTTTGTGGGAACTATGTTGCAAATGCCAAATGTGAAGCTGGGAAACATTCAGAGAGGGCTGGTGAAAGGAAGATAAATAATAGGACAAATGAGATAATCAGAAGTTATATTAGAGAGAGAAGGAAACATCACTTGAAACATGGAGGAATTAAGAGCAAAGAGTAACACTTCCTGATAGAGAGCTTCTTTAACTTTCTCATTGTGCTTCTTTAGTCTTTTCTATTTATATTCAAGAAAACACATTTTGTGTCATGAATAGTCAACCATAATTTGAATATTCAAATTTAATCACATCTGTATATGCATATTCTAGCAGAATATATTCTCTGATTATTCTTTACTTCATTTCTGTGAAATCTCAGACATTAATCACTCATAGAATAGTCAGCAATGAGTGAAATACTATTGAATCTGAGAGAAATGCTTACAGAAAATGAAAAGGCTTTGTCCTCTGAAACGTAGTTTACAATACTTGTGTTTGCAACAAATCACTGGGAGAATTATGATACACTTTAAGTTAGTGACTCTCCAAACCCCCAAAAAAGAGTGTCAGAAGACTCAGAAAAACAGCTTCTCTGTGCTTTGCTAGGATTGAGAGAGATTTTGTAATCTTGGTTTAATAATGATACACCAGGTTTCCAAGCTGTCCAAAACTCATTGTATCAGTGTCCTGTCACTGTTGCACCATATTCATGAATTTTCCATTTAATCTGTACTCTTAGCCATCTTAACTTGCCTGTAATAGAGGTCCTTTTCAGAACTGATGGACACTAGTTCTATTAACTCATATTTATTCTTACCATTCTCCCTCTAATTCTTTTTTTAAGATTTTATTTATTTATTTGACAAACAGATCACAAGTAGGCAGAGAGGCAGGCAGAGAGAGAGGAGGAAGCAGGCTCCCTACTGAGCAGAGAGCCTGATGTGGGGCTCGATCCCAGGACCCTGGGATCAGGACCCAAGCCAAAGGCAGAGGCTTTAACCCAGTGAGCCACCCAGGTGCCCCATTCCCCCTAATTCTTGACTTAGTCATTGGCTAACATCATCAAATGTTTTATCAAATATGCCAAATTGAGGGAAACGACTTATCCCAACATTCCCTTTATGAGGGGAAAGTATCATTTCCATTTGTGTAGTTTGGTAGGGGCATGAGCAGGCATGGAGTGGACAAGACAGATTTACCATATTTGGTCCTCACAGTGGGAAATGTGGAGTATCACACAAGATGGTGAAGAAAGTGCTGAGGGATACAAGATCCTTGAGATAACAGCCCACCAAAGAGACATCATGAATATTAATTCCTTCAGAAATAGCTCCTTTTATGGTTGTAATATAATTTCATTATTACAATAGTAAGAATGGTGTTAAAGAGATTGGAATAACTAGTGACAGAATGTGTACAAATGGAAAAGAAAGAGAAAGTGGAAAGGGAGTAAAAGAAGAGAGAGTTTACTGTAGTATTGCTCAATATTGGGAGCATTTTTTTACCTACTTGTTCTGTTCCAAGGTGTGTAGCCACATTTGTAGGAACTCAGTAGTTTTGATTTGTGCTTTGTAGTATAATCATCTCCAAGACAAAAATATATGTTTCTTCCCAGTGAGAATACAGATAATTATTAGTAGTAGATGTTACTGACCCATTGATGTTTCTCAGATCTCTAATAACTAGCCTTTTATTGGTTTCTCCTGGGAATCAGATCTGTGAGGCATATTAATTTCCCCAAGAGTAAAAAAAAAAATTAAAAAAAAATCAGAAGAGTTACTTGGTGATGGGTGTTAAAAAAAGAAGGTAGGTGTTAGAATATCTCCTATATATTAGGCAGGATAATATGCTGGATGGATGGAAAATAAGAACCATTTAGAACAGGAAATGTTGAAATGTGATCCTACTTAGATTTACTAGTTGGGACGAGTGAGAAATCTTCAACAATTATTGGAGATGCTGTCATTTAGAGTGGGAGAGTTGAGCCATATGTTCAATATTTTTTTTTGAACAAGCAAAAGGCTTTATCCAAGGGGGGAGTACTCATAAGCATTCATGATTCTTTCTTATTCAAGATGTTTATCTGTTACTTATTCCAAAATTTATTATGCAACACTAAAAATGTATTGAATGAATGAATAAGTAAATATCCTCATGTAACTATTTTTTCTTTAATCATTTTGGATTCTAACTGGACATGAGTAATACAGGACCATGATGAGCTGTGAACAAAATAAGAAAAGCTTAAAAATGTTATTCTAGATTAGGAGTTGGAAAATTATGACCAATAGGCCAAATTTGGGCAACTGCCCATTCCTCAAATCCTAAGGACTCATCCAAAATACCAGAAAAATGAATAAATTCAGTTTAGTTACAGAATACAAAATATAGAAAAATCAGTATTATTTCTATACACTAACAACATATTTTCTGAAAAGAATGAATAAAATCAATCCCATTTATAATAACATCAAATATGATATAATACTTGGGAACAAGTTTTTCCAAAGTAAACTATTAAGACATTGATGGTGAAAAAAAAAAAGGAAAATAAATAAATGAAAAGGTATTCCATATTCATGGATTAGAAGAATTAGTATTGTTTAAATGTTCATACTATCAAAAGGCAACTATAAATTTGATGTAATGTCGATTAAGATTCCAATGGCATTTTTTTTTATAGAGGTAGAAAAAGTACTCCTGAGCTTTGTATAGAAACTGGTCAGGATTATATTGTTTAAATTCTACATTTTTACAATTTCCTTAGTTTTTCTCATGCTAATTGATTTCTAGTCCAGATAATTATTGTCAAAACGATATTTGGTATGATTTTTATCTTTTAAAATTTGTTGAGAGTTGTTCTGTGGCCTAACATATGATCTATCCTGGAGAATGTTCATGTGTACTTGAGAATTTGTGTTCTGTTGCTCTGACGAATGTACTGTATATGTCTGTTGAGGTCTATTTGGTCCAAAGTATTATTCATATCTGGAGTATCCTAACTGATTTTATCGAGTGATTTGTCCATTGTGAAAGTGGGTGTTGAATTCCTCTATGATATTTCCATTGTTGTCTATTTAACTCCTCATTAACTCCTCCTATTAACTTCTCATATCCATTAGTATTTGCTTAGTATATTAGGTGCTATAATGTTCTATGCTATATATATAGCATAGAACACTATATATATATATATATATATATATATATATATATATATATATATATAGTGTATATAGTGCCTGTATATATAATAAAAATATATATGTTTATGATTGCTACAGCCTCCTCATGAATAGTCTCCTTTATCAATATATAAAGACCTTTTTGTTGTAGGTTTTGACTTAAGGCTACTTTGTCTTAGTTTAGCTATCTCTGCTCTTTATTGATTTCCATCTGTGTGGAGTATCTTTTTTTGCACCTTTACTTTGTGACTGTGTGTGTCTTTAGAGCTGAAGTTAGTCTCTTGTAGGCAGCATATAGTTAGTTGTTTCTTGCTTTTTTAGTCATTCAACCACTTACATCTTTTGATTGGAGAATTCAATCCATTTACATTTACAGTAATTATTGATAGTTTAGGACTTACTAATGGCAGAAAGGATTCTAAAGGATAATGCCATCTTATTTATTGTTTTCTGGATGTTTTGCAATTCCCTGTACCTTTCTTCCTCTTTTGCTGTCTTTTCTGTGAACTGGTGATTTAACATAATGGTATGCATTATTTCCCTTCTCTTTCCCTTTTTTGTATCTTCTGTAGGTTTTTGCCTTGTGGTTACTATGAGGTTAACAAAACATCTTAGAGATACAACAATTTGTTTTAAGCTGATAACAATAGAACTTCAATCACGTATAAAAACTCTCCTTTTACTCTTGAAGTTTTGTGTTTTTTTTTAAAGTGAGAATAGTACTTTTTGTTACTCATGAGTTCAGGGAAAATATAAATATTTGCATGCTATCTGCCTTGGGCATTTCCTAACTGACTAGAACTCAAAGCTTCACGGTTGTTTAGGATTTAAGGGTAATTTGGTTTAATTTCATGTGTTTATGGATTTAATTTCTTATATATACGTTCTTTGTGGGAATGTATATATATATACGTATATATACTTTGCTCATTTATTGTTTCTTAAATCCCACACATGAGTGAAATCATGTGGTATTTGTCTTTCTGTGACTGACTTATTTCACTTAGCATTATCCATCTAGTTCAATCCATATTGCTCTTACAAACTTCACTAATTGGTTATTAGTTTAGGAGGGTTTTTGTTGATTATTTCAGATTTTTTAATACACTATTGTGTTATCTGCAATCAAAGAGAGTTTTATGTCTTTCCTGTTTTAGTTGTATGCACATGAATAATTTTATGAAATTTTGGAGAATTGACCCTTTTGTCATTATGTAATGCACTTCCCTATCTGTGATAACTTTCCTTAGTTTGATGCCTGCTCTATCTGAAATTAATAGAGCTAATCTCTCTTTCTTTTCATATGTATCATTGTGGTCATTTTTTTCCCTGTCCATTTGCTTTTTTGTTTTGTTTTGTTTTTGTTTTTGTCTTTATTTATTTCTTTTCATTGTTTATGCACCACACCCAGTGCTCCATGCAATAGGTGCCCTCCATAATATCCGCCACCTGGCTCCCCCAACCTCCCACCCCCCGCCCTTTCAAAACCCTCAGATTGTTTTTCAGATGCCGTAGTCTATCATGGTTCATCTCCCCTTCCAATTTCCCTCAACTCCCTTCTCCTCTCCATCTCCCCATGTCCTCCATGTTACTTGTTATGCTCCACAGATAAGTGAAACCACGTGATAATTGACTCTGTCTGCTTGACATATTTCACTCACTTGAGTGAAATAAGTTGAGTGAAATATGTCCATTTGCTTTAAATCTATGTGTATCTTTGTATTTAAAGGGGCTTCTTATAGACAATATATAGTTGAATCATGTTTTCTGATCTACTCTGACAACCTCTTTTAGTTGGTACATTTAGACTATTGACATTTAAAGTGATTATTTGAGTGGTGGTTTAACATTGACCATGTTCATTACTGTTTTACAACTTTTGCCCTTGTTCTTAGTTCTTATGTTTGTTTTCCACTTTTTCTACTTTGTCATTTTAGTTGAACATTTCATAGGATTCTGTTTTCTCTACTTTTTTGGTATGCAATTTGTAATTTTTTAAAACTTTTTAAAGTTATCTAAGAATTTGCAATGTACATACCCAACTATTCCAAGTCCACTTTCAAATAACTATACTACTTCACGGGTACTGTAGGCTCCTTGTAATTACAGAATAATCCTAATGTCTTCCTTGTATCATTGTTATCATTCAATTCACTTAATGTGAGCATATATAAGCATGTATTTGTATTTATGTGCACATATGCATGCATAATATATAAACATAGGCATATGTAATTGAGTATGTAATTGCTATTATTGTTTAAACAGTTATCTGTTAGGACAATTAAATATAAGGAAAATAAGTTTTTATCTTACCTTAATTTATTCCTTCTTCTGTGCTCTTCCTTTCTTTGTGTAGATCTGAGTTTCTGACATATATTATTTTCCTTCTCTCTAAGGAACTTCTTTTTATTATTTCTCTCAAGGCAGGTCTACTGATACATTCTCTCAATTTTTATTTGCATTAGAAAGTCTTTATTGCCTCTTTACTTTAAAGGATAATTTTGAGTATAGAGTTCTAGGGTTTTTTTCCTCTCTCAATACATTACTCATTTCACTCTATTCTCTTTGGCTTGCGTGGTATCTGAGGAGAAGTTGGATATGGTTCTACTATTTGATTTTGTAAAAATTAAGGGTTTTTGTTTTTTTTTCTGTGACTTCTATCAGGATTTTTGTTTTCTTTAATCTTCTGTAATAAAAATGATATGCTTTGTGTTATTTCTTTTGACATTTATCCTATTGATGTTCTCTGTATTTTCTGAACCTGGAGTTTCGTGTCTGACATTAATTTTGGGGAAATTCTCAGTCATTATCATTTGAAATATTTTTTTCTGTCCCATTTTCACTTTTCTCTTTTTTTTGGCATTCCAATTATGCATATATCACACATTTAGTTATCCCACTGTCCTTACATAATTTTCTTTCTAAATTTTTTTGTTTCCTTTGTTCTTTAGTTGTCAAAGATCCTATTGATATATCATCTAGTTAAGAGATTCTTAACTCATCCATGTCCCATCTACTAATGAGCTCATCAAAGTCACCGATCATGTTTTTTACCATGGTTTTGATCTCTAACATTTCTTTTTTTTTTTTTTTTTCCTGTCTTTGGGTTTCAATCCCTCTGCTTACATAGACCATTTTTTTTTTATTTCTTTTCAGCATAACAGAATTCATTGTTTTTGCCCCATACCCAGTGCTCCATGCAATATGTGCCCTCCTTAATACCTTCCACCTGGCTCCCCCAATCTCCTACCCCCTACCCCTTCGAAACCCTCAGATTGTTTTTCAGAGTCCATAGTCTCTTATGGTTCACTTCCCCTTCCAATTTCCCTCAACTCCCTTCTCCTCTCCATCTCCGTATGTCCTCCATGTTATTTATTATGCTCCACAAATAAGTGAAACCATATAATACTTCACTCTCTCTGCTTGACTTATTTCTCTCAGCATACTCTCTTCCAGTCCCGTCCATGTTGCTACAAAAGTTGGGTATTCATCCTTTCTGATGGAGGCATAATACTCCATAGTATATATGGACCACATCTTCCTTATCCATTCGTCCATTTAAGGGCATCTTGGATCTTTCCACAGTTTGGCGACTGTGGCCATTGCTGCTAAAAACATTGGGGTACAGATGGCCCTTCTTTTCACTACTTCTGTATCTTTGGGGTAAATACCCAGTGGTGCAATGGCAGGGTCATTGGGAAGTTCTATTTTTAATTTCTTGAGGACTCTCCACACTGTTTCCCAAAGTGGCTGCACCAAATTGCATTCCCACCAACGTGTAAGAAGGTTCCCCTTTTTCCACATCTTCTCCAACATATGTTGTTTCCTGTCTTACTAATTTTGGCCATTCTAAATGGTGTAAGGTGGTATCTCAATGTGGTTTGAATTTGAATCTCCCTGATGGCTAGTGATGATGAAAGAAACTGAAGAAGACACAAAAAGATGGAAGACTGTTCCATTCTCTTGGATCAGAAGAGTAAACATTGCTAAAATATCTATACTGCCTAGAGAAATCTATACTTTTAATGCCATGTGTATGTTAGCCATTTGCATGTCTTCATTGGAGAAGTGCCTCTTCATATCTTCTGCCTATTTTTTGATGTGATTATCTGTTTTGTGTGTGTTGAGTTTGAGAAGTTCTTTATAGATCCTCGATATCAATCTTTTGTCTGTACTGTCATTTGCAAATATCTTCTCCCATTCCATGGGTTGCCCCCTTGTTTTGTTGACTATTTCCTTTGCTGTGCAGAAGCTTTTGATCTTGATGAAGTCCCAAAAGTTCATTTTCACTTTCGTTTCACTTTTTGTTTCACTGGATTTTGTCAAATGCTTTTTCTGTATCAATTGAGAGAATCATATGGTTCTTGCATTTGGAGATATATCTTCAAAGAAGTTGCTGTGGCTGATATTGAAGAGGTTACTGCCTATGTTCTCCTCTAGGGTCCTGATGGATTCCTGTCTCACATTGAGGTCTTTTATCCATTTCAAGTTTATCTTTGTGTACAGTGTAAGAGAATGGTTGAACTTCATTTTTCTACATACAGTTGTCCAATTTTCCCAGCACCATTTATCGAAGAGACTGTCTTTTTTCTACTGTATATTTTTTCCTGTTTTGTTGAAGATTATTTAACCATAGAGTTGAAGGTCCATATCTGGGTTCTCTACTCTGTTTCACTGGTCTATGTGTCTGTTTTTATGCCAGCACCATGCTGTCTTGGTGATCACAGCTTTGTAATAAAGCTTGAAATCAAGTAATGTGATGCCCATAGTTTTATTTTTGTTTTTCAACATTTCCTTAGCGTTTCGGGGTCTCTTCTGATTCCATACAAATTTTTGGATTATTTGCTTCAGCTCTTTAAAAAATACCAGTGGAATTTTGATCGGAATGGCCTTAAAAGGATAGATTGCTCTACGCAGTATAGACATTTTAACAATGTTTACTCTTCTGATCCAAGAGCAAGGAATGGTTTTCCATCTTTTTCTGTCTTCTTCAATTTCTTTCCTGAGTGTTCTGTTTTTCCTTGAGTACAGATCCTTTACCTCTTTGGTTAGGTTTATTCCCAGGTATCTTATGGCTCTTGGTGCTATAGTAATTGGAATTGATTCTCTAATTTCCCTTTCTGTATTTTCATTGTGAGTGTATAAGAAAGCCACTGATTTCTGAACATTGACTTTGTATCCTGCCACATTGCTGAATTGTTGTATGAGTTCTAATAGTTTGGGGGTGGAGTGTTTTGGGGTTTCCATATAAAGAATCATGTCATCTGCAAAGAGAGAGAGTTTGACTTCTTCGTTGCCAATTGGATACCTGTTATTTCTCTTTGCTGTCTGATTGCTGTTGCTAGGACTTCTAATATTATGTTGAAAAAGAGTGTGAGAGTGTGCATCCTCATCGCGTTCCTGATTTCAACGGGAAGGCTGTGAGGTTTTTCCCATTGAGGATATTTGCTGTGGGTCTTTCATAGATAGATTTTATGAAGTTCGGGAATGTTCCCTCTATCCCTATACTTTGAAGCGTTTTAATCAGGAATGGATGCTGGATTTTGTCAAATGCTTTTTCTGCATCAATTGAGAGGACCATGTGGTTCTTCATTCTTCTCTTATTGATTTGTTCTATCACATTGATTGATTTGCAATTGTTGAACCATCCTTGTAACCCAGGGATGAATCCCACCTGGTCATGGTGGATAATCTTTTTTAATGTGCTGTTGGATCTTGTTTGCTAGGATCTTGTTGAGAATCTTAGCATCCATATCCATCAGTGATATTGGTATGAAATTCTCCTTTTTGGTGGGGTCTTTGCCAAGTTTGGGGATCAGGGTAATCCTGGCTTCATAGAAAGAGTCTGGAAGTTTTCCTTCTGCTTCAATTTTTTGAAACAGCTTCAGGAGAATAGGTGCTATTTCTTCTTTGAAAGTTTGGTAGATTTCCCCAGGGAATCCATCAGGTCCTGCGCTCTTGTTTTTTGGGAGGTTTTTGATCACTGCTTCAATCTCGTTACTAGATATCGGTCTATTCATGTTGTCAATTTCTTCCTGGTTCAATTTTGGGAGTTTATAGTTTTCCAGGAATGCATCCATTTCATCTAGGTTGCTTAAGTTATTGGCATATAACTGTTGATAATAACTTCTGATGATTGTTTCTACTTCCTTGATGTTAGTTGTGATCTCTCCCTTTTCATTCATAATTTTATTAATTTGAGCTTTCTTTCTTTTCTTTTGGATTAGTGTGGCCAATGGTTTATTGATCCTATTGATTCTTTCAAAAGAACAACTTCTAGTTTCATTGCTATATTCTACTGTATCTCTAGTTTCTACCTCATTGATCTCCGCTCTAATCTTGATGATTTCCCTTCTTATGTGTGGAGTTGGTTTAATTTGTTGTTGATTCTCCAGTTCTTTAAGGTGTAGAGACAGCTCGTGTATTCTGGGTTTTTCAATTTTTTTTTTTTTTTTTTGAGGGAGACTTGGATGGCCATGTATTTCCCCCTTAGGACTTCCGTTGCTGTATCCCATACGTTTTGGACTGAAGTGTCTTCATTCTTATTGGTTTCCATGAACTGTTTATGTTCTTTTTTGATTTCCTGGTTGATCCAAGCATTTTTAAGCAAGGTGGTCTTTAGCGTCCAGGTGTTTGGTTCCTTCCAAACTCTTCCTTGTGATTGAGCTCCAGTTTCAAAGCATTGTGATCTGAGAATATGCAGGGAATAATCTCAGTCTTTTGGTATCAGTTGAGTCCTGATTTGTGACCCAGCATGTGGTCTATTCTGGAGAAGGTTCCATGTGCACTTGAGAAGAATGAGAATTCTGTTGTTTTAGGGTGGAATGTTCTGTATACATTGATGACGTCCATCTGGTCCTATGTGTCATTCAGTTCTCTTGATTCTTTATTGATTTTCTGCTTGGATGATCTATTACTGCGAGAGGTGCGTTAAGATCTCCTACTATGTATTCATATCAACATGACTCTTTATCTTTTTTTTTAATTTTTAATTTTTTATAAACACATATTTTTATCCCCAGGGGTACAGGTCTGTGAATCACAGCACTTCACTTCACAGCACTCACCAAAGCACACACCCTCCCCAATGTCCATAATCCCACCCCCTTCTCCCATCTTGATTAATAGTTTTCTTATGTAATTGGCTGCTCCCATATTGGGGGCATAGATATTTATAATTGTTAGATCATCTTGGTGGATAGTCCCTTTAAGAATTATGTAATGTCCTCTGTATATATGACTGCAGTCTTTAGTTTAAAATCTAATTTATCTGATATGAGAATCACTACCCCGGTCTTCTCTCAAGGCCCATTGGCATGAAAGATGTTTCTCCATCCCTTCACTCTAAGTCTGGGTGTATCCTTAGGTTCAAAACGGGCCTCTTGTACACAACATATGGATGGGTCCTGTCATTTTATCCAATCTGCAACCCTCTGTTGTTTTATGGGCGCATTTAGGCCATTCACATTGAGAGTGATTATTGATAGATATGTTTTTATTGACATTGTGTTACCTTTGAAGTCTTTCTATAGATTGTATCTATATTTCTGTTCAATGATATTCTTAGGATTTTCCCTCTTTTATAGAACCCTCTTAATATTTCCTGCAGTGTCAACTTGGTGGTTGCATAGTCTTGTGACCAAACAAAGGTCCAAGCCTTGCAGGTCTTGGAAACTCTTTATCTCTTTATCCATTTTGAATGTCACTCTTGCTGGATAAAGTATTCTTGGCTGCATGTTATTCTCATTTATTGCCGTGAATATATCTTGCCAGCCCGTTCTGGCTTGCCAGGTTTCTGTGGACAGGTCTGACGTTATTCTGATGGGCTTTCTTATGTAAGTAAGGAGCCTCTTTGTCCTAGCGGCTTTCAAGAGATTATATCTATAATTATGATTTCTCAATTTTACCTTGATGTTTTTTAGAATCTATAATCTTGGGGGGAGACCATTCTGCCTCTAGTACATGAACGGTGGCTCCATCCATGAGATTGGGAAAATTTTCATTGAGAACTTGTTCCACTATATCTTCTAGACTTCTTTCTTTCTCCTCCCCTTCAGGGATTCCAATAATTCTGACGTTGGAGTGTTTCATGGCATCATTTATTTCCCTGATTCTGTTTTCATGGCTTCTATGCTATTTGTTCCAGGCTTCCTCCTGATCCTTTCTCTCTGTTTGTCCTCCAGATCACTAGTTCTATCTTCTGTCTCAGTTACTCTAGGTTTTAGAGAATTTAGATTAGATTGGAACTCATTTAGAGCATTGTGAACATCATCCCTGGTGGCTTTCAGTTCTGCCCTAACATTGTGAACATCATCCCTGATGGCTTTCAGTTCTGCCCTAATCAATTCCTTTTGGTCATCCATGGCTTTCTCCAACCTAGCTATTGCCTGGATAATTGTTAACCTGAATTCCTTTTCCGACATATTGTCTATGTTGATAGCCATTAGCTCTGTTGCAGAAGGCCCATTCTCTGAATTTTTCTTCTGTTGGGCATTCATCCTCCTTGTCATTTTGGTGAGGTGGCTGAATGGATATAGCTGGATGTATCGACTATGATGCAGTCAAGGTGCACCCTAGAACGTTCTGAGCAATCAGGAGTCCCGAACCAAATGAAAGAAAGAAGAAAGAGAGAAAAATGAAAAGAAAAAGAAAAGAGAGAGAGAGAGAGGCAGGAAAAAAAATAGTAAGATAAAAGAGAAGGCTCAGCCCAAATGGGCTGAAAGATAAGATTTATGAAGTATACAAACAAAAACAGACAAACAAAAAAACTGATAAAAGTATATGACAAGAGAAATATGTATGTATATATTTTTTAAGCAAAAAAAAAAAAGAAAGAAACTTGTCAACAAGAACCCCAAGTATAAGTTTTATATACTATCAGGAAAAACACAAATGCACAGAAACACTGGCAGAAGAAAGAAGAAAAAATGGTAGAGTGGTTATAAGTTCTCAGTGTGGGTGAGGAATGTTATTTTGATTCCTCTTGGATGTATCTTTATATCTTTGTTAAAGGACTCAAGTTACCTAAAATAAAGGGGGATTAAAAATTTGTTTACCTATAGGGGTAGCATTGATTGGGGAAAGGGGACTACCTTGAAGTTTAACTCTATATGAATGCTAAAAAATTAAAAATAAAAAAAGAAACTAAACTAATCTAAACTAAACTAAAATTTAAAAAAATAATTAAAAAATAGAAAAGCAAAAGAAAAAACATGGGTATATGCATCAAAAAGTTCAGGTTAAAAGGTTATTATGGAATGTGATATACTGGACATATCACTGTGATGGTAAATAGGTTAAAAAATTGTCTATATAAAAAAATGAGCCAGAATCATGGGAATGAATTAAAAATAAATGTTGTATCTCTGAAGTAGTGGTGGTTGTTCTTTTGTAGTCTTTTTTTTTTTTTTTTTTTTTTTTCCTGTTTGGCTTTCTGGGGGAGTGGCCTGCCATGTGTGTTTTCAGGCAAGTTTTCCTGAGTTAAGTCCTCCTGCCCCACTTAAGGGAATGGGCTCTGAGGACACCAGTTTTTCAGGCTTTTGTTTTCTGGAGGTTTTTATGGTTTTGTTGTTGTTGTTTGTTTGTTTGTTTTTCTCTCTTGTCTTGAAAGCTTTTGATGGTTTTTGGAGGTTTGGAGGAAAGCAAACTGCACCTAGACCTCCCTCTCAGAGAGAAGCCTGAGTCTCTTCCCCTGTGAGTGCTCCAGAGCTCATAAGTTCCCCTTCAGCCGCTGGCAGAGCATGTTACAAGTTGCGGTCCCTGGGGGCACAGGAACTCCTGCTTGTACCCAAAACCATGACAGTGGCTGCTGTCTGGGCAGCTCCAGACTGCCAGAGAGGTTCCAAGCAGCGATCACACACTGAGATTTTCCCACTGGCCTGGGCTGGGAGTGCCTGGTCTTTCAGGTCCCAGAGCTTCTGGCTGGCGCCTGTGCACACCTCTCTAAGGGGAGGGTGTGGGGTGCAGCTCAGACTCTGATAGCACTGCACTGCACTTGTGTGTGGAATGTAAAAAAGCACTTGTGTGCTTTTGCCAGCTGGTGATGCTCCCAGCCCCTCATGGGAGCCAGACCCCACGTGCTCTCAGGCACCCTGGTGGCTCAGGGACAAGGACTTGGTTTCTCTGGCACACTCTCTCTGGCTCAGCACCAGGGGTGGCTGTCCTCGGTCCGGGGACTTAAGCCCCTGTCCCTAACTGCTCCAATTTCCACAATTTCCCCGCACAATCCTTTGCTCTTTTTGAGTGCTTTCAACCAGACTCCCAAGTTAATGCTGGTCCCCAGTGCAGGGCACTTTCGTATTGGGGTATTACTTTCCAATGTGTCACTTCTGGTGGCTCCCTCCCCCTTTTGTTTATCTTCCAATATCAGTCGGACGTTCCCACTCTGCTTTACCTGCCCACTGGCATCTTCTGCCCCTGTAGAGATCTAGACATATGTAATTCCGATCTCAGGCTGATTTCATGGGTGATTGGAGTTCTTTGGTAGGTAATCAGCTCACTTTAGGGTATAGGTTGAATCGGTGCCTCCTCCTACTTCCCCGCCATCTTGGATCTCTGGCCATCTCTACTTAAAAGCTGTCTATTTTATCCATTAGAGCCCTTAGCACATTTATCATAGTTATTTTAAATTTCTGGTCTGGTAATTCCAACATCCATGCGATGTCTAGCTCTGAAGCTTGTTCTGTCTCTTCAATTTTTTTTTTTTTCTTTCAGTATTCCTTGTAATTTTTTTCTTCATTGGTAGGCATGATGTACTGGGTAGAAGAAATGGCTGTAAATAGACCTTAGTTAATGTGGTGGTGAAGTGTGGGTGGAAGGGAAACATTACATAGCCTCTCAATTAGGTCTTAGTTTTTTAATGAGACTGTGCCTCTGGACTGTGAATTTTACAGGTGTCTCTGTGTGTGTATGTGTGTGTGTTTATTTTTATTTTTTATTCCACCTTAGATGGGACAAAATGGCAAAAGGATTGGAACTGGGTATTTGTCTTCTCCAGGTCATTTAGGCTCTTATGACACTTTAGTAGTTTAGATTCTGCTTTACTACTTTCCATTGAGGGAAGGGCTTCTTAAGAAAAACAAAGTGTTGGGGTGTATTTCAAAATATTTGCTTTTCCCCTTTCTCTGCCAGAAACCTGAGGGGATTTTTCTCAGTTATTTACTAGGGAATCTGCTGGAAGTAAACCTCACAATATTTTTTGGACTCCCTACTCCCCCCAAACCTCCATGGCTGGTTTCCCCGGGACAGTTTTTAACTTTCCAAATTGCCCGTATTGAGACTCCGTCAATTCATCAATTATGGTTTATGTTTCCTACTCCAGCTCTCATTGCTATAGCAGTTTCTGTTGTTTGTGTCTCTAATCTAGGAGACAACAGTTTGCCTTGTGTCCTCCCCTTTCTTATTGATCCAAGAAGAGTTGTTGATTGTTTAGTCTTTTCTGCTTTGTATTTGTTGTTAGGATGAAATATTGACTCCAAGCTCCTACATGCAGAACTAGAACTATTTGTTTTTGATAAATTTAAAATTAATGTAATAATAACAAATAAATTAAATTTATTGTAATAAAATATAATCTTTCCTTTTTTATGTTTTCTACTTCTTTTGCCTTGCTTAAGACTGAATATTATATGCCAAAATTATATAAATCTCACATGATTGAAAGTAAATTCATGATATAACTATAATTAGTTTCATCCAATTAATTTAGGTTGAAGGAAATATATCTATTTTTTTGTATGTGTGAAGAACTTAACTTTTTGTTCAAATTCTTTGTTATTTTTGATTATATGGATTTATTCACCTCTGTTTTGAGAATCTACCTTTATTATAGGGTAGAAATTAAAAATTAAATCTTATCTGGGCTTTCCTTACTAATTATTCTTTTATTCTTATGAGTGTACATTCAACAGCACAGATTTACTACCTCAACTCCTTCCTAATTGCTAGTTTATTTGTTTTTGGAGCTGATATTTCACTTAATCCTTCCATTTCATACCATATGTATTAACTTATCTTTTTTTTTAATGAAAACAACAACAACAACAACAAAACACAAAAAATGCAAAAACAAACAAACAAAAACCCATCAAAAACAAAAACCAGTGTTTTTGTAGTAGCTCAGTGGATTAAGCTGCTGCCTTCAGTTCAGGTCATGATCTCAGGGTCCTGGGATCGAGTCCCGCATCGAGCTCTCTGCTCAGCGGGGAGCCTGCTTCCTTCTCTTTCTCTGCCTGCCTCTCTGCCTACTTGTGATCTCTATCTGTCAAATAAATAAATAAAATCTTTAAAAACAAAACAAAACAAAAACAACAAAAACAACACCAGTCTAGCACTCTGCTGGAAATTATCAAATGACTCTAGTGTATGATATTTGTCCTCATAAGTATGGGTCAGTTATTTTTTTTAATTAAAAAAAATTTTATAAACATATAATATATTATATGGCCCCAAGGGTACAGGTCTGTGAATCTCCAGGTTTACACATTTCACAACACTCACCATAGCACATACCCTCCCCCATGCCCATAACCCCACCACCCTCTCCTGACCCTCCTCCCCCCAGCAACCCTCGGTTTGTTTTGTGAGATTAAGAGTCTCTTATGGTTTGTCTCCCTCCTGATCCCATCTTGTTTCACTTATTCCTTTCTTACCCCCCAAACCCCCACGTTGCATTTCTACTTCCTCATATCAGGGAGATCATATGATAGTTGTCTTTCTCTGATTGACTGATTTTGCTAAGCATAATACCCTCTAGTTACATCCATGTCATTGCAAATGGCAAGATTTCATTTTTTGATGACTGCATAGTATTCCATTGTATATATATATACCAGATCTTCTTTATCCATCCATCTGTTGATGGACATCTAGGTTCTTTCCATAGTTTGGCTATTGTAGACATTGCTGCTATAAATATTCGGGTGCACTTGCCCCTTCAGATCACACATTTATATCTTTACGGTAAGTACCTAGTATTTAGGGTAAATACCCAGTAGTGCAATTGCTGGGTCAAAGAGTATTACCATGTCATAGGATATCTATTTTCATCTTTTGAGAAACCTCCATGCTGTTTTCCAGAGTGGTTTCAGCAGCTTGCATTCCCACCAACAGTGTAGGAGGGTTCCCCTTTCTCCATATCCTCGCCAGCATCTGTCATTTCCTGACTTGTTAATTTTAGCCATTCTGACTGGTGTGAGGTGGTTTCTCATTGTGGTTTTGATTTGTATTTCTCTGATGCCAAGTGATATGGAGCATTTTTTCATGTTTCTGTTGGCCATCTGGATGTCTTCTTTGCAGAAATGTCTGTTCATGTCCTCGGCCCATTTCTTGATTGGATTATTTGTTATTTGGGTGTTGTGTTTGATAAGTTCTTTATTGATTTTGAATACTAGCCCTTTATCTTATATGTCATTTGAAAATATCTTCTAGTATGGGTCATTTTTATAATTTCTGCCTAACTGGGATCATCACTTAAAGTGGATAGTAGTTACTTAAATATAGGCTATGATGATGTGTGATATAATTGTTTCTTTAGCCATAAAGAACAACACTTATGCTTTTTATTTATGTTTTTGCTGTATTCCAGCAGAATTCTACTGTGTTCCAAGAAGAGTTAATAAGCTACCTCAGCCACTGTAGAGCTTGTACTATAGACCCATGAATGAAGTTATGAATGAAAATAGTTATGAATGACAAGGATGAAATCTTTCCATGGGTTCTTTCAGTATATTCTCTTCTCAGTAAGGTAGTTAAAGTGACAGCCACTATTAACGTTTGTCATTTCAGAAATACATATGTAGGTGCACCTGGGTGGCTCAGTGTGTTAAAGCCTCTGCCTTTGGCTCAGGTCATGACCCTGGGGTCCTGGGATTGAGCCCCACATCGGACTTTCTGTCCACAGGGAGCCTGTGTCCCCCTCTCTGCCTACTTGTGACCTCTGTCAAATAAATAAAAATATTAAAAAAAAAAAAGAAATACAGATGGAACTCAAACCTTTTATATGGTTTCATCTGTTAATGCATTTAATTAACAACTTGGTAACAACTTATAGTTGTTTATATTAGATCCCTTTCATGGTGGAAGAGTTGTGAGTAGTTCTTACTGTGGTAAAGATGTCTCCCAATTATGGTTTTGGTTTTGACTATCCTATGACAGTAGCTTGGCCATTAAGAGATCCAAAGATAGTAAGTCTAATGGCCTTCATAACATTGCTTAGGACAAAGAAATATCTTTACAGCCAAGAAAGTACAACAGTGGGCACATAACCAAGTGATCTACTGGTATAACAATATATGGTATGCAAAAGTGTGAAACCAATAGAACATGGGAATAGCCTTTTAAAGATGCAAATAAAGGTACAAGTAAGTATGTTTGGTGATGACACTTTGTACTTTAACATGTGATAAATACTTTTGAACCAATGGATATTATAAGGTATTGTATTCCAAAATGCATAAGTTTGGAAACCAAAGATAGTCAGTGAGAGTGGCTCCATTCACCATCACTGCCTTGGGGAATTTGACCTTTCTGGACCTATAATTTTGACCTCTTCTGGGGTAGGGTGAATGCTTCTTCTGAGGACAGAGTAAGAATTTCAGTAAACCTAAAGTTTTAGTAGTTCACTGGTCATTTTTGTTTCCTTGTGTTTGTAGATCAGCAGCAAAAAAATAAAAACAAAAAAACAAAACAAAACAAAAAAACAACCAAACCAAAACAACAACAAAAAAACAAACAAACAAACAAAAGCAAACAACAAAAACACAAAAACAGCAATTACTATCATGCCAGGTATAATTTAACTTTATTAATGCAAAGAAATAGAATGGTTGCCACACTTGGTGATAACTCTAAATAGGCAGTTGCAGCAATTGCAGCTTGACAAGAGCATGGTAATCATGGATTTAGCCTTCCTAGGTGGGAAGATATGGATCTAGGCAAGTGATCTAGATCAGCAGAAGTGCTGGACAAATGTGATGAAAATCTAGAATGGATCATGGAGGAAGGAGATAATGAAAATCTTCTTGGTAACATATGCATGATAGAATCCATTGGGTTGCCTGGGTGGCTCAGTGGGTTAAGCCTCTGCCTTCGGCTCAGGTCATGATCCCAGGGGCCTGGGATCGAGTCCTGCATTGGGCTCTCTGCTCAGGAGGGAGCCTGTTTCTCCTCATCTCTCTCTCTGTCTGTCTCTCTACCTATTTGTGATCTCTCTCTCTGTCAAATAAATAAATAAAATCTTAAAAAAAAAAAGAATCCATTAATACTCGTTTCATTAAAACTCCTGTATTTGAAGAATCAATGATGGAGTGAACTTACATGGAACATGAATACCTCTAAGCATGGGAAGATGTGTAGTGTATCAATGATTTCAATGTTGCATACATATCTCTCTGTGCTTAATATTCCTAAGAATGTATATTGTTTTATACCATAAACTGCAAAGATTTTTCTGTTTGAGGACTTTTCTTTGGATATCAAAACTGTTCAACCTACTATGTGGGGAAGTCTGAAACTGCCATGGAGTTACTACCTTAGAGCTACCCCAACACAGAAATACACAGCTTCCTTGCCTCAAGTGAAACAAATATAAGTTATAGATTATGCACATTCTCCAAGAGGGCCATAGCAGAATTACACTGCAATGTCCGTATAGTAGAATACCAGTTAATACAACCTCTTTTGGCATCCTTTCTTTTTCTGTCCCCTGTCTCCATTTCTTAACAAATGTGTTCCTGATGCCCCATCTAAATAAACTCCTGGCCCACTGAATTTGTTCCAGGGTCTTTTTTTTTTTTTTTAAGATTTTATTTATTTATTTGACAGAGGGAGAGATCACGAGTAGGCAGAGAGGCAGGCAGAGGGGAAGGGATAAGTGATGCAGGGCTTGATCCCAGGACCCTGAGATCATGACCTGAGCCAAAGGCAGAGGCTTAACCCACTGAGCCACCCAGGCACCCCATGGGTCTTCTTTTAAAAAATAAGTAAAACCATGGGAGCCATACGCGCACACACACACACACACACACACACACACACAGCAATTTAATGTGATGATTTTTGATGTTTATCCATTCATCAGACCTAATTTACAGGTTGTTTTTAGATGTTATGAATAGCAGAAATGGTATTATTATATGTTATTTGAAAAATAAACAAAAATTCAAGATTAAAATGTTCTTTCTTAGATTATGCTATCCTCTGTTAGAATACTAATTCTTAGTATGATGAATTTACATTCACATGATTGGTAGTGGTTGTATACTCCACAGGTATAGTGGTAGCAGGCTTAAAATGGTAGATGATGAATTTGTTCAGGATATGTTAAAATTGAGGTACCTAAGTAGGGGTGGGTCAGTGTGTAATGGAATGTTTAGTTTTAGGGCTCCCCCCAAAAAGTGGTCAACATAATCAGGAAAAAGATATCTTTTTGTGCAGTCTTTTTATAGCTACCTTTATGTCTTTGTTTCTTAGTGTATAGATAGCAGGATTCAAGACCAGGGTGATAGCAAAGTCCACAATGAAGAGACTTTTATCAATTGAAGGTGGAGGAGAAGGCCAGACATACCATGCATGGAGTGAAAAACAAAAAACCCACAGTGATGTGAGCTGACAAAGTAGCAAATGCCTTGGATAATTTTCCTGAAGAATGTTTCCAGACTGTGATCAAAATGAACGAATAGTATTAGCAGGAAATACGAAAAGTACTAGCAGGAAGAAGATGACCGTGCTCACGAAGCCACTGTTGGCAGTAACAATAAACTCAAACTTGGTTGCATCTGTACATGCAAGTTTTATGATCTTAGGAAAGTCATAGTAAAAGCTGTCCACTTTATTAGGCCCACAAAAAGGCAACTTTATAACAAATAAAAACTGAGACAGCATGGATCACCCCAGTTACCCATCCAGTGATTACGCATGAAATACATGTTTTATAATTCATGATTTTTAAGTAGTGAAGAGGCTTACAGATTGCTGTACACCTATCAAATGCCATGGCTATGAGTAACACCATCTCCACACCTCCTATGATGTGAATAAAACATATCTGTGCCATACAACCTTGGAAAGAAATTACTTTGTATTCATTTAAGAGGTCTTTGATTATCTTGGGAACTGTGGTAGAGGAAAGACCCACATCAATGAGGGACAGGTTGGCCAGCAGGAAATACATGGGAGAATGTAGGTGAGAATCAAAAATTACCAAAAACAAAATAAAAAGGTTTCCCAAGAGGACCCCTAAATAGAGCAACAAACATATCAAGATGAGAAAAAGTTTTTTCTCCCAAGAACAAGAAAGTGCCAGTAACACAATCTCAGTGACCACAGAGTCATTTAGTCCACACATTGACTGGTACAGGAGAGCTGACTTTCAAGTGACCCGAGAATGAAAACTTAAAAGAGTAAGTATCACTGGCAGAAACATAGATCCACTAATTGCCTTTCTAATTAAGTTAGATATAATTGACTGAGAGGAGAAAAACAAAGAATTTGGAGGAAATAAGGTTAGCAGCAAATTTACTATATAAAGGGGGATTTATGAGGGAAATATATGACTATAAATTTTGAAGATAGAAACAAAGGGGCTACTTTAATTTTCACCCCATACTTAAATATTTTTTCCTCAAAGATTTCTAGATCATTATCTAGAATCCATGACCATTGCCCTAAGTGTTTTTTTTTAATCCCACATAATATTACATAAATATCTAATTCTCTATTCTCTTACCTGAAACTTTCTTAGTCCCTTAAATTTTCCCTTCTTGTAAAGCAGATGAACATAGGGGAAGGGAAGGAAAAATAAAATAAGATGAAAACAGAGAAGGAGGCAGAGCAAAGAGATTCTTAACTACAGAAAACAAACTGAGGTTTGCTGGAGGGTAAGAGGGAAAGGGGCTGGAGTAATTGGTTGATGGGCTTTAAGGAGGGCACTCGAAGTAGTGAGCACTAGGTGATGTATGCAACTGATGAATCACTAAACTCTACCTCTGAAATGAATAATATAGTATATGTTAATTAAATTGAATTTATATAAAAAATTAAATTTTTTTTTTCATTCTTCACTGGGCTTATAGAGACCACCATGACAAAATTACTTTCTATATCCCATCACTCACTATATTGGGCTTTTAAGTTTAAATGGAATTCAGGTGCACAGGCTTAATATTAATACTAAGTTTATGACATGATTGTCACCATTGGTCCAAGACCACTTTTATAGTAAATTTATTAGTTAATGACAAGCTAAAAATAAAATAAAATATTGTATATCTGAGAGTAAAGAAGAGTTAATTTAATTATAAATAATTATTCTAATGATCACAAATAACAGATATGAGTCTCCTATAATTAGGGAATTGTGTTAAGTGTATTATTTTTTTCAAACCTCCTAATGACTGTATAAGATAGGTTCAGTTTTATTATCCCCACTTCACAAATGAAACTGTGTATGAGAAAGATGAGGTGGCAAAACTAGGAGTGGTATATCTAGAGTTTTACAACTTGAGAATGTATTCTAACCAATGTTATGTGCTTTTCAAGGCTAGCACTCCCAAGTACATTCTAACCCTCCAAGGATAAAGATGCATTGATCTTTTTCCTACATCTGAAATTTTTACTTCCCTTAATGTGTTGCAAATAGCATTTCTCCTTCAAAAATCAAATCTTTCAAGGATGGGGAGGGGGTTATCCTTATTTTCCCTTTACTCTCTAAAAGCCCTTCACAGGTGAGTTTACCTTAACTTACACATTGTATTTACTGAACAAGCCAAAACAAGCCACTAGTTCCAGAAAATTCTTTTAGAGAAGTTACCAGGAATTTAGTACACAATGGTCTACACATAAAAATGTCACATATAATGAACAATTTTTAGCCTTTACCTTACATACTTGTTCTCCAAATTTGGTACTGTTGATCTTGAATTGTTTTTGAAATGTCTTCTGTCATCCGTTGCTGTTATCCGTATTGGCTGCCTATCCCAAAGCATTTTCCATACAGTTTGTGATAAGAGAACACCTATCTGTTTAGGCATTTGATGGCAATTTCTGAGTTTTGGAAGAATGTAGGTTCTTATCTTAGCTCTGGGACGAAATATGATAATCTATGTACCTTGGCCATGGATTGGTATAAGAGGGGCATGTAGCTATTTTGATGAGATAAAGAACAATGCCTTTTGTGGAAGGTTTTCTTTCCCAGATTAAAAGATCTTTAGAAAGATTAATGTAGAGAAGTCTTTTTTGGGGGGGCTCTTTTATCCTTGCATTCAAGATTAATGTGATGCTCAAAGATGCAGCACTCATGACCTTTGAGTACCTACGTGTTAAAGAAGATATTATGAACAGATAGAAAAATAATCCTGTCTAAAAGGTCTTTGATGTCAGAAAAAGATCTACCTTCTGATATTCTGTTGAGAAAAATAAAAACTTACTTTAAGAGACTGTAACTCAGGCAATGTTAATTTGAAGCTAGATGCATTTTTAATCTCTCTTGGTTTTTCTCCTATATTTCTAACTTCTTTTTTTTTTTTTTAAAGATCTTATTTATTTGACAGAGAGACACAATGGGAGAGGGAACAGGAGGAGGGGGAGTGGAAGAGGGAGAAGCAGGCTTCTGTGCCACTCCAGCCAGATAGCCCAATGCAGGGCTTGATCCCAGGATCCTGGGATAATGACTTGAGCCAAAGGCAGATGCTTAACAACTGAGCCATATAGGCATCCCTATTTCTAACTTCTTTTTTGTATATTTCACTGATGCATGGATTCTCTCTCCCACCCCTACCAGCCAGATTATGAAAGGTTTCCCTATCTATAGCTCTATTCCTGGACTCTAGCATAATAAACCCAAGACTTTACTGTAGTACATAAAGGGACATCCCTCAAACACTTCAAAGTTAAAATGTGCAAGGGTGAACTCATGATTTCATCCTCTTTTTAATGCTTTAGGAAATATCATGAGTGTTCTCTCTGATGCTTAATCCAGGAGTCTTTGAGACACCATTTATCCTCTCTCGTTTCTTATACCAGAAGGAAAATTACACTTCCTGAATAGTTCTGTTTTGTTTCTTCCTCTTCATTTCCACTGTCAGTTTTATTTCAGGTCTATTTTTTTTTCTAATTAATGACGATAAAGGCTTCTGAATGATCTCTCTGCCTTCAATATTACCTACGTTTCATACTTTCTACACTCTGCTTTGAGATTTGTCTATCTAAAGATCAAATATGGTGTTATACACAACTAATGAATCCTTGAATACTACATCAAAAACTAATGATGACTATATGTTGGCTAATTAAATATATTAAATAAAGATCAAATATGGTCATGTAACTCTCCTATTTCATTTTCTGGTTCTATCATTGTGGATATGTTAAAATCTAGTAGCATATCACATCAAGCTCTTTATACACTTGATCTTAGCCAAAAGGCCGAGAAGTGATAAACTGAATGTGTTACTCACTGTTTTCACACTTCTCTGCTCTTGCATATACTGTCATCTCTGTTATTCCCGGTCATTACAAAGAGGAAACATATTTGCTTAAAAAGCCTGATGGACTTGGTTGCCATTCTAGATCTGCCACATATGATCTATATAGACTAGTATATACTAGCCAATTATGCTGATGGTTATTTATTTGTCTATAAATTGAGAGGTGTCTAACTTACATCTCCAGATTTAAAAAAAATATTTAATTTTATTTTTTTCAGTGTTCCAAAATTCATTCTTTATGCACCACATCCAGTGCTCCATGCAATACAGGCCCTCCATAATACCCACCACCAGGCTCACCCAAACCCCCCTCCAGAACCTCCAGCTTGTTTCTCAGTCTGAAAAACATCTCCAGATGTTTTGAAGATTTGCGAGTACATGGGTAAAACTATCTGGTAGAAATGTTAATTCCACTTTCCTTTATCCTTCAAAACTGAGATTAAATACAAGCTACTCTGGAGTATTCATTTATAACCCTAAGCAGAGTAGTATCTCTGAACTACTGTTATATCTTGTACCTTTTTAAAAATAAAATATATAATAATATCTTTATAATATAACATATTATATTATAATTTATTTGAGAAAAAGGGATTTTAGCCAATTTGTATATCCCAGTAGTTAGCACAATTTCTGGCACAAGGTAGGCATTATCAAATGATAGTCTTCATTGACATTCAAGAAGACATGGTAGGCAAAATCAGGGCATAGAAGCTACTGTAAGATATTTGGTGGAGAATAAATCTTCATCAAATGACTTTGAGGTTTGAACTCATCAGCACCGGCTTGCTGATGGAGAATGGAAACCAATCTCCATCAGCAACCTCCTTGTCATGACATCATTCTCACAGAGTGACCTCAGCACCTCACAGTCACGAGTCAATCCTAAATCTAATGCAGTAAAACTGGAAAAAGTACAAACTTTCCTCTTTATTTTTTGCCTCAGACAAAATGTGTATAGTCATTACAGAGTATCTGGAACTGTCCTCAAATTATAGTAAAATAATAAAGCATCCTAAAGACATATTGCTAAACTGAAAACATCACTGGATATTTGGGGAAAATTCAGTAATTTGAAAGAGCAGTATACTTTTTAAGCTTAAGCCTCCAATGGAAAGCTGTTTGGTACATGAAGCAGGAAGAGAACTTTTAAACACACTTGAGTCTATGTTCAGAAGAGTTTTTGAACACATGACATAGATTAGCACTTCAGATAAACTAAACTGAAAAAGTAATTTGTTAAGTTAAAAAAAAAGATTTTAAAATAACATACAATGTAAATGTATGTATAGAAATATTTAGGCTTTATACTATCTTTAGTTTGTGTTTTTTTAAGTGATTTTATTTTTTCCTGAATATGAACTCTTATTTTCTATATTTTATAAGTAACATTTTAAGAGAGAATTTGAAATTAGTTGGGAGAAGGGGGGTGGGATTATGGACATTGGGGAGGGTATGTGCTTTGGTGAGTGCTGTGAAGTGTGTAAACCTGGCGATTCAGACCTGTACCCTTGGGGATAAAAATATATGTTTATAAAAAAATTAAAAATTAAAAAAAATAATAATAATAAAATATTTTTTTCTCTTTTTTAATTTATATTTTACTTTTTATAAAAAAAATAAAAAATTAAAAAAATAATAATAATAAAATAAATTTTTTTCTCTTTTTTTTAAATTTATTTTTTATTTTTTATAAACATATATTTTTATCCCCAGGGGTACAGGTCTGTGAATCGCCAGGTTTACACACTTCACAGCACTCACCAAAGCACATACCATCCCCAATGTCCATAATCCCACCTGCTTCTCCCAAACCCCCTCCCCCCAGCAACCCTCAGTTTGTTTTGTGAGATTAAGAGTCACTTATGGTTTGTCTCCCTCCCAATCCCATCTTGTTTCATTTATTCTTCTCGTACCCACTTAAGCCCCCATGTTGCATCACCACTTCCTCATATCAGGGAGATCATATGATAGTTGTCTTTCTCTGTTTGACTTATTTCCCTAAGCATGATATGCTCTAGTTCCATCCATGTTGTCGCAAATGGCAAGATTTCGTTTCTTTTGATGGCTGCATAGTATTCCATTGTGTATATATACCACATCTTCTTGATCCATTCATCTGTTGATGGACATCTAGGTTCTTTCCATAGTTTGGCTGTTGTAGACATTGCTGCTATAAACATTCGGGTGCACGTGCCCCTTTGGATCACTATGTTTGTATCTTTAGGGTAAATACCCAATAGTGCAATTGTTGGGTCATAGGGCAGTTCTATTTTCAACATTTTGAGGACCCTCCATGCTGTTTTCGAGAGGGGCTGCACCAGCTTGCATTCCCACCAACAGTGTAGGAGGGTTCCCCTTTCTCCACATCCTCACCAGCATCTGTCATTTCCTGACTTGTTGATTTTAGCCATTCTGACTGGTGTGAGGTGATATCTCATTGTGGTTTTGATTTGTATTTCCCTGATGCTGAGTGATATGGAGCACTTTTTCATGTGTCTGTTGGCCATCTGGATGTCTTCTTTGCAGAAATGTCTGTTCATGTCCTCTGCCCATTTCTTGATTGGATTATTTGTTCTTTGGGTGTTGAGTTTGCTAAGTTCTTTATAGATTCTGGACACTAGTCCTTTATCTGCTATGTCGTTTGCAAATATCTTCTCCCATTCTGTCAGTTGTCTTTTGATTTTTGTTAACTGTTTCCTTTGCTGTGCAAAAGATTTTGATCTTGATGAAATCCCAATAGTTCATTTTTGCCCTTGCTTCCCTTGCCTTTGGCATTGTTCCTAGGAAGATGTTGCTGCAGCTGAGGTCGAAGAAGTTGCTGCCTGTGTTCTCCTCAAGGATTTTGATGGATTCCTTTCTCACATTGAGGTCCTTCATCCATTTTGAGTCTATTTTTGTGTGTGGTGTAAGGAAATGGTCCAATTTCATTTTTCTGCATGTGGCTGTCCAGTTTTTCCAGGACCATTTATTGAAGAGGCTGTCTTTTTTCCATTGGACATTCTTTCCTGCTTTGTCGAAGATTAGTTGACCATAGAGTTGAGGGTCTATTTCTGGGCTCTCTATTTTGTTCCATTGATCTATGTGTCTGTTTTTGTGCCAGTACCATGATGTCTTGATGAAGACAGCTTTATAATAGAGCTTGAAGTCTGGAATTGTGATGCCACCAACGTTGGCTTTCTTTTTCAATATCCCTTTGGCTATTCGAGGTCTTTTCTGGTTCCATATAAATTTTAGCATTATTTGTTCCATTTCTTTGAAAAAAAGGATGATATTTTGGTAGGAATGGCATTAAATGTGTAGATTGCTTTAGGTAGCATAGACATTTTCACAATATTTATTCTTCCAATCCAGGAGCATGGAACATTTTTCCATTTCATTGTGTCTTCCTCAATTTCTTTCATGAGTACTTTATAGTTTTCTGAGTATAGATTCTTAGCCTCTTTGGTTAGGTTTATTCCTAAGTATCTTATAGTTTTGGGTGCAATTGTGAATGCTATTGACTCCTTAATTTCTCTTTCTTCTGTCTTGTTGTTGGTGTACAGAAATGCAAATGATTCCTGTGCATTGATTTTATATCCTGACACTTTACTAAATTCCTTTACAAGTTCTAGCAGTTTTGGAGCGGAGTCTTTTGGGTTTTCCACATATAGTATCATATCATATGCAAAGAGTGATAGTTTGACTTCTTTGCTGATTTGTATGCCTTTAATTTCCTATTGTTGTCTGATTGCTTAGGCTAGGACTTCTAGTACTATGTTGAATAGCAGTGGTGATAATGGACATCCCTGCCATGTTCCTGACCTTAGCGGGAAAGCTTTCAGTTTTATCCATTGAGAATGATATTTGCGGTGGGTTTTACATAAATGGGCTTTGATGATATTGAGGTATGTGCCCTCTATCCCTACACTTTGAAGAGTTTTGATCAGGAAGGGATGCTGTACTTTGTCAAATGCTTTTTCAGCAACTATTGAGAGTATCATATGGTTCTTGTTCTTTCTTTTATTGATGTGTTCTATCACATTGACTGATTAGCAGATGTTGAACCAAACTTGCAGCCCTGGAATAAATCCCACTTGGTCGTGGTGAATAATCCTTTTAATGTACTGTTGAATCCTATTGGCTAATATTTTGTTGAGTATTTTCGCATCTGTGTTCATCAAGGATATTGGTCTATAGCTCTCTTTTTTGGTGGGATCCTTGTCTGGTTTTGGGATCAAGGTGATGCTGGCCTCATAAAATGAGTTTCTAAGTTTTCCTTCCATTTCTATTTTTTGGAACAGTTTCAGGGGAATAGGAATTAGTTCTTCTTTAAATGTTTGGTAGAATTCCCCCGGGAAGCTGTCTGGCCCTGGGCTTTTGTTTGTTTGGAGATTTTTAATGACTGTTTCAATCTCCTTACTGGTTATGGGTCTATTCAGGCTTTTTATTACTTCCTGGTTCAGTTGTGGTAGTTTATATGTTTCTAGGAATGCATCCATTTCTTCCAGATTGTCAAATTTGTTGGCGTAGAGTTGCTCATAGTATGTTCTTATAATAGTTTGTATTTCTTTGGTGTTAGTTGTGATCTCTCCTCTTTCATTCATGATTTTATTTATTTGGGTCCTTTCTGTTTTCTTTTTGATAAGTCGGGCCAGGGGTTTATCAATTTTATTAATTCTTTCAAAGAACCAGATCCTACTTTCGTTGATTTGTTCTATTGTTTTTTTGGTTTCTATTTCATTGATTTCTGCTCTGATCTTTATGATTTCTCTTCTCCTGCTGGGCTTAGGGTTTCTTTCTTGTTCTTTCTCCAGCTCCTTTAGGTGTAGGGTTAGGTTGTGTACCTGAGACCATTCTTGTTTCTTGAGAAAGGCTTGTACCGGTATATATTTTCCTCTCAGGACTGCCTTTGTTGTGTCCCACAGATTTTGAACCATTGTATTTTCATTATCATTTGTTTCCATTATTTTTTTCAATTCTTCTTTAATATCCCCGTTGACCCATTCATTCTTTAGAAGGATGCTGTTTAGTCTCCATGTCTTTGGGTTCTTTTCAAACTTCCTTTTGTGGTTGAGTTCTAGCTTTAGAGCATTGTGGTCTGAAAATATGCAGGGAATGATCCCAATCTTTTGATACCGGTTGAGTCCTGATTTAGGACCCAGGATGTGATCTATTCTGGAGAATGTTCCATGTGCAGTAGAGAAGAATGTGTATTCTGTTGTTTTGGATGAAATGTTCTGAATATATCTGTGATGTCCATCTGGTCCAGTGTGTCGTTTAAGGCCTTTATTTCCTTGCTGATCTTTTGCTTGGATGATCTGTCCATTTCAGTGAGGGGAGTGTTAAAGTCCCCTACTATTATTGTATTATTGTTGA
>NC_081569.1:51586575-51589110 GCF_022355385.1 Mustela nigripes | reverse complement strand
GTGTTTCTTTGATTTTGTTATTAATTGGTTTATATAGTTGGCTGCTCCCACGTTGGGGGCATAGATATTTAAAATTGTTAAATCTTCTTGTTGGACAGACCCTTTGAGTGTGATATAGTGTCCTTCCTCATCTCTTATTATAGTCTTTGGCTTAAAATCTAATTGATCTGATATAAGGATTGCCACTCCTGCTTTCTTCTGATGTCCATTAGCATGGTAAATTCTTTTCCACCCCCTCACTTTAAGTCTAGAGGTGTCTTCGGGCTTAAAATGAGTTTCTTGGAGGCAACATATAGATGGGTTTTGTTTTTTTATCCATTCTGATACCCTGTGTCTTTTGACAGGGGCATTTAGCCCATTCACATTCAGGGTAGCTATTGAGAGATATGAATTTAGTGCCATTGTATTGCCTGTAAGGTGACTGTTACTGTATATGGTCTCTGTTCCTTTCTGATCTAACACTTGTAGGCTCTCTCTTTGCTTAGAGGACCCCTTTCAAGATTTCCTGTAGAGCTGGTTTGGTGTTTGCAAATTCTTTCAGTTTTTGTTTGTCCTGGAAGCTTTTAATCTCTCCTTCTATTTTCAATGATAGCCTAGCTGGATATAGTATTCTTGGCTGCATGTTTTTCTCGTTTAGTGCTCTGAAAATATCATGCCAGCTCTTTCTGGCCTGCCAGGTCTCTGTGGATAAGTCAGCTGCCAATCTAATATTTTTACCATTGTATGTTACAGACTTCTTTTCCCGGGCTGCTTTCAGGATTTTCTCTTTGTCATTGAGACTTGTAAATTTTACTATTAGGTGACGGGGTGTGGGCCTATTCTTATTGATTTTGAGGGGCATTCTCTGAACCTCCTGAATTTTGATGCTCGTTCCCTTTGCCATATTGGGGAAATTCTCCCCAATAATTCTCTCCAGTATACCTTCTGCTCCCCTCTCTCTTTCTTCTTCTTCTGGAATCCTAATCATTCTAATGTTGTTTCTTCTTATGGTGTCACTTATCTCTCGAATTCTCCCCTCGTGGTCCAGTAGCTGTTTGTCCCTCTTTTGCTCAGCTTCTTTATTCTCTGTCATTTGGTCTTCTATATCACTAATTCTTTCTTCTGTCTCATTTATCCTAGCAGTGAGAGCCTCCATTTTTTATTGCACCTCATTAATAGCTTTTTTGATTTCAACTTGGTTAGATTTTAGTTCTTTTATTTCTCCAGAAATGGCTTTTATATCTCTCGAGAGGGTTTCTCTAATATCTTCCATGCCTTTTTCGAGCCCGGCTAGAACCTTGAGAATTGTCATTCTGAACTCTAGATCTGACATATTACCAATGTCTGTATTGATTAGGTCCCTAGCCTTCGGTACTGCCTCTTTTTCTTTTTTTTGTGTTGAATTTTTCCGTCCTGTCATTTTGTCCAGATAAGAGTATATGAAGGAGCAATCAAATACTAAAAGGGTGGCAACAACCCCAGGAAAATATGCTTTAACCAAATTAGAAGAGATCCCAAATCATGAGGGGGGAGAAAGGGGATAAAAAGAGGTTCAAAAAGGAAGAAAGAAAAAAAAAGAAAAAAAAGAAAAGAAAAGAATTTTTAAAAAAGAAAACAAATAAAGAAAAATATAAAAAAGAAAATATATATATTAGATAAACTAGTTAAAAAAACGTTAAAAAAGAAAAAGGTAAAAGTTAAAAGAAAAATTTACCAGAAGGCAAGAAAAAAAACAAAAAATGAAAAAGAAAAAAATTAACTTAACTGCAAGACTAAAAAAAATCACAGGGAAAAGCCATGAGTTCCGTGCTTTGCTTTCTCCTCCTCTGGAATTCTATTGCTCTCCTTGGTATTGAAACCGCACTCCTTGGTAGGTGAACTTGGTCTGGGCTGGATTTCTTGTTGATCTTCTGGGGGAGGTGCCTGTTGTAGTGATTCTCATGTGTCTTTGCCCCAGGTGAATTGGACCGCCCTCACCAGGGGCCAGGGTGAGTAATCCGCTCGGGTTTGCTTTCAGGAGCTTTTGTTCCCTGAGGGCTTTCCGTAGAGTTCCAGAGGATGGGAATACAAATGGCGGCCTCCTGGTCTCCAGCCCGGAGGAGCCGAGAGCCCAGGGCCCCACTCCTCAGTGCGCCCTCAGAGAACAGCGCCCAGTTACTCCCCTCTGCCTGACCTCCGGCCACGCTCTGAGCTCACCGAGCCTGCGACAGGTTCAAGGTAACACCAAGCTGCGAGCTTACTGTCGGCTCTCTCTCTGTAGCTGGCTTTCCCGTTCCAATACCCACAAGCTCTGCAACACTCAGACACCCCCGATCCTTCTGTGACCCTGCGGGACCTGAGGCCACTCTGACCCCGCGTGGGCTTCACCCCGGTTTAGCCTCTGGAGCGATGTCCCTCAGCGGAACAGACTTTTAAAAGTCCTGATTTTGTGCGCTGTTGCTCTGCCGCTTGCAGGGAGCCGGCCCCTCGCCCCGGGGTCTATCTTCCCGTCGCTTTGGATTCACTTCTTTGCTGGTCCTACCTTTCAGAAAGTGGTTGTTTTTCTGTTTCCAGAAT
>NC_081569.1:51523349-51586475 GCF_022355385.1 Mustela nigripes | reverse complement strand
TGCGATGTCCCTCAGCGGAACAGACTTTTAAAAGTCCTGATTTTGTGCGCTGTTGCTCTGCCGCTTGCAGGGAGCCGGCCCCTCGCCCCGGGGTCTATCTTCCCGTCGCTTTGGATTCACTTCTTTGCTGGTCCTACCTTTCAGAAAGTGGTTGTTTTTCTGTTTCCAGAATTGCTATTCTTCTCTTCGATCTGCCGATGGATTTTCAGGTGTTTGCAATCTTTAGATAAGCTATCTAGCTGATCTCCAGCTAGCTGAAGTAGTCTCAGCCTGCTACTTCTCCGCCATCTTGACTCCTCCCCACTAAAATAAATTAAAAAAAAAAGAAATAAGAAAAATGATCTAGGAGTAATTTTATAAATAGCAGTATTGTATAGTAACTAATAGCAAGCATTCTGGGGACAGACTACCTGAATTTGAATCTCCATCTCCTTGATTTATGAACTAAGTGTCCTTGGGTGAGTTGCTTCACTTCTCTCTCCCTGAATTTCCTCATCTGTAAAATAGGGATGATAATAGTACTTACCTTATACTGTCTTGTTGTGAGGATTAAATGAGATAATACAGGGACAAGAGCAAAGTATGTTGTGGCATATAATAAGTACTTAATACATTTTTATGCATAATTATAATGATTTTTAAGACTTGATCATTCAGTTCATTCTGAACATAAGATAGCTAGCTCTGCCAGACTGTACTCATTTGGAATGACATAACCAAGATACAATGTTCCATGAATTCCCATGAATCTAATATCAGAGGGAAAAAAGGCATGGAAAATTGAAACCCCTTCACATATCAATTTAATAAAGATATGGGCTCTTTGAAGAGAAATTCATCTCACAATATAATTGAAACTATCAAAATAATACCATAACCTGTATAAAACTATGTGAGTAAAAATTATTCAAATAAAGAGAATGAGCAAAAAGAACCTTAAGATAAAGGAGAAAGAAGATTTGGGAATGAAATGTAACCAGTTCTTGGGGAATTAACAGGTTTCATGCTCAGGTACAGGTATTACTGTATGTATTATTCAGGTACAGGTCTCATTCAGCAGGAGCTTCAAGAGACTGAGACGTACAGACAGTTTATACCCTTTTAAATTGCCACCATTTCTTGAGACAGTTATAAATAGTTCCTACTATTTGGAAGGGAGTCAGTTAGCTGGACTGGATGGTAGGACTGCACAGAGTCCATAATTGCTTCTAATGGAAACCGGGTCTTTTGTGTACACTGGTTTTCCCAAAGGTAAATTATCACAACTTGCAGAAGAGATCCAGGGAAATCAAGCAGTTCAATGTGTTGATCTGTGATTTTTGTGCTCTGATATACTTTTTTTTTTTCAAATTAGAGAATTTTAGGTTAACTTTAAATGTTCATTGTGTTATTGCAAGTTATATAAACCATTGATGGTATTAGTTAGGCACTACTATCACATTGATGAAAACTATCACATTATACCCATAATGGTTTGTCTAACTTGGAATTTTGAGAAATAATGAATTAATACTTGAACATATCAGGGGGAGTTCCAAAAATAGTGAAATATTAGATTTTCAAATTCTCATTTGGTATTTTAACAACTTTTTGAAGGCTTAATATGTATACTGTAAAATTTATCCAGTTAAATGTATTACTCAGTAATTTAAAATAAATTTATGGAGTTGTATAACCATTATCATTATTCAGTTTTAGAATAATTCAATCTCCCTAAAATATTCCTTGTGCCTATTTGTAGTTAATTTGCACTTCCATTCCCAGGCAACAAGTAATTTGTTTAATGCATTCAGAGATTTACTTTAGAATCAATTCAATTTACCAAACTGAAGCTTCTTGAGTGAAGGTAGGGCTGTGTTGTCTTGAGGAAGGACACTTCTGCACAGCCATAACTATTTTTTAAATTGTTACTAAGCCATTATTTATTAGTTTTTTTTTTTAAAGATTTTATTTATTTGTCAGAGAGAGGGAAAGAGAGCGAGCACAGGCAGACAGAATGGCAGGCAGAGGGAGAGGCAGGCTCCCTGCCAAGCAAGGAGCCCGATGTGGGACTCGATCCCAGGACGCTGGGATCATGACCTGAGCCTTGAAGCTTTAGGTATTACAAGTATGAAGTGCAGAACAAACATGTCTCCCCCCCCCCACTGCCAGTAATTTGCAAAGAATCAAGAGGCTGGTTGATAGATTGAAAAATTTTCTCTATTTCTATAATACCTTTGCAGAAGGCTTTTTAGTACGTTATCAAAACTACCTGTCACCCCTTACTAAAGTGCTCTACCTTTTAAAAATTGTAAACCCTGTTAATAATATCATTCTTTGATTTTTTTTTTTTTTGAACTAGATTGAAATTTTGGCTCTAGAATTTTCTGTGCCTTTAAAAGTTCCTTCAGTGGGAAAGAAGGCCTGCCAATCATATTGCAGAGGGATGGGGAGGAATTCCTTTGACCCACAGGCCAGTTATCTTGAAGATCCCACAAGCTTCAGGCTGCTGCAGAAGATCCTTGGGATCCATTCCATCCTGGGCACAGGTCACATACATTTCAGAGCAGTCCTTACCTCTGAAGCAGCATTAAGTTGTTTTAACAACAGGCAGTTTCACAGTTTGGAAAACTTTTCCAAACAATTTGAAAAACATTTTCCTTTCTCAGAATCTAAACAAATCACTCTCCCTCTGTTATAACAGGCCACCCAGAGCTTCCCCTCAGCATAGATACACATCCCATCAGGAATTTGTTCTTCTTTCTCCAGCTTGTAAACACTTCTGCAGTTGGAGATCTTTCCTGTCTATAGGTCATAGCTAAAGGCATCCAACGAGGGGCGCCTGGGTGGCTCAGTGAGTTAAAGCCTCTGCCTTCAGCTCAGGTCATGATCCTAGCATCCTTGGATCGAGTCCCACATCGGGCTCTCTGTTTAGCGGGGAGCCTGCTTCCTCCTCTCTCTCTGCCTGCCTCTCTGCCTACTTGTGATCTCTGTCTGTCAAATAAATAAAATCTTTAAAAAAAAAAAAAGGCATCCAACTAGTAAGACAGGCTGCCGATGTAATAGAAGATTTTGTGATCCAGGGATCAATCCAAACCATTGGAGATGTCCACCTGCTCAAAATACTTTTCCACTTGGTGGTCCAGAAAGAGGGAGTACAGGGACCTGTGGTGCCACCCCAGAGCTGTTGGGTGGTCTCCTTGGCCATGATGCCAGCAAAATATCTCCCAACAGGATCTACCTTCCCATTATTGAACCAATTGTTTTTCTGGTCTTTATCTCCTGTGGCCAGGGCAACTGCTGAGTGATCTTCCCAGTTCAGAGCACAGAACTTTGTTCCTGTGGTGGTGACATAGCCTCCTCCCTGGTGAAGGGATCAGAGCCAATGGGACATCCACAGTCACTTGCTGCACGCACTTGCTGAGCGAATCCCACTGGCAAAGGTTTCTTGCAAGAATATCTATAAAGGGCAGTGAGATGGATACCTCCTCCTGCACCGGAGACTCCCTGCCCCAGCAATTCTCCCGCAAAACACATTCGATTTTAATGGAAGACATTGTTAACCGGAAGCTGTCTTGGTGTCAGTGACCCTTGGAGAACTGGCTCCACAGCCACAATTTGATACTGTATTTTTCCTATTCTTCAAAGGATAATGAGAATAATAAAAATTTTTGAGGTTATTAGACACTGACTTTGATTTTGAACTGTCACTAATTTCTGTAGAAAGAAAATGCTACTGTGGACAGTCAGAAATAGGGGTTTGTGGCAATTAGGTGGCCAATGAAATTTTGTCTGTGCCTATCTCAGAGTGTGCTGTGTGTTTTCCTAAATCTATTCTTTAGTTGTGTCCATACTTTGAGATAAAAAATTGGCATAAGTATACTGACAATTGGAATATTTCCATATTGGTTACCTAAGTCATGAAATGAAATATGTTATGATAAGATAAGCAAAGTGAAGCAAATTAGATCTAATTAACCTACTAAAGTAATAAACCAAAGTAATATTCCACTTGAAGAAGAATTGTAGAGATTAGTACTATTATCAGTGAATTCAAAGATGGAGAGTTTTGGGGGTGCCTGGGTGGCTCGGTCAGTTAAACGCCCAACTCTTTGTTTCATTTCAGGTCATGATTTCAGGGTCATGGGATGGTCAGACTCCAAGCTCAATGCAGAGTCTGCTTAAGCTTCTCTCTCCCTCTGCCCCTCCACCCTGTTCTTTCTCCCTCAAACAGGTAAGTAAGTCTTTAAAAAAAATGTAGAGTTTTGGTTTTGTGTGTGTGTTTTTCAATTGTAAGAATACTTGATACTTGAGGCACCTGACTGACTCAGTTGGTAGAGTGTGAGATTCTTGATCTCACAGTTATAAATTCAAGTCACTACTGGGTGTAGAGATTACTTAAAAATAAATATTTTAGGGCACCTGGGTGGCTCAGTGGGTTAAGCCTCTGCCTTCGTCCCAGGTCATGATCTCAGGATCCTGGGATCAAGCCCCCCATCGGGATCCCTCCTCAGCAGGGAGCCTGCTTCCCCCTTCTCTTTGTGCCTGCCTCTCTGCCTATTTGTGATCTCTCTCTGTCAAATAAATAAATAAAATCTTAAAAATTTTTTTCTTAAAAAAAAGAATACTTGAGGGACCCCTGGGTGGCCCAGTCTATTAAGTGCCTGCCTTCAACTCAGATCATGATCCAGAGTCCTAGGATGGAGTCCCAGGATGCAGCTCCTTGCTCAGCAGGGAGCCTGCTTCTCCCTCTGCCTCTGAGGCTTCCCCTGCTTGTATTCTATCTCTTTCTGTTAAATAAATAATTGAAATCTTAAAAACAAAACAAAACAAAAGAATACTTGATACTTAATCTAAAAATATTTTATCTGTTTTCTTAACAGAGTTTTAAGTGTCCAGTACAATGTTGTTAACTGCAGATAGAGTGTTGTTCAGTAGATCTCTCGAACTTAACTCTAGAACTGAAACTTTCTATTGAATAACAACTCTTAATTTCCCTCTCCCTTCTAGTCCATGGAAACCATCATTCTACTTTCTGTTTTTATGATTTGATTATCTTATTTTTAAAAATTTTTTTAAAAATTGTATTTATTTATTAGAGCAAACATTGGGGAGAGGGGAGGAACAGAGGTAGAAGGAGAAGAGAGGGACAAGCAGACTCCCCGTTGAGTGGGGAGCCTTACCTGGGGCTCAATCCTAGCATCCTGAGATCATGACCTGAGCTAAGTTACCCATTTAGCTGACTGAGCCACACAGGAGCCCCATGATTTGATTATTTTAGATACCTCAGATAAGTGAGATCATGTAGCATTTGTTCTTTGATGACTGGCTGATTTCACTTAGTGTAATGTCCTCTAAGTTCATCTGTGTTGTTGCACATGACATGATTTCCTTCCTTTTTGAGGCTCTGTAATATTTCATTGTATGTATAAACATTTTCTTTCCTCATTCATCCATAGAGGGACATCGGATTATTTCTGTATCTTGGCTATTGTGAACAATGTTGCAATGAATGTAGGAGTGTAGATATCTCTTTGAAATGAAATAAAACTGATTCCTTTAGATATAAACTCAGAAGTGGGGTTACCATATAATAAGGTAGTTCTATTTGTAATATTTTGAAGAACTTTCATACTGTTTTCCAAAATGTGGTACTAATTAACATTCCCATAAACAGTATACACGAGCTCCTTTTTCTGCACATTTATCACCAACATTCATTCTCTCTTGTCTCTTTTATAATAACCACTGTAACATGTGAGGTGGTATCTTATTGTGATTTTTGATATGCATTTCTGTGATGATCAGTGATCTTGAGTACCTTTTCATATATCACTGGCCATTTTTATGTCTTCTTTTGAGAAATGTCTATACAGGTCCTTTGCCCATTTTAAAATTGGATTATTTGGTTTTTGCTGTTGAGTGGTCTGAGTTCTTTTTTGTATGTATATATATATAGAGAGAGTTGTATTTTATATGTATATACTATATATATATATATATATATGTGTGTATACATATATATATAGTATTAACACTTATGAGAAGTATAGTTTCTAAATAGTTTCTCCCATTCTATAGGTTGCCTTTCCCAGTCAGTTAATTGTCTTCTGTACAGAACTTTTTACATTTGATGTAGTCCCACTTGTGTGTTTTGCTTTTGTTGCCTGTGGTTTTGGTGTCATGTTGATAAATCATTACCAAATGCAATATCATGAAGCATCTTCCTTGGGTTTTATCTTAGAATTTTTATACCTTAAATCTTTTTTTCCATTTCCAGTTGATTTTTCTGTATGGTATAAGATAAGAGTCCAATTTCATCCTTTTGCTTTTGGAAATCTAGTTTTCCAAATGTCATTTTTTGAAGAGACTCTCTACATTGTGTATTCTTGGCATTCCTGCCAAAGATTAGTTGACTATATTTGTATAGGTTTATTTTGGGCTCTCTAGTTTGTTATATTGGTCTATGTCTATTTTTTATGCCAGTATCATGGTGTTTTAATTACAATAGCTTTGTAATATAGTTTGAAGTCAGGCTTTGTGATAGTTCTAGCTTTTTTCTTCTTTCTCAAGATTATTTTAGGTATTTAGGCTCTTATGTGGTTCCATATGAATTTTTGGATTGTTTTTTCTATTTTTGGTGAAAATGCCAGTGGAATATTGCCAGGAATTATATGATATATGTTGATCCCTTCGGATAAAAATGACATTTGAACAATATTAAGTCTTCTAGTTCATGAATGTGAGAAATCTTTTCATTATTTATGTCTACTTCAATTTTTTACATTGGTGTTCCATAGTTTTCCATGTAGAAGTTTTACCTCCTATGTTAAATGTATTCTTATGCCTTTTATTCTTTTGGTGGTAGTGTAAATGGGATTGTTTTAATTTTCTTTTCAAATGTTTATTGTTAATGTACAGATATGCAATGATCTTTTGTATTCTGATTTTGTATTCTACAACATAATTCAGTTTTTTATTATTTCTACAGTTTTTTGGTGTATGTGTGAGGAGCCCTTACAGTTTTTATCATGTGCAAACAGAAATAATCTTACTTCTTTACTTATGGCTTAGTTGCTTTTTATTTATTTTTCTCATCTAATTTCTTTGGCTAGAACTTCCAGTACTGTATTGAATAGATATTGGATGATGATCGCCTTGCCTTGTTCCTGTCCTTAGAGGAAAAGCTTTCTGTTTTTCTCTGTTGATTATGTTAGCTGTGAGAATTTTATGTATAACCTTTATTATATTAAAGTTATTTCCTTCCATATCATTTCTTGGGAGTTTTAATCATGCAAAGGCATTTTTAAATGCTTTTACTTCATTTATTGAGATGATTGTATGATTTTTATCTTTTATTCTGTTAACATAATATTAACATATTATCTTTTATTCTGTAATAAAAGATAACATATTTTAACATAATATCTTTTATTCTGTACCATAATAATTGATTTGTATATGTTGACTCTTCCTTAAATCCCAGGGATAAATTTTACCTGGTCATGGTGCATGATCATTTTAATCTTTGAATTTTGGTTTGTTTGTAATTTGTTGAGAATTTTTACATCTATATTGATTGGGAATATTGGTCTGTAGTTTTCTTTTTTTGTAGTGTCTTTGTCTATTTTTTTAAGTTTTTGTTTAAATTCCAGTTATTAAAAATACACTGTAATACTGGTTTTAGGTAAACAATAGAGTGACTCAGCAATTCCATACAACACCCAATGCTCATCACAACAAATATACTCCTTAATCCCCCTTACCTATTTAACCCGTTGCCCCATACACGTGCCCTCTGGTAACCATCTGTTTGTTCTCTACAGTTAAGAGTCGTTTCTGGGTTTGCCCCCTCTCTCTTTTTCCCCTTCCCTTGTTAATTTTGTTTCTTAAGTTCCACATGAATGAAATCATATGGTATTTGTCTTTCTCTGACTGACTTATTTTGCTTAGCATAATACTCTCTAGGTCCATCCATATCATTGCAAATAGCAAGATTCCATTCTTTTTAATGGCTGAGTAATAGTTCCATTGTATAAATATATGCCACATCTTCTTTATCCTTTCAGCAGTTGATGGATACTTAAGCTGTTTCCATAACTTGGCTATTGTAGTGCTAATGTGAGACCTGAAACCCTAAAAATCCTGGATGAGAACACAGACAGTAATTTCCTTGATATCAGCCAGAGTAACTTCTTTCTAGATATGTCTCCTGAGACAAGGGAAACAAAAGAAAAAATAAAATATTAAGACAACATCAAAATAGAAACCTTATGCATAGCAAGGGAAATGACTAAACTAAATGTCTTCCTTATTTTTTATATCAAGTCCTTCTAAATATTAATAGTGGCCTTGTAAAATGAGTTTGGAAGTGTTCTCTTCTGTTTAACTTCTATAAAGAGTTTAAGAAGGATTGATGTTAATTCTTGTTTAATTGTTTGGTAGAATTTACCAGTGAAGCCATCTGGTTATGGGCTTTTCTTTTTTGTGAAGCTTTTGATTAGTTGTTCTATCTCCTTACTAATTATTGGTCAGTTCAGGTATCTGTTCATGATTCAATTTTGGCAGGTTGTGTATTTCTAGGATTTTATCCATTTTATCCATTTATTTGATGATATTCATTTTTTCATGTTTATTCATGTTTATAATAGTCTTTTATGATCTTTTAAATTCCTGTGTTAACAATCTTAAGATCTATTTTTATTTTCTTGAAAAAAAATTATTTCTCTTTGTTTCACTTGAGCCCCATTTATTAGTCCAGATAAAACTTTGTTAATTTTGTTTATATTTAAAAAAAAAAAAGTAGGGTAGTTAGTTTCTCTTTTTTCTATATTTTGTTTATTTCTGTAGCAAGCCACCTTCCCCTTTGCTTTGTTTTTAGTTTCCCTCAGACATCCAGCCTATACTTGTTCATCAATACCAGTGAAAGGAAGATAGAAACTGGCCCCTCAGGTGGTGCACCAAAAGACTATGGCCCTTGGATGCAGGTTCTACTCTCTCCTTCATCCATGGGAGATGTATAGGGCTGATGTGATCTCTCTAGATACTGAGCTGTGCTAACATGAGGCAAGGGCTTACACAGATAATGAGAGATTGCTCTTCTTTCACAGTATAATGTGGCTATTCTTGGTGTTTTGCTTATGTGAGATACTATAACTTTTTAACTGGATTCTAAGCCTCTCAAAAAGGTATTTTGGACTGTAGGTTGTCAAATAAGTGTTTCTGTAGGGAAATAAGGGCTGGGAATTCCTATTCTACCATCTTGTTGACATTACTCTCTCAAAGATGCAGTTTGATTCCTACCACAATCTCTTTCGACTTGGCTATTTGACCTGTGCAAAAGTCTTGATGTATCTTTAAGGAAAACAATGTATTATGCTATACTTAATTAGGTGATAATTCTAATTATACTGTCGTTTCATATATGATTTCATTGCTGTATTAAATCACTATATATTTTTGATTCCTGGTACATAGTTATTAATCTACTAAATGCATTTCACTGTGTGTATTTTTAGCAAATTTCCCAGTATGGTTAACATGCAGTGTTATATTAGTTTCAGGTGTATAATATAGTAATTCAACAATTCCATACACTACACAGTGCTTATCATGACAAGTGCACTCCTTAATCCATGTCACTTCTTTTACACATTCCTCTATCACTTCACCTCTGATAACTATTGGTTTGTTCTCTATAACTAAGAGTCTTTTCTTATTTTTTCTTGGTTCCCCCCCACCTTTTTCCCTTTGCTCATTTGTTTTGTTTCTTAAATTCCACAAGAGGGAAATCATGGTATTTGTCTTTCTCTTAGTGTTCTATTTTCTACCTCCATCCATATCATAGCAAATATCTAGATCCCACTCTTTATGGTTAAATAATATTCCATCGCTTATATATCATGTCTTCTTTATCCATTCATCTATCGATGGACACTTGGGCTACCTTCATAATTTGGCTGTTGTAAGTAATGCTGAAATAAACATAGGGGTGCATGTATCCCTTTAAAATAGTGTTTTTAGGGTACCTGGGTGGCTCAGTTGGTTAAGCAACTGCCTTTGGCTCAGATCATGATCCTGGAGTCCTGTGATTGAGTTCCACATTGGCCTCCCCGCTAGGCAGGGAGTCTGCTCTCCCTCTGACCTCTCTACTCTCATGTGCTCTCTCTCTCTCTCAAATAAATAAATAAATAAAATCTTTTTTTTAAAAGCAATGTTTTTGTATTTTGGGGGTAAATATCCAGTGGTATGATTACTGGATCATAGGGTAGTTCTATTTTTAACTTTTTGAGATACCTCATACGGTTTTTTGGAGTGGCTGCACCAGTTTGCATTCTCACCAACAGTGCAAGAGGGTTCCTTTTTCTTCATATCCTTATCAAAACTTGTTATTTCTTCTGTTGTTGTTTTTAGCCATTCTGACAGGTGTGAGGTGATACCTTATTGCAGTTTTGATTTACATTTCCCGGATGATGAATGATGTTGAGCATCTTTGAATGTGCCTTTTGGCCATCTGTATGCTCTCTTTGGAGAAATGTCTGTTCATTTCTTTTGCTCATTTTTAATTAGATTATTTGGTTTTTGGGTGTTGAATTTAATAAGTTCTTTGTACATTTTAGATACTACCCTTTCTTAGATATGCCATTTGCAAAAAACTTCTATTCACTATTTTGTCCTTTAGTTTTCTTGATTATTTCCTTTGTCGTGCAGAAGCCTTTTATCTTGATGTAGTCCCAATAATTTATTTTTTAGTTTGTTTTTCTTGTGCAGGAGACATTATTAGAAAAATGTTGCTATAGACAATGTCAAATAAGTTATTGTCTATTTTCTCTTATAGGAATTTTATGATTTCAAATCTCACATTTACCCTTTAATGCATTTTGAATTTATTTTTGGGTATGGCGTAAGGTGGTTGTCCAGTTTTTTTTTTTTTTTTCTTTTTATATACCTGATCAGTTTTCCCAACACCATGGTTGAAGAGACTGTCTTTTTCCCCTTGGATATTCTTTTCTGCTTTGTTGAAGATTAAGTGATCTAGAGTTTTGGGTTTATTTCTGGGTTTTCTAATCTATTCCATTGATCTATGTGTATATTTTTGTACCAATACCATTTGTTTTGATTACTACAGCTTTGTAGTAAGATTGAAGTCTGGAATTCTGATGCCTCCAGCTTTTCTTTTCTTTTCTTTTTAATTATTTGTTTGTTTGTTTGTTTGTTTATTTGACAGACAGAGATCATAGGTAGGCAGAGAGGCAGGCAGAGAGAGAGGAAAGGAAGCAGGCTCCCCACCAAGCAGAGAGCCCTATGCGGGGCTCTATCCCAGGACCCTGGGATCATGACCTGAGCTGAAGGCAGAGGCTTTAACCCACTGAACCACCCAGGCGCCCCCAGCTTTGCTTTTCTGTTTCAATATTGTTTTGGCTATTTGGGTTTTTGTATTTCCATACAAATTTTAGGATTGTTCATTTTAGTTCTGTAAAGAATGCTGTTGGTATGTTGAAAGACTTTGCATTGAGTGTCTAGATTGATTTGGGTAGTATTGACATTTTAACAATATTTATTCTTCAATCTATGAGGATGGGATGTCTTCCCATTTTTTTTTTTTTTTTTGGTGTCATCTTCAATTTCTTTCATCAGTGTTATATAGTTTTCAGAGTTCAGGTCTTTCATCTCTTTTATTAGGTTTATTCCTAGGTGTCTTATTATTTATGGTTCAATTGTAAATGGATTGTTTTCTTAATTTCTCTTTCTGTTGTTTCATTATTGGTGTATAGAAGTGCAACAGATACCTGCATATTGATTTTGTATCCTGGACCTTTTTTGAATTCATCAGTTCTGGCAGGTTTTTTGGTAGAGTCTTTGGGCTTTCTATATATAGTATTATGTCATCACAAATGGTGAAAGTTTGGCTTCTTCCTTACTGAATCAGATGCATTTTATTTCTTCTCGTTGTCTGATTGCTTTGGCTGGGATTTCTAGTACCATCTTGATTAAAAGTGATGAGAGTAGACATAATTGTCTTTTTCCTGACCTTAGGGGAAGAACTCTCAGTTTTGACCATTGAGTTTGAGGTTAGCTATGGGTTTTTAATTTATGGTCTTTACTATGTTGAACTATATTCCCTCTAATCCTACTTTTTTGAGGGCTTTTATCTTGAATGGATATTGTACTTTGTCAAATGCTTTTTATGCATCTATTGAAGTGATCATATGGTTTTTATCTTTCCTTTTGTTGATGTATCATATCATGGTGGTTGATTTGTGAATATTAAACCATACTTATATGAGAATGGAAATGGGAATAATCCTGGGAATAATTTCACTTAATTGTGGCAAATGGTGTTTTTTTTTTAAATTAACATATAATGTATTATTAACCCCACGGTACATGTCTGTGAATTACCAGGTTTACACACTTCACAGCACTCACCATAGCACATACCCTCCCCAATGTCCATAATCCCACCACCCTTTCCCTCCCCCTCCCCCCCAGCAACCCTCAGTTTATTTTGTGAGATTAAGAGTCTCTTATGGTTTGTCTCCCTCCTGATCCCATCTGGTTTTATTTAATCCTTTCCTACCCCCCAAACCCCCCATGTTACATCTCCTCTTCCTCATATCAGGGAGATCATATGATAGTTGTCTTTCTCCAATTGACTTATTCTGCTAAGCATAATACCTTCTAGTTCCATCCACGTCTTTGCAAATGGCACAATTTCATTTCTTTTGATAGCTGCATAGTATTTAATTGTATATAGATACCAGATCTTCTTTACTATTCATCTGTTGATGGACATCTAGGTTCTTTCCATAGTTTGGCTATTGTGGACATTGCTGCTATAAACATTCAGGTGCACTTGCCCCTTTGGATCACTACATTTGTATCTTTAGGGTAAATACCCAGTAGTGCAAATACTGAGTCATAGAGTAGCTCTATTTTCAACTTTTTGAGAAACCTCCATGCTGTTTTCCAGAGTGCTTGTACCAGCTTGCATTCCCAGTAACAGTGTAGGAGGGTTCCCCTTTCTCCACATCCTGGCCAGCATCTGTCATTTCCTGACTTGTAATTTTAGCCATTCTGACAGGTGTGAGGTGGTATCTCATTGTGGTTTTGATTTGTATTTCCCTGATATTGAGTGATGTGGAGCACTTTTCCATGTGTCTGTTGGCCATCTGGATGTCTTTGAAGAAATGTCTGTTCATGGCCTCTGCACATTTCTCGATTGGATTATTTGTTCTTTGGGTGTTGAGTTTGAAAAATCCTTTATTGATTTTGGATGCTAGCCCTTTATCTGATATGTCATTTGCATATATATTCTCCTATTCTGTCAATTGTCTTTTGGTTTTGTTAACTGTTTCCTTTGCTGTGCAAAAGCTTTTGATCTTGATGAAATCCCAATAGTTCATTTTTGCCCTTGCTTCCCTTGCCTTTGGTGATGTTCCTAGGAAGAAGTTGCTGCAGCTGAGGTTGAAGAAGTTGCTGCCTGTGTTATCCTCAAGGATTTTGATGGATTTCTTTCTCACATTGAGGTCCTTCATCCATTTGGAGTCTATTTTCATGTGTGGCATAAGGAAATGGTCTGGTTTCATTTTTTTGCATGTGGCTGTCTAATTTTCCCAACACCATATGTTGAAGAGACTGTCTTTTCTCCATTGGACATTCTTTCCTGCTTTGTTGAAGATTAGTGGACCATAGAGTTGAGGGTCTATTTCTGGGCTCTCTATTCTGTTCCATTGATCAATATATATGTTTTTGTGCCAGTACCATACTGTCTTAATGATGACAGCTTTGTAATAGAGCTTAAAGTCTGGAATTCTCATGTCACCAACCTTGGCTTTCTTTTTCAACATTCCCCTGGCTATTTGAGGTACTTCCTGGTTCCATACAAATTTTAGGATCATTTGTTCCATTTCTTTGAAAAAAAAAAAAAAAAGGATGGTATTTTGATAGGGATTGCTTTGAATGTGTAGATTGCTGTAGGTAGCATAAACATTTTCACAATATTTGTTCTTCCAATCCAGGAGCATGGGACATTTTTCCATTTCTTTGTGTCTTCCTCAATTTCTTACATGAGTACATTATAGTTTTTGGAGCTTAGATTCTTTGCCTCTTTGGTTATGTTTATTCTTAGGTATCTTATGGTTTTGGGTGCAATTGTAAATGGGATTGACTCCTTAATTTCTTTTTCTTCTCTCTTGTTGCTGGAGTATAGAAATGCAACCGTTTTCTGTGCATTGATTTTATGTCCTGACACTTTACTGAATTCCTGTACAAGTTCTAGCAGTTTTGGAGTGGAGTCTTTTGGGTTTTCCACATATAGTATCATAATATCTGCAAAGAGTGATACTTTGACTTCTTCCTTGCCAATTTGGATGTCTTTAATTTCTTTTTGTTTTCTGATTGATGAGGCTAGGACTTCTAGCACTATGATGAATAGCAGTGGTGATAATGGGCATCCATGCCATATTCCTGACCTTAGTGGAAAAGCTTTCAGTGTTTCTACATTAAGAATGATATTTGTGGGGGCGCCTGGGTGGCTCAGTGGGTTAAAGCCTCTGCCTTCGGCTCAGGTCGTGATCCCAGGGTCCTGGGATTGAGCCCCATATCAGGTTCTCTGCTCAGCGGGGAGCCTGCTTTCTCCTCTCTCTCTGCCTGCCTCTCTGTCTACTTGTGATCTCTGTCAAATAAATAATTAAAATCTTTAAAAAAAAAAAAGAATGATATTTGTGGTGGGTTTTTCATAGATGGCTTTGATAATATTGAGGTATGTACCCTCTATGCCTACACTTTGAAGAGTTTTGATCAGGAAAGGATGCTGTACTTTGTGAAATGATTTTTCAGCATCTATTGAGAGTATCCTATGGTTCTTGTTCTTTCTTTTATTAATGTGTTTTATCACAATGATTGATTTGCAGATGTTGAACCAAACTTTCAGCCCTGGAATAAATCCCACTTGGTCATGGTGAAAATCCTTTAAATGTACTGTTGGATCCTATTGGCTAGTATTTTGGTGAGAATTTTCACATCGGTGTTCATCAAGGATATTGATCTGTAATTCTTTTTTTTTAGATCCTTTGATGGTATTTGGATCAAGGTGATGCTGTCCGCTTAAAATGAGTTTGGAAGTCTTCCTTTCATTTCTATTTTGTGTAACAGTTTCAGGAGAAAAGGAATTAATTCTTCTTTAAATGTTTGGTAGAATTCCCCTGGGAAGCCGTCTGGCCCTGGGCTCTTGTTTGTTGGGAGATTTTTGATGACTGTTTCAATCTCCTTACTGGTTATGTGTCTGTTCAGGTTTTCTATTTCTTCCTGGTTCAGTTTTAGTAGTTTATATGTCTCCAGGAATGCATCCATTTCTTCCAGATTGTCCAGTTTGCTGACATATAGTTGCTCATAATAGGTTCTTGTAATTGTTTGTATTTCTTTGGTGTTTGTTGTGATCTCTCCTCTTTCATTCTTGATTTTATTTATTTGGGTCCTTTCCCTTTTATTTTTGATAAGTCTGGTCAGGGTTTTATCAATCTTATTAATTCTTTCAAAGAACTAGCTCCTAGTTTCTTTGATTTGTTCTATTGGTTTTTTTGTTTGTTTGTTTTGGTTTGATTTGGGTTTTTTGGTCTCTATTTCATTGATTTCTGCTCTGATCCTTATTTCTCTTCTTCTGGTGGCTTTAGGCTTTTTTTGTTTTTCTTTCTCCAGCTCCTTTATATGGAGAGTTAGGTTGTGTATTTGAGACCTTTCTTGTTTTTAGAGAAAAGCTTGTACCACTATATATTTTCCTCTCAGGACTGCCTTTGCTGTTTCCCACAGATTTTGAACTGTTGTGTTTTCATTATCATTTGTTTCCATGAATTTTTTCAATTTTCCTTTAATTTCCTGGTTGACCCATTCATTTTTTAGAAGGATGTTGTTTAGTTTCCATGTATTTGGATTCTTTCCAAATTTCCTCTTGTGTTCTAGCTTCAGAACATTGTGGTCTGAAAATTTGCAGGGATCCCACTCTTTTGATACCAGTTGAGACCTGATTTATAACCCAAGATGTGATCTATTCTGGAGAATGATCCATGTGCACTAGAGAAGAATGTGTATTCTGATGCTTTGGGATGGAATGTTCTGAATATATCTGTGATGTCCATCTGGTCCAGTGTGTCATTTAAGGCCTTTATTTCCTTGTTGATCTTTTGCTTGGATGATCTGTCCATTTCAGTGAGGGGAGTGTTAAAATCCCCTACTGTTATTGTCAATGTGTTTCTGTGATTTCGCTCTTAATTCGTTTATATAGTTTCTGCTCCCATGTTAGGGGCATAGATATTTAAAATTGTTAGATATTCTTGTTGGACAGACCCTTTTAGTATGATATAGTGTCCTTCCTCCCTCATCTCTTATTATAGTCTTTGGCTTAAAATCTAATTGATCTGATATAAGGATTGCCACCCCAGCTTTCTTTTGATGTCTATTAGCATGGTAAATTGTTTTCCACCCCCTTACTTTAAATCTGGAGGTGTCTTCGGGTCTAAAATGAGTTTCTTGTAGGCAGGATATTGATGAATTTTGTTTTTTTATCCATTCTGATACCCTGTGTCTTTTGATTGGGACATTTAGCCCATTTACATTCAGGGTAACTATTGAGAGATACGAATTTAGTGCCATTATATTGCCTGTAAGGTGACTGTTACTGTATATTGTCTCTGTTCCTTTCTGATCTACTACTTTTTGGCTCTCTCTTTCCTTAGAGGACCCTTTTCAATATTTCCTATAGAGCTGGTTTGGTGTTTGCAAATTCTTTCAGTTTTTGTTTGTCCTGGAAGCTTTTTCTCTCTCCTTCTATTTCAATGGTAGCCTAAGTGGATATAGTATTCTTGGCTGTATGTTTTTCTTGTTTAGTGCTCTGAATATATAATGCCAGTTATTTCTGGCCTGCCAGGTCTCTGTGGATAAGTCTGCTGCCAATCTCATATTTTTACCATTGTATGTTACAGACTTCTTTTCCCAGGCTGCTTTCAGGATTTTCTCTTTGTCGCTAAGACTTGTAAATTTTACCATTAGGTGATGGGGGTGTGGACCTATTCTTATTGATTTTGAGGGGGTTTCTCTGCAGCTCTTGGATTTTGATGCTTTTTCCCTTTGCCATATTAAGGAAATTCTCTCCGATAATTCTCTCCAGTATACCTTCTGCTCCCCTCTCTCTTTCTTCTTCTTCTGGATTCCCAATTATTCTAATGTTGTTTCATCTTATAAATAATGTCACTAGAATGACATTAGAATGACATTATTTAGAATGTCATTCTAAATAATGTCACTTATCTCTCGAATTCTCCCCTCGTGGTCCAGTAGCTATTTTTCCCTCTTTTGCTCAGCTTCTTTATTCTCTGTTATTTGATCTTCTATACCGCTAATTCTTTCTTCTGCCTCATTTATTCTAGCAGTGAGGGCCTCCATTTTTTATTGTACCTCATTAATAATTTTTTCTTTTTTTATTTAAGATTTTTTTTTTTTAATTTATTTAGTCAGAGAGAGAGAGCGAGAGCGAGCACAGGCAGACAGAGTGGCAGGCAGAGTCAGAGGGAGAAGCAGGCTCCCTGTGGAGCAAGAAGCCCGATGTGGGACTCCATCCCAGGACGCCGGGATCATGACCTGAGCCGAAGGCAGCTGCTTAACCAACTGAGCCACCCATGCGTCCCTCATTAATAATTTTTTCATTTCAACTTAGTTAGATTTTAGTTCTTTTATTTCTCCAGAACGGGATTTTATTTCTCCAGAAAGGGATTCTCTAATATTTTCCATGTCTTTTTCAAGCCCAGCTAGCACATTGAGTATTGTCATTCTGAACTCTAGATCTGACATATTACCAATGTCCTTATTGATTAGGTCACTGGACTTCAGTACTGCCTCTTGTTCTTTTTTTTTGTAGTGAGTTTTTCTGTTTTGTCATTTTATCCAGATAAGAATATATGAAGGAGTGAATAAAATACTAAAAAGGTGGTAAAGACCCCAGTAAAATGTGCTTTAACCAAATTGGTTAAACCAAATTGAGGAGACCCCAAATTGGGGGGGAAGAAAGGAGGAAAAAAGAAGTTCAGAAAAATAAATTAAAAAGAGAAAAAAAATAAAGAAAAAATATAGAAAAGAAAAAAATATATATATCAGTATATTATAGTGGTGAATAGATTAGTTTCACCCACTTAATATTGGGAGTATTTTGGTCTCTTAGAAGATACTACCTCCCAAAATTTTAAAGAACGAAAAACATATATAAGGGTAAACATGAAGGGATGGAATATGTCTATAAACATGAAAAAATAATTTCTTTTTTTCTAAAAAGTAATTGATAAGATAAGTTATTTGGGAGAATAAAGAAAAAAAAAAGTAGAGAGAATTTGCTCAGGCTGGAGACTAGAACAAAGCCCCGTGTTAGATTTAGGCTATATTTTTATCTATTAAAGGAAGTTGTATCCCAAATTTTTTTAGAAGAAAAAAACCCTATGTGTATACAAAAAATAAATTTAGATACAATGAAGGATAAAATGTGACTATAATAATGAAAACTCAAAAAAGATTTTTTGAAAGGTATTGTTAAGATAAACTAGTTAAAAAGTGTTAAACGAGGAAAGGGTAAAAGTTAAAACAAATAGCAGAAGAAAAAAATAAAATTATAAAAAGTTAATTAACTTTGCAAGACAAAAAAATCATGGGGACAAAGCCAGGAATTCCATGCTTTACTTCTCCTCTTCTGGAATTCTGCTGTTCTTGGTAAGTGAACTTGGTCATGGCTGGATTTCTTGCTGATCTTCTTGGGGAGGGGCCTGTTGTAATGATTCTCAAGTGTCTTTGCCCGAGACAGAATTGCACTGCCCTTATCAGGGTCCAGGCTAAGTAATTTGCTCGGGTTTGCTTTTGGGAGCTTCTGTTCCCTGAACACTTTCTGCAGAGTTCCAGAGAACAGTAATGAAAATGGCGGCCTCCCAATCTCTGGCCTGGAGGAGCTGAGAGCTTGGGGCTCCACTCCTCAGTGTACCCTCGGAGAAAAGTGCTCAATCCCTTTCGTTTCCCTGGCCTCCGGCTGCGCTCCTAGCTCACCCAACCTGTGACCCAGCATCTCCCTCTCTGACACAAAGCCCTGCCTGGAGTCTCCAAACTCCACAGATCCCTGCGCTCTTCCAGGCGAGTCTCCCTGGGTCCTGTGGGGTCCCTGCTTGCAGAGCAGTGACCTGTGCCACTGATCACAATAAGGTAACCCCAAGTTGAGAGCTCACTCCTCAGCTCCGTCTCTGTAACTGGCTTCCCTGCTCTAATACCTGTGAGCTCTGCAACATTCAGACACCCTGATCCTTCTGTGACCCCATGGGACCTGAGACCATGCTGTCCCCACATGGGCTTCACCCCGGTTTAGCCTCTGAAGCGGTGTCCCTCAGTGGAGCAGACTTTTAAAAGTTCTGATTTTGTGCTCCGTTGTTCCACTGCTTCCTGGAAGCCGGCCCCTCCCACTGCAGTTTATCTTCCTATTGATTTGGATTCACTTTGCTATTCTACCTTTCAGAAAGTGGTTGATTTTCTGTTTCTACAATTGCTGCTCTTCTTGTCTTTGATCTCCTGTTGGATTTGTAGGTGTTTGGAATAGTTTGATAAGCTACCTAGCTGATATCCTGCTACCTGATGTCATCTCAGCCTGCTACTTCTCCACCATCTTGATTCCTCCCCCTGGCAAAATTTTTTTTTAATGTATTTTTGCATTCAGTTTGCTATATTTTGTTGAGGATTTTTTGATCTATTATTCATCAGAGATATTTGCCTTTAATTCTCTTTTTTGTGTGATGTCTTTATCTAGTTTTGGTATCAGGTTCCTGCTGGTCTCATAGAATGAATATGGAAGTTCCCTTTCTTTTCTTTCTTTCTTTCTTTTTTTTTTTTTTTTTTAAATAGTTTGAGCAGAATAGGTATTAACTCTTCTTTAAATCTGTGGTAGAATTTGCCTGTGAAGCCATCTGGTCCTCCAACTTGTTTGTTGGGAGATTTTGATTACTGATTCAAAACTCAACCTCTGTCTCTCTCTTTTTCTTAAATATTTCAATATTTTATTTAAATTCTAGTTAGACGAGATCGGACACGTTCTGGGTGGTATGGCTAGTTAGTTAACATATTATGTAATATTAGTTTCAGGAGTAGAGTTTACTCATCACTTAAATATAACATGCAGTGAGTGCTCTTCACAACAAGTGCCCTTTTTAATATCTGTCACCCATTTATCCTATTCTCCTGCCTACCTCTCCTCCAGCAACCCATAGTTTGTTCTCTGTAGTTAATAGTCTCTTATGGTTTGCCTCCCTCCCTTTTATTTTCCTTTCTTTTTTTTCTTTCCCCTATGTTCCTGCGTTTTGTTTCTTAAATTTCACATATAATGAAATAGTATAGTATTTGTCTTTCTTTGACTTACTTAATTCACTTAACATAACACTCTCTAGTTTCATCCATGTCATTGCAAATAGCAACATTTCATTCTTGTTGGTGGCTTAATAATATAAATATATAATATTTTTAGCTAAATTATGGAAAGCCAAATTATGGAATAGTTAAATTATGGAAAGAGCTCAAATGTCCATCGACTGATCTTATCTATTTCTCAGCCAATAGATATTTGGGCTCTTTCTATAATTGGCTATTGTTGGTAATGTTGCTAGAAATATGAGGATGCATGCACCCCTTCATGATTACTGATTCGGTATCTTTGCTGATAGTCAGTCCATTATTTTTTTTTTATTTATTCCTGCTTCAATTTTGGTAAGGTATATTCTAGGAATTTATCCATTTCTTGCAGGTTGTTCAATTTGTTGGCATATAATTTTTTTATAATCCTTTTATTACAATTGTTTGTATTTCTATAGTAGGTTGTTATTAGCTTTTCACTTGTAATTTTGTTACTTAAGTCCTTAGGTTATAATTTCATATTTTTCATGCTTCTTGAGATAGGCCTGTATTGCTGTTAACTTTCCTCTTAGAATTGCTTCTGCTGCACCTCAAGGTTTTAGATTGTTGTATTTTCATTTTCATTTGTTCCCATATACTTTTTGGTTTCTTCATTGCTTTCTTGGTTGACCTGTTCATTGTTTAGTAACATGTTATTTAACCTTCATGTATTTATGTTTTTCCAGATTTTATTTATTTATTTTTTGGGGGGTGGTTGATTTCTAGTTTCCTAGTATTGTGGTGAAAAGAAGTACATGGTATCACTTTGATCATTTTGAGTTTGTTGAAGCTTGTTTTGTGGGCTAATATGTGACCTGTTCTAGAGAATGTTCTGTGTACTGTTGAAAGAATTTGTTTTCTGCTGCTTTAGAATGGAATGTTTGAAATATATCTGTTAAATCCATCTGGTCCTGTGTGTCATTTAATGCCACTGTTTCCTTGTTGATTTTCTGTTTGGATGACCTATTTATCAATGTAAATGGAGTGTTAAAGTCCCCTAGTATTATTGTATTATTATTGATTAGTTCCTTTATGTTTGTTATAACTATTTTATATATTTGTGTCCTCCCATGTTGGGTGCATACATGTTTAGAATTACTATTTCTTCCTTTTGAATGCCCCCTTTATTAATATATAGTGTCCTCTTTTGTCTCTTTTACAGTTGTTTAAATCAGTTTTGTCCAATATAAGTGTTTGTACTCTGGCTTTCTTTTGATGTCCATTTGCAAGATACATGTTTCTCTGACTCCTGACTCTCAATCTTGGTCATCTTTATAGATGAAATGAATCTCTTATAATTAGTATATTCTTGGGTCTTGTTTTGATCACTCTGTCAACCTATGTCTTTTGATTGGAGCATATAGTCCATTTATATTTGACATAATTAATGATTAGATATTTATTTATAGCCATTTTGTTACTTGTTTTGTGGTTGTTTTTGTAGTTTTCCTCTGATTTTATTTTCTTTTTAAGATTTTATTTATTTATTTGACAGACAGAGATCACAAGTAGGCAGAGAGGCAGACAAAGAAAGAGAGAGGGAGAAGCAGGCTCCCTGCTGAGTAGAGAGCCTGATGTGGTGCTCGATCCCAAGACCCTGAGATCATGACCTGAGCTGAAGACAGAGGCTTTAACCCACTGAGCCACCCAGGAACCCCTGATCCTTTCTTTTCTTGCTTTCTGTAATGATTTTCTAGTTGTCTATACTTGGATTCCTTTTTTTATTTAAGCTTAAAAAAAAATCTGTTAGTGCTTTTTGATTTGTGGTTACCATTAGGTTTGTTTATGACATCTTCTGCATATAGCAGTCTATATTAAGTTGATAGTTGCTTAAGTTTGAACCTATTCTTTACTCCTCTCTCTCTCACCATTTAGGTATATCATGTCATATTTTATTTGGTGAATCCCTTGACTAATTTATATATATATATATATATATATATATATATATATATATTATATATAGTAAAAATAAGTATATATATACTTTTTGTACTTTCAATTATGGTCTTTCCTTTTCATTCAAAGAGTCCCCATTGATATTTTTTATAGGGATGTTTTAGTGGTCATGAACTCCTATAGTTTGTTTGTTTTTTGTTTTTTGTTTGTTTGTTTGTTTTGGTCTGAGATCTTTTTTTAAAGATTTATTTATTTTAGAGAGCTGGGAGGGGCAGAGGGAGAGGGAGAGAAAGAGAGGGAGAATCTCAAGCAGGTCTCTATTGAGTACAGAGCCTGATATAGAGTCTGATCCTGTGACCTTGACATCACAGCCTGAGTCAAAACTGAGAATCAGACACTCAACTGAGTGAGCCACCCAGGAATCCCTGTCTGAGGAACTCTATTTCTCCTTCTATTCTGTATGAGAGCCTTGCTAGAAAGAAGATTCTTATCTGCAGGTTTTTTTCTTTAGCCTTTTGAATATATTATCCCTCCTTTTATGCCTGCCAAGTTTCTGGTGAGAAATCAGCTGATAACCTTATTGGAGGACCCTTATATGTAACTGTATTTTTTTTTCCTGCTTTAAATTTTCTTTGTCACTTTTTGCTGTATTGATTACTATGTGTCTTTGTGTGGATTTTCTTGGTTTGATTTTGTTGAGGCTTCTCTGCCTCTTGGATCTGCAGATTAGAGAACATTGCATTTATTATTTCTTCAAATATATTTTCTTCCTCCCCCTTTCTCTATTTTCTCCCTTTGGGACCCCTATAATGGAAATGTTATTATGCTTTATGGAGTCACTATGTTCCTGAAGACCATTCTTGTATTGCATAATTCTTTTTTTCTCTCATTTGTTCAGTTTGATTATTTTCCATTACTCTGTTCTAGTTCATTAATTCATTCCTTCTCTTCTTGCAGTCTGCTATTTATTCTATCAAGTGCATTTTAAATTTCATTTATTTATTTAATGTGTCCTTCATCTATGATTGGTTTATTTTTACTTTTTACTTTTTTTGGTGCAAAAGGGCGGTTTTATTGAAGCACACGGATAGGACATTGTGGGCTGAATTGCACTGGGGTTGTGAGGAGCAATTGATTATATGCTACAGGGTGGGGGAGGTAAAGAAAAAGGGAGGTTTTCAAAAGAACTTTCCTATGCTAAAGAGGATCTACAAGATATGGGAGGCCTTGCCAGTGTCACGTTAAGGTTGTTTTTCCCTCTGGCAACCTGGAAGAATGTTACACATATCCCACCTAGAAATAGGGATTGGGGGAAGTTGAAGGGTGTCAGCTTATGCTTTGTCCTCAGCTAACCTTCTGCTCCCTCATCATTTCCCCCCTGAGCAATTTTCATCCTTACATCTTTAAGGTTGTTGAAGGCAGAAGGTCCCATCTTCTGTAATTTCTTCTTGCTAAATAGGGGCATAGAGATGTCCCTATCTGAAGGTCAATATTGGTCAGTTGGGGATCATAAAAGGGAGTTACGAAAGGGAGAGGCAGTTTTCATATATGAACCTCCTTGACTGGAAAAGATTATCTGTCAGTTGGAAGTTATGGCAGTGAAGGAGTCTTGGCACTAGGCAGGGAGACACCAGAAGTGACAATAAAATAAGGTTAATATTATAATGAGAAAGAGAAGTCTGAATAAAAGACCTTTGATAGTTGACCTTTGATAATTGATCTTTGATAATTTTCCTCCAGTCCAGGAGTTTAAAGCAATAACTAAAGGAAAGAGAGATTATTTAAAATGATAATTTGAATATTCATGTCAGTTAAAAACCTGGAAATATTTTTGTGGTAATCTGGAAAATATATATAACATTATGTTTTTATGATACATTTTCTACTAAGGATCTCACCAATGTCCTCCACTCTCTTTTCCAGTTCATTGAGTACCTTTATGATCATTACCTTAAATTCTCTATCAGGCATGTTAATTATATATGTTTCACTTAAGTCTCCTGTGGTGATTTTGTCCTCTTCCATTTATGACTCTTTCCTTTGACTCCTCATTTTGTCTATTACTTTGTGTCTGTTTCTCTGTGTTAGGGAAGTCACCTACAAATCTTGCTCTTGAAAGTAGTGGGTTTGACTTGCATTTTTAACTAGATAGGGCTGGTCCTACTCAGAGTGGACACAAAGCTTGTGAAGAGACTGGCTGGTAGTGGGGTTTCGGAGGGTGCTATGGTGCTGCAAGCTGTGTGTGCTGTTCTTCCTCAGGAAGAACATTTCCACGGGAAATGCATAGCTGCTATGGAGACTGTGCCAGCCAGGCTATTTTGCAAAACATATACAGGCTGGGGGAATCATTTTAACAAGGTGTGGACATTCTCTGCAGGAGCTGGTGATGTGCGGTGCTGGCAAGGTTTGTGTATATCTTCTGGAGGAGGAGATCTGCAGCACCCATACTGTGGCATGCCTGGCTTGAGGGCTGGGGGTAGTGTAAGCAAGTTAGGTAGTGAATGCTGGAGCAGTGCTGATTCTTGCACATGGTTGTGTGTTTATGATGAGGGGTGGGTAAGGGAAATGATTCCTGCTATTACCTTTATTCCTAGAGAAGTCCCTCAGATAATTATGAGATTAGTAACTAACTCTTTCTTTTATAAGCTCCAGGCACCTTCAAACTGTTGCTTCCAAGTTGTATGTCTGTGAGCTGTTGGCTATGCTATCTCTTCAAGGTCAGGGGCTCCGATTCCTATCACCCTCTAGGCTCTCTCAGAGCTGAGCCTGCTGATTAAAAAAAAAAAAAAATTGTATTTAAGTTCAATTTAAAAGTGTATTATTAGTTTCAAAGGTAAAAGTTCCGTAATTCATCAGTTGCATACAACACTCAGTGCTCATTACTTTAAGTGCCGTCCTTAATGTCCATCACCCACTTATTTCATCCCCCCACCCGCCTTCCTTCCAGCAACCCTCAGTTTGTTCCCTATAGTTAAGAGTCTCTTATGTTTTGCCTCTCTCTCTGTTTTTCTCTTGTTTTACTTTTCCTTCCCTTTCCCTATGTTCATCTGTTCTGTTTCTTAAATTCTACAAATGAGTAAAATCATATGGTATTTGTCTTTCTCTGACTGACTTACTTCACTTGGCATAATACACTCTAATTCCCTCCATGTCACTGAGCCTGCTGATTTTTAAAGTTCCAGGCTTTAAGTTCCACTAGTGGGAGCATTCATGAAATTTAGCCCTTCTGATTTTCAAAGCCATATGCTATTGGGATTTCTCTTTTTTTTTGCAGGCTCCCTGGTATACTAATCTGCTTCTTGCCCCTCTCTACACACATGGCTCCTTTCCTCTTGTGGCCAAATGTAGGATTTAGGTTTCCACTGAGTCTTCATCCTTCCTAACCTCTTCAATATAGACTCTCTCTACCTTCATTTGTGGAGTACATTCAACTAGTCTTTGAGTCCTTTTCTGGGTTATTTGCCCTTATGTAAGTGTTATCTAGTTATATCCATGAGATAAAATAAATTTAGCTTCCTCCTACTCTATCATCTTCCCCAGAAGTTATTAGCAAAATTTTTCAGAAGCATTGTGTTTTCTTCTGGAAGATACAACTATACAAATTCACTATTTTATCTCAAGGCTCTATCAACTCTCCAGTTTTCTATTCCATAGGACATTTTCCAGGTCCATTACAGTGATGATATAATGCTATCAGACCTGGTGAGAAAGAAGTGGCAAAATTCTAGATACTTTTGTAAGTCACATATATACCAGAGAGTAGGGAATATATTTCCCCCAAATTCATGGACTTATCCCTTCAAGGTAATTTTTAGGAGGCCAGTGGTTGAGGGTAGATGCAGTAGTGTTTGAATTTTCTGAGACACATATGGATATTATGTGGAGAGTTTGTTAGCTCCTATAAGTGAATCTTAGTGTAGAACTTTATGATTTAGAACAGTGCTCTTCCATCCTCTGCAGCTTTCTTATAATAACAAAACATTTCCGTAACACTAATTTGAAGATATATATGCAGCTCTATATTTATTACAACATTAGTTATAATAACCAAGATATGGAAGCAACCCATATCCATCAATAGATGAATGGATAAAGACACACACACACACACACACACACACTAGAATATTAGCCATAAAAAAGAATGAAATGTTGCCATTTGCAATAATATGGATGGACCTAGAAAGTATAGTGCTAAATGAAATAAGTCAGACATAGAAAGAAAAACATGATTTCATTCATATGTGGAATTTAAGAAATAAAATAAAGGAAAAAAGAGAGAGAAACAAAAAACCATATAACAAACTGATGGTCACTAGAGGGGAGGTGGATGGGTGTATGGGTGAAATAAATAAAGGGGAATAAGATAGTTACAAAATAAATAAATCACAGAGATGATAAGTAGAGCATCTAGAATCTAGTCAACAAGATGGTAATAACATTTCTTGGCGACAGATTGTAGCTAACACAGTGGTGAGAACTGAGTAATGCATAGAGATGTTGAATAATGTTGAATACACCTTAAACTAATAAAACACTATATATTAGTTATACTTCAATAAAGGAATTTAAAACTGAAAAGGAAAGGAAGGAATGAAGAAGAGGGAAGGAAAGAAAAAGAAAAGAAACAAATAAAGGAAAAAAAAAAACATTTCTGGCTAGTTGCTAGAACTTAGTAGAAACCAAACACTTGAAGTTAGCACATAACATCAAATATGTAAGTATGAAATGAATGAAAATCCACAATGACTTTTAAAATAGTGATTCTCAACCCAGGATTATTTTATCCAGCTACTGCTTTAAAAATCTATAGCAGGATAGGGGCAACTGAGTGGCTCAGTCATTAGGTTTCTCCCTTCGGCTCAGGTCATGATCCCAGGGTCCTGGGATTGAGACTTACATCGGACTAAACCTGCTTCTCCCTCTCCCACTCCTCCTGCTTGTGCTTCCTCTCTCACTGCGTCTCTCTTTCTGTCAAATAAAAAAATAAATAAAGGTGGAATATACATTGGCATTTATTGTTTCCAAACAAGGAGATGGTTCTTAACTGCCAACATCTGAAATTCTACCTACCAGCTTCCTTTAACACACAGTATTCTCTGTGGGAAAGCTGAGACATATGAGGTGTTAATGCACTCTATGAAAATGAAAACAAACAAACAAACAAACAAACCCCCAGCTTCCTTTACCTTCAGTTAGGACAATTCTAAGCCACAGTTTATAGAGTCTCCTACTGGGCCATGAGAGGCTTAAATCTCAGTTACATTTATCAACATAAGCATCTTTCATGTCTTAGTCTCAATTCCCACATCCTTAATGATGTTTCCAAAAATCAGCTTTCAAATAAACTACTGGCGATCAATTTTTGTCTTTGGATCTTCTGAGGGAGTACAACCTGAGTAACTAGACAGAGTTACTAGTCCTTCATATATTTGATATAATGATGCCTGACACTCTCCAAAGCAAGTTTGCAGTTTATTTGCAAACCTATAGGAAGTAGAAGAGGAGTAATTATATCCTTTTATTATCAAATTATCATAATTTCAGTTATAAATGTTATTTAGTAAATAGTGATGCTGTCTGCTACAACCATCCATATTGTAGTAGATTCACAATTTCCATGGTAGCAAAGGTAATGAGTATCTACAGGAGTAGATATCTATTCAATGAGGTAGATGTTCTATCTAGATCTGGATGTGTTAAGTTTCAGAAACCTAAGTGAAAATATTCGATAGCTAATGGATATATATTTTTAGAGCTCCAAAACCAGATTTATTCAGCAAAATTTGACATAATACTCGTGTTTGCTCAATCTTTTTATGGCTACCTTGATGTCTTTGTTCCGTAATGTATAGATGGCAGGATTCAAGACAGGGGTAATAGCAAAGTCAACAATGAACAGGTATTTGTCAATTGATGATGTGGGGAAAGGCCAGACATAGAGAAACATGCATGGAGTGAAAAAAAGAACCACCACAGTGATGTGAGCTGACAGAGTGACAAATGCTTTGGATAAGTCTCCTGAAGAACGTTTCCAGACAGTGACCAAAATGAAGATGTAGGAAAGAATTAGCAAGAAGAAGGTGCCCATGCTCATGAAGCCACTGTTGGCAGCAATAATAAACTCAAACCTGTCTCCATCTGTGCATGCAAGTTTTATGATTCTGGGAAAGTCACAGTAAAAGCTGTCTACTTCATTAGGACCACAAAAGGGCAAGTTTATAATGAAAGCAAACTGAGACATAGCATGGATCACCCCAGTTACCCAGCCAGCAATTACAAATGAAACACATATTTTAGGATTCATGATGTTCAGGTAGTGAAGAGGCTTACAGATTGCTGTGTACCTGTCAAATGCCATGGCTATGAGTAGCACCATCTCCACTCCTCCCATGATGTGGATAAAACATATCTGTGTCATGCAGCTTTGGAAAGAAATAATCTTATATTCATTTAAAAGGTCCTTAATCATCTTTGGGACTGTGGTAGAGGAAAGCCCTACATCAATGAGTGACAGGTTGGCCAGCAAGAAGTACATAGGAGAATGTAGGTGAGAATCAAAAATTACCAAAAAGAAAATGAAGAGATTTCCCAGGATGATCCCTAAATAAATGAAGGAAAAAATCAACATGAGAAAAACTTTAGTTTCCCAAGAACTAGAGAGTCCCAGCAACATAAACTCAGAAACCACAGAATCATTTAATCCTTCCATTGACTTGGGCAGACAAGCTGATTTCAGATCACCTGAGGATAGAAAATGAAAAAGAGTGAGAATCAATAATACAAATGTAGGTTCTCTGTAGTGCCTGGGTGACTCAGTCAAAGTGTCTGACTCTTGATTTCGGGTTAGGTCATGATGTCAGGGTTGTAAGATCAAGCCCCACATCAGACTCCATGCTCAGTGTAGAGCCCCTCTGCCCCTCTCCCTTCCCTCTTTAGAAAACAAAACAGAAATCAAATGCAGTTTTCCTACTTATGCTGGTAGTTTGTTGTATGGTTCATATTCTAGAGTTAGAAATCATTTAATTGATAAGAAAAAATACACAGGAAATAGATTTACTATAATGATCAGGGAGTGATTATATAAAAATAGAAAAAAATTTGAGTACTTTAGATAGAGATTAATTTGGGGTATTTCCCTTCTTAGTCCATTATCAGGCATTTTTTTTTTCTTTTACTGATTTCAAGACATTTTCCCTGACCACTTTATTAGGTATTCTTACAACTGAATAATCTCTAACATTTCTGTAACTTTCACATTAATGCTCACACACTAACTTGCATATTTTTGTCAGCTGGATATTTTATTTCACTGGTCAAATAGACAGTTTTAGGCTGAAATTGTTTAATAAATTTCACCTTGCTTTACCTCATCTGTGGGTTTTGTTTTTGTTTTTTGTTTTTTGGTTTTTTTTTTGGTACAATTTATCATGCATGTCTGATATTCAGATTGAAATTATTCATAATGCTTTATTCAAGACACACTGTCATGATAGATGCATAGATCTCTATATCAAAATACTGAAGAGAATAAATACCTGTTAGTAAGAAAATGTTTATTAAGCAAAGATAATATCAATAGATAACACACATTTATTACTTCTTGCAAGCCACTGTGCTAAGCACATTATCTGCACTAAGCACATTTTAATTTTATAAAATTCCATAAGATAGTAACTGTTTTATTAGATTCATTGTATCAGAAGAGGGATTGATTTCCAAAAGGATCAATTGTCGGAGCCAGAATTTGTATCTACAGGTATAGGACATCAGAATTCCTGGTCTTAAACATGGCACTATGATCTTCAAGGACAGCCCCTTCATATATATCCTGGGTCTTATAAAAGAACCATCAATTAATTTTCTTCCTCTTTAAATTTTCCTTGACTTATAACAGGTATAAAATTACTATTATCACCTATTATTAGCATAATGAACTTTCTTTTTAAGAAATTAAATCTCTGTATCTTGTGTCCCATTCCAGTTTTTTCTCTCTCCAACTCTTCATTGGTAAGCTGGTCCACACTTTTTGTTCATTCATAAGCTAAAAATGGTGTCCACAGATTTCTTTTTTGTTAGAAAGAAGCTTTAGATTCCAGATACCTCATGTAATAATCACTTTTCAGTCATTATTTACCTTGATCTTTCTGCAGGTTTTTATAGTTTATTATGCCATTGTTTCTGTAACCCCTTCTGCCTTTGGCTTCCCGTCTTCTTTAAAGCCATTCCCCTTCCCACTTCTTGCCAGAGAAATTCTGTTTGTTCAGGTAGTGAGCTGAAATCACTTCAATTGGGAGGGAGTAACCCTTGAAAGTATATTATATGATTTTTCTAACCTAGTTACTATAATTACATTTTTCTTGGTCCTGGATTGGTGTAAGATGGGTCACACGGCCCATGACTGTTCAGTGAATTGTAAATCAATATCGTCTGTGAAGGGTTTTCTTCCCCAAATAAAATGATGTATCTTCATGTGCAGATGGATTTTCCTGGTCCATTTTTCTTGCATTTGATGCTAATGTTATGCATAAAGGTGAAGAAACCATAAAATTCTAAAGCTCAATACTAAAAGTAATAGTGAAAAATTCGAAAGTTATCTGGGCCCCAAGCTGCATGTAGAATCACTTAACCAAAGCCACAAATGATCTCTCCCCTTCTGCTTTTTAGTACCTACATGTTCATTTCTCTATCTGTAGATTTATCACTGGACTTGAGAGCAATATATTTAAAGCTGTATGCGATTCACACAAATTCAAGTCTGGCCTCCACCTTCAAGTTAACATATCAAACTGAACTCATTGTATTCCATTCCATTATTTTAATAAATATTACCATTTTCCCAGATGCCCAATATAAACATCTGTATGGGACTTTTGTTTGTATTACCCTTTCCACCTCTAGTTGCATGACTTTTACTGTCAAATATTTCTTAATTTCTCTCCTCTTCATTTCTCATGTCATATTATTCTGCTTCTAGTCCATATATTTTCCCATCTTGACAATTGAAAAGTGTACTCAATGATCTTTCATCTCCATTCTTCCCCAAGTCCAGCCCATTCTGTAGTTTGATTTGGGATATTATCTATCAAAAGTCAAAAAGAATCATGTGGCTTTCCTACTTAAAGTAGGAAAGTTTATCTGTCCTAGTTTATCTGTCAAGAGAAAATTCTTGAAATCCCACAGCATATCTCCTACTACTTTGAAAAGAGAGAAGTAATATTTGGTTTCAGAAGATATTTCCATGAAAATTATAGGGAATTAATGCCCTAAACAGTAACTGGATAAGTTTCAAAATTGATTCCTGATTAAAAAAAAAAAAAAAAAACCCTGAGTAAATTAGGAAAGATTTCTATTTTTAACATGATTCTAATAGAATTTTTAAACTAATAGTTAAAGTCTGATTACAGATGAAATATCAAAATCAGTAATATAAAGAAGGAAGCCTACAGCACTGTTTCAATCACATTACATAGTCAGAATGATTAAATCAAATAATACCAAAGCGAAGGTAGCAATATATATTTATTCACAAATCACTCAATTATCTACCTCAGAAACTTGAGACAAATGTTCAGAAATATTAAATTTAATAAGATCATTTTAATAAATGTAGTGTCAGTAATAACTTGTTAAATATAAGAGAAACTTCATTTATAAGTGAACCAAATGTGCACTATATGCATTCCACTGAAAAATCATAAATTTTTCTGAAATATTTGAAACCTTATATGATATAGGAAATGAAACTATGCAAATGGAGGGAAGAAAACACCAAGTAATAAAAATATCAATTCTCACTGACCAATCGGTGCAGTGAAAATCTTTCAGAATATTAAAAAGTGACTCAAATGTCCATTTTAAAGCTCAGAAAATTTTGCAAAAGAAGTGAAATGGAGGGTGGCTCAGTGGATTCAAGCCTCTGCCTTTGGCTCGGGTCATGATCCCAGGGTCCTGGGATCAAGCCTCACATCGGGCTCTCTGCTCAGCAGGGAGCCTGCTCCCCCACCCCACACACCTGCCTCTCTGCCTACTGTGATCTCTGTCAAATAAATAAATAAATAATTTAAAAAAAGAAATAAAATGGAAATTCGATCCATTCATCTGTTGATGGACATCTAGGTTCTTTCCATAGTTTGGCTATTGTGGACATTGCTGCTATAAACATTCGGGTGCATGTGTCCCTTTGGATCACTACATTTGTATCTTTAGGGTAAATACCCAATAGTGCAATTGCTGGGTCATAGGGCAGTTCTATTTTCAACATTTTGAGGAACCTCCATGCTGTTTTCCAGAGTGGCTAGAGTGCTGTGAAGTGTGTAAACCTGGTGATTCACAGACCTGTACCCCTGGGGATAAAAATATATGTTTATAAAAAATAAAAAATTAAAAAAAAAAAAAACTTAAAAAAAAAAATGGAAATTCGAAAAGGAATAAGAATGCTTATTATGAAAGATATTAGAGTATATCCTAAATCTGAATTAAACTGATTAATTTGACTAAAGTTGAATAGATAAACATAACAAAACACAGTTAAGACTGTGATACAAATAGAGAATTTAGTATATGATAAAAAGGCATCACAATTATGTAGGTAATGAAGAGCTATTCATTCTAATACAACACTCTATGTTAACTACACTGGAATTAAAATAAAAATACATTCAGAATATTTGATAGTTGTTAAACATGTACCTCAACATTGGGAACATGAAATTTTAAGTATCTTATCTTACATTTTATAACAGGTTTAAAGTAAATTCTGGGTGATTAGAAGGCTTAAATGTACAAGTAAAATTATATAATTTTAATAAAATATGTGAATTAATTTTAAAACTTGAGATCAAAGAGATTTACTCCAAATTCCGAAAGTAGGATCAATTTTTAAATTTTTTCCTCAACAGAATGAATAAGCCTATTGCTGCTTTAGAATTGGGGAAGAAGTGCTTCTCATTCTCAGCTGAAGGGAAATGTGAAGTGGTACAGTCATCCTAGAAGTTAACTGAGTCATAAACATTAAAAAAAAAAAAAAAAGGCTGGGGGTAATCTCTTAGTGGCTTAATCTATTAAGCATCTGCAGTTACCTCAGGTCATGATTCCAGGGTCCTGGGATTGAGCCCCACATCAGGTTCATTGTTCATCGGAGAGCCTACTTCTTCCCTGCCTGCATCTCCCCCTGCTTGTACTTGTGCTCTGTCTCTCTCTCTCACCTGCTCTCAAAAACTAAAAATAAATAAATAACTCAGTAATCCTATTGGAATGATTTTTAAAGGAAACAGACAAATGAACACATGTATTTGTAACATCATATTACTATGAGCATTTTGAATAATGTGAACTAATTGGAAACACATTGTTTAAGAATAATGGTGATTAAATAAGTGGATACCTTCATATAAAGGAGGTTTAAAAATGAATATTAAATCTACTATAAGTAGTGTGAGGTTATCAATAAGTCAAGGAAACATTTGCAGAGTAATGGCATTTTTCATGGTAAATGTGTTGGACCTACCCCAATTTTCTACATATGGTGGGATTTTAAATAATATTACATTTGTTTCTTTATCACCAACTTGGTTTGCTATATTTTTAGAGGTAACATTTATTTTTTTTTAACTTGAAAATAAATGTTTCAAAATAAATTGAGTTGATGGAAATATTTATATAGGAGCCAGTTCCAATACATAGTAAAACACAGTGTTTAAGGTCACAGACAAAATGCTAAACTGTTTGCATCTCCCAGATCCCCCATTTAGCTCTGTGTGTTCCATGTGAGTTACTCAGTTGCCAGATGTGTCTGTTCCTTCTTCTGTTAAAGACAGATACTAATAGTCACTGTCTCTTATAGTTGTTTTGAGGACTAAATGAGTTGCAATAAGAAAACATCGGACAGTACCTGAACCTACATTAACTGCTAAATAAGTGTTATCTGTTATGATAATTTTGATGATTTTTTAGGAAGCAGACCAAGAGTTTTCAAACTGGTAACAGTGGTTGAATATTTGGCAGACAGAAAGCTAGCATGCTTTTCTCATGTTGTTTCAGTAGGAATAGGAATAGAAGAGCAAAGACACAGACATTGCTTTTTATTTTTATGATCCTAATATTCAGAGACAAGGGAGATGGAAAACCCAACATACTTCACATTCTATTTTCAAAATTTACTAGAGCTTTGAATAATATATTTTGTTCATCTATGATATAGTTTTAACTCTGAGGATAAAATCAGAAGTATATCAAATAATGACTGAAAATCATTCAAATAAAGTGATTTAACAAAAGAAAAGGGTGACTAGAAGAGAAGTAAATTGTGGGGAATATAAAAAAAGGAGATAATTATGGAACCTGATGCTAGAGAATTAAAAGGTGGGATTTCCACCTACCTGCACAGGTTCTGGTTTTCAACCCTCAGTAGCTTCAAGGGCAGAGACATTCACTCCCTTTTAGATTCATCTTTATTAATTGAGACATAAAGTTATAAATAGTTGTTACCATTAGGAATGAAACCAATTACAGGACTGGGTATTAATAACTAATATCTATTCCATTATTGGCTATCTATAGACATTAGGAATTTTATGAACATTTACTTGTTTTTCCCAAGGGTCAAGTTACATGAGCTGCAGAACAGAGTAACAGAGAAATTGAAGAGTCTCTGTGATGAGTAGTAATTATGTGGTTTTGACAGTATTTTTACAAAATTTGAGATTAGAGATGTTATACATTACAGATATTTTATAAATTATAGAATTGTTGAAAGTTATCATCATCATGAATCACTGATTATATCTGTTCGGCATCAATATCATGCAACAGAATAAATACTACTACATATTCTTAATTGCTAATTCCTCTTAAAATTTTGAGAAATAATACATAAGCATTTGAAAAATATGAAGGCGTAATGGGTGGAGTAAAATAAGCGCAAATATGTCACTTGGAGTTTTAATATCTAAAATTATTCTATATAGAGTTCTAGAGACAAAGATATTTTTGTTTAATGAAAAAAAAAAGTTTGTTCATGGGTTAAATATACCTAAATGTGTTTTTCAGTCTTCACAAACCACTGAATAAGCAAACAAGAGTATCCTGCCTAGGGTTTCACTGCAGGATTGCTTGGATTTCCATCAGTACAGCTTTGTGAAGAAATGATTTTCTGTTTAAAGGGAAACCCATTCAAAGCTATTCAATTAAGGTGAATCTATTTTCTGGAGGGACTCGCTCCAGAAAACCAGTCCTTTTTAGCTAAAGTGGCAAAATGTTTTATGGCAAGTATACTGGCTAAGTCCTTGTACATAGAAAAATGGTGAATGACAAAATGAGAATATAATAATCAGAGAATAATAAGAATACAGTCTAAAAAATAAGAATACAGTCTAGTTTATGAAGTGTGAATTTTCTAGATGAGGCATGATCAAGATGAGGTAACAGTGCAGAAACAACTTGCAAAACCTGAGGATCTTTTTTCTGCAAAGTTGAATTCATTAATATTCATTGTTTCAGGCAGGCCTGATAAAAGAGTGGGAAGGCAATAGGTTCAGCATTAAATAATTAAGGATACATTCTCTATGACTACTTGTTCTCATCTCAGCAGTATAAACTACAAGGAAACGTGAGGCAATGTGACTATGCAATGGTATGATGTATTATCTGTACTGACTTGACCAAAGTCTGAAGAAGTTACCCATTTTGTGGCCAGTTGTTTAGAAATATGAATATTTTGTTCACATATTATTAATAAAAAAAACAACCAGTTTAACTTTTATTGCTTATTTCATAGTATTGACTTTACCAGGACAATAATTTATCTACAGTACATTCTGTCAACATAGCATTATAATGGGGGTAGTGTAGGTGATTTGGTGTCTGAGGAAAACTTGTTTGCTGCTTGACTAGGCAATTTTGGGTAGTAACCCTTGAAGTCTGGTATTCCTCTTAGTATTTTGATCATAGACATTTCAGTGTTCAAAACCAAGTGTTAGTGTCAGTTCTGTTACTCTGTGAAGCAGTGACCATGACGGAATTCTATATTTCTTGGCAGCAATGTCTGTGAAGGGGAATAAGAGCAGTAGTGGTAGGGAAAGCCTTCCTACAAAATGCCATGTGGCTCTTGTGAAAAAAAAAAAAAAAAAAAAAAAGAAGAAGAAGGGAACAGAGGGAGATAGGGTGGAGTAGTCTCAGGCTGCAGTGTGCCTCTGAGAAAGCTTCAATAAGGTTGATGGGGGAGGCTCCAGGGCAAAGATTGCCCATTATAAGAATTCCACATGGGGCAGGAATGTCCTGGCTCTGGTATACCCACTGTTGTCAGTCATTGGCTAGGAGAATCCTGGGCAGACTGTGGCCTCTGTGAATGCTACAGTGGAATCTGACATGCAACAGCTAGAAGCTGTCAGTTAAGTTCTTTCCATGAAGCCAATTTTGTCTTGAAAGATGTGAGTGGTATACTCCTGTGGCTTAGTATGGTGTTAGAAAGTCCCTCCTAATTATATAGCAGATTTCACAACATTTGAAGCCTTTGCTTGCTTTTTTTCACTCTTCTGGTACTTTTGGTTTTGTTTCAAAAGAAGCTCATTTTTCTTTACTAATACCTACTTGCTTCTAAAATGCTATTACATCTGCCTTTATATTATTCTTTACTCTTTAGAAATTCCTATGCTCATGAAGTTTACTGTCTATCTAGGAAAACAAATGAAACAGGCAATATTGTATATTAAATGCTATTGTAAGTAGGTAGATGGTTCTGGTTTGAGGAATCTATAGAAAGAGTATATAAATTTAAATAAAAATATTGTTTAGTAACAGTAAATTTATTTTCTGTCTTTTTTTCTGTTTGTGTACCTCTTAATCCCTAATATATAACACATATCCTCATTCACATTTCTATCCTTTTATGCATTTTATTTAGTGCTCTTGCCTGAATTAACTGGTTGGGACTTCCAAAAAATACCAAATATTAGTGTAAAAAGGAAGCATGTCTTTCTCATTTCCAGTTTTAGGCAATTTGTGTTGGAGATGTTATTTGCTCAAGTAATTTTCATTATAATTCCTTTCCTAAGTTTTATCATGACTGTGTATTAGATTTTTTTCAAATGCTGTTTCTGTACCCAGATATTTGTATGTATGCTCCCCCCCCCCTTTTAACCTGGTGATTGACTTACAATCAACCTTGCACTTCTGGTATTAAATTAATCTGGCATAATATTTTATTCTTATTTTATATTGTTCCAGTTTCTTTGCTACAGTTTGGGAATTTTGCATGTATGTTCATGAGAATGAATGGCCTATAACTTTTTATTTTTATGTCTTTATCTGATTTCATGTCAGATTTATGTTGGCTTTATAAACAAATTTGGACAAAGTGTTAACATTGGTCTGAAACCCTTTCTTCCTAATCTGTGGATATCTTGGAGCAAAAAATATAGAAGGAAAGATGGAAATGACTTGGTCAATCTCCTTGCAAGCATGGTAATTGGACCACTTGATAGTATTTATTATTTAAAAAAAAATTAAAGAAAATGGGGAGTCTTCACATATGGAGTCCTTTTAGCAGGCTCTGCTTGACCTATCTTGGTTGCTAATGGTAGATTAGCCTGCAATTTATGGATTTATTGGATAGAACCAACTGAAAAATGTCAGTTAGCTAACCAGTTATCAGCGTAAACATTGAAGATGTTTCCTGACCTAAATAAACTCCTTTTCTGTAAATTATGCTCTCCGTGCATTATCAGAGCTGAGTCTTCATTGTTATATCTGGATAGGTGCATCCTATAATATTGTGAGCAAACTTGGGGATTCAGATTAGTGGTCTTAGAAGTCTCCCTTCTTGACATTTGTATTCTGTTTCCTTTGAATTACCACTAAATTTTGATACTGGATAATATTTTTGATTATCCAACTTTATTATCTCAGCCCAAAACAAGGTGTTTCTACTTTTTCTCTTCTCAAGAGAAGTTTATGTAAAAAACGCTTCTTTTTTATTTCTTAAATGTTTTGCAGTATTCACCAGGGAAGCCATTTAGGCCTGTGTTTCTCCTTGTGGGAAGCTGTATCAGTCAGGAATCATTTATTAAAGAGGATACACACATTATTTGAACAGAGTTTAATATAAAAATTAAGCAGGTATCAGGTTGTTAACTAGCTATCTGAAAGCGTATAAAGATAGCTCTCTATTGTCATGGAGGCAACAAGTGTAGGAAGCAGCTACTACTTACTTCTAAGGGTGAGGGTGCAAAGATAAGAAATTAGAATTATGGAAATTTTGTTATTTAGAAAAGGGATCCTGTGGGGCTAAAAATCCCTTTTTGGATGTAGTGTGTCTTGCCTTTTACTTTTTCTCTGAACTCAGAGGAGAGGCAGGATAGGCCTGGCACCCAGAGTTTTTGAAGATAGAATACCAGCATGCTGGCATTATCTATTAGAAGGTACAATAAGGCTAGTTCTGAAACTTCTGAAGAAACAGCAACCTGAATTCACTTCAAACCACAGAAAAGAAACTTCACTGTAGTAGCTGTGGTAATGTTCACACAGCACAGCAAGCAGAGGGGAAGCCCAAAACTTTTCTCTGCCTTTGAACTTCCCTCTAGCATGCTCTATCATTGGAACATAAAATGCAGATGTAGACCATGCAAATATCTTTAGTACCCTGTCTAGCTAACTAAGAGTTAGTAAGTAAATCATGCAATTTTATTTTTTTTAAATATTTTATTTATTTGACAGAGAAATCACAAGTAGGCAGAAAGGCAGGCAGAGAGAGAGGGGGAAGCAGGCTCCCTGCTGATCAGAGAGCCCGATGTGGGGCTCAATCCCAGGACCCCGAGATCACAACCCGAGCCGAAGGCAGAGGCTTAATCATGTAATTTTAGAAATGAAAATAATGATAATTAGCTCAGAGTGGTTTTGTAATAATACCTAAGCTAGATAAAATGTTTTAGCATGGTGTTGGGAATGTTGGTGGTATTAAATAATGGTAGTAATGACTATTTTTATAATTATCATTGTTATCATCTGATAATCTTGGAATAAATGCAAATTATGATTATCAATTATTATTCTCTCCAAGTGGGAGGATTATAAATGTTGGATTCTTTTTAAAAGGCTTATTTATTTATTTATCTGAGAGAAGAAGCAGGTGGAGGGGCAGTGGGAGAGAAAAAATCCTCAACAGAATTCTAGCTGAGAATGGAGCCTGATGTGGGGCTTGATCCCATGACCCTGAGATTGTGACCTGAGTCAATACCAAGACTTAGACACTTAGGAAACGGAGTCACCCAGGCATCCCCAGTGTTGGAATTTTGAACATATTTTTGTAATGGAATAACCACAAACCATACATCTGGCAATACTTCATGCATTCAGATATGAATAAGTCCCATTTCCAGTTTAGTTTATAGGTCAAAATGTGGACAAATTGGGATGCATTTTCTGATTATATGAGAAAACTAAAAATTATCCTGTGAATTCATATGCTGATTTATCAGTCTCTTTATGGCATTCCTAATGTCTTTATTTCTCAGTGTATAAATGGCTGGATTCAGGAGAGGTGTGATTACTGTGTAAAACACAGCAAGAAACTTGTCCATCCAAGTGATGTTAAGTGGCCACAGATAGATGAAGATGCAGGGTCCAAAGAATAGCAGCACCACTGTGATGTGGGAAGTACAGGTAGAGAGTGCTTTTGATGCTCCGTCCTTGGAGTTTAGACGGACCGTTAGGAGGATATAGGTATAGGACATCAGTAAGAGAATGAAGCAAGTTGTTGCCAAGATCCCACTGTCAGCATTTATTAGCATTCCTAGAGTATGTGTATCCATGCAGGCCAGTTTGATCACCAAAGGGATATCACAGAAAAAACTGTCCACTATTCTGGATCCACAGAAGGGCAGATCTAAAATCATGGCTAGCTGGCTCATGGCATGCACAAAGCCAATGGTCCATGATATCAAAACTAACCAGATGCATTTCTGTCTGTCCATGATGCTAGAGTAATGCAGTGGCTTGCAGATGGCCACATAACGATCATAGGCCATTGTCACCAGCAGTACCATCTCACCCCCTCCAAAAAAATGTACACAGAGGATCTGGGTCATGCAGCCACCAAAGGAGATGGTTTTATTATCCTTTAGAAAGTCTGTGGTCAGTTTAGGGGTAGTTACTGAGGAAAGGCAGAAGTCCACAAATGAGAGATTGGCTAAGAGGAAGTACATTGGGGAATGGAGATGAGGGTCAGTGATGAATAAGAGCACGACAAAGAGGTTGCCCACAACAGTCATCAGGTAGAGCATAGAAAAAGGCAGTAAGAGGAAGGTCTGGAGCAACCTTGAATCACAAAGTCCACGAAAAATGAACTCAGATGCCATAGATTGGTTTGCTTCCTCCATTTTGTACATGGTGTTCTAATGGAGCCCAAAGAAAGAGATGAACTAAGAACTTCTAAAATGGAAAAAAGAATCTCATTAACACTCAGGTACCAAGAGCAGACACATCCTATTTATGGGCAAAATTCAAATCTTACCATTGAAAATTGAAAATAAAATTTTCTTGAATTTACATGTAGACACAGTCTTAAGTCAAGATGGGGAGCTAAATATGGGAGGGGAGTTCAAAAACCTTACCTATGTGAAATATAGTTGTTATGGGAATCAGAAATGGATATTCTGTCAATAGTTATGTATTACAGAAATAATTTCTCCAAGGCTTGAATCTATCTCTTCTATAGGGAGAATACATAGCTTTAAAATATATAAGAGTTTCTATCCACCACCACCCCCCAGGGCAATAATTCAATGCTAGCTTTCTGATACAAAACATGCTTCTCAGAAACAAATCTATTGCTAGGTGGATATGTATTAGGAGACTGAACTGTGCCAAATTCTTTAATTCTGGGGAAAACCGTTGATCAAATGACTTGAGAAATGTTATTTGTGTTCTAAAAGAGACTCTGGATGCTGACTATGCATTTCTAAAATCCAGTATTTCCCTGTATTTGGAATCTCCCCATGAAAGGATATTTCCACAAACTCATGCATTCTTTGGCCTGAGAACATCATTCATGAACGTATACTGACTAGTCCTTGGTTCTCCTTGGTAACAGAGGTTTCTTTTCTGAGATTATATTAAATGACAATATATGCAAGCTAATTTTACTTCTGACTGTACTTCACTGGAAACAAATATATATTCTAAGTTCATTTGTATGTAAACTGTTTAAGTTGACTTATGTGGAAACACATGTATTTACTATTCTCTATAAACTAGGAGCCCAAGTCCTTCTCTTATTCCATTCTTTCTTGTACCCTATATATTTTTTCAGGCTATAAAGTTCACATTATAGAGGTGACTAAATAGATCTTTTTTTTTTAATTTTTATTTTTTAAATTTCTTTTCAGCATAACAGAATTCATTGTTTTTGCACCACACCCAGTGTTCCATGCAATGTGTGTCCTCCTTAATACCTACTACCTGGCTCCCCCAACCTCCCACCCCTGACCCCTTCAAAACCCTCAGATTGTTTTTCAGAGTCCATAGTCTCTCATGATTCACCTCCCCTTCCAATTTCCCTCAACTCCCTTCTCCTCTCCATCTCCCCATGTCCTCCATGTTATTTATTATGCTCCACAAATAAGTGAAACCATGTGATAATTGACTCTCTCTGTTTGACTTATTTCCCTCAGCATAATCTCTTACAGTCCTGCTACAAAAGTTGGGTATTTGTCCTTCCTGATGGAGGCATAATACTCCATAGTGTATATGGACCACATCTTCCTTATCCATTCGTCTTAATATGTATCAAGTCTATGTTAAACACCTTAAAAACATTTATCTGTTTTCCTTTTTATTTATCTGTTTATATTCCTTCCATAGGAGTGAAAGTATTTTGAATTTCCACAAGCAATGTAGAATTACCTGTTTTTCCTCAGGTTCTCTAATGCAATGTTATTCTCATATGATGATTAGAAATGGCAACTGAATTTAGTTGTTTTTTTTTTTAAGATTATTTATTTGAGAGAAAGAGAGCACACACATGCATGAGCATGGCAGGGAGGGTCAAGAGGAATTGGAGAGAGAATCCCAAAACAACTGCAAAGTGAATGCTGAGCATGATCCTGGGCTTCATCTCAAGACCGTGAGGTCAGAACCTGGGCTAAAACCAAAAGTCTGACCCTTACCTAACTAAGCAACCCAACTACATTGAATGTAGTTTTAATTTCTGATTGTGAGATTAAGTGGTTTTCCCATTTTTAAGGATTAATTGTCTTTCCTTTTCTTTGAACTGCATACTCCTCTTTTCTTGTATGTTTTTCCTATTGGATTTTGCTCTTTCTCCTTCTAAGCCTTTTTTTTTTTTTTTCCTCAAACAAAATAAAAAAAAAAAAAAGTCTTTTTTTTTTTTAAACAAAAGTAACATGTGGTTTCCTTGTGACTGTCATCTCACTACTGATTTTAATTATTTTATTTTATATTATGTATTTATTTTTTGGTAAGAATACTTAAGAAAAACATCACAAACTATATACATATATACAGAAATTACCTATTTTCCTGGTTGTAAAATAACAGTAAAGCTAGAATTTAAACTGAGGCCTGGGGGTACCTGGGTGGCTCAGTAGATTAAGCATCTGCCCTTTGGCTAGGGTCATGATCCTGGAGTCCTGGGATCAAGCCCTAAGTCTGGCTCCCTGGTCAAGGGGAGCCTGCATCTTGCTCTCCGTCTGTCTGCCCCTCACCCTGATTGTGCTATCTTTCTCTCAAGTAAGTAAATAAATATTCTTTTTTTAAAATATTTTATTTATTTGATAGAGACCGAGGGAGAGCATAAGCAGGGGGAGAAGCAGAGGGAGAAAGAAGCAGGCTTCCTGAGGGGATCCCAACAGTAGGGCTGTATCCCAGAGAGCCAGGATACAACCTGGGCTGAAGGCAGACACCCAACTTACCGAGCCACGCAGGCACCCTAATAAATAAATAATCTAAAAGAAATAAACTGAGGTCTATCTGACTCCAAATCTTCTACTATAACTTCCCTACTAGAAAATGGATTCTGGTAGAAACCTTGATATTGACAGACAAGGAAAACAAGATTTCTGAAGTAATACATTTTTTCAATGAAAAGATAATAGACACATGAGTAACTGTAAGGCTAATAATGATAAGAATGATATATACAGGTTCACATTAAAACCAATCAGAAGCATTTTGTTTGATTTTAAACTTTAGGCACTTTGGCCTATTCATTTTTTCCTGAAGCATTTCTCCATTTGTTACCTTGAAGAAAGACAAAATGAGTAAAATCCAAAAGGAATTAGAAAATGTCAGGATAAGTTGGAAGGTTTTTGAGAACCAGTCATCCCCAACCTGGACTTCTGGGAGCATCTAAGAATGTAGATAGGCAGTGCTTTTTTTAGTGTGTGAAATGCTGTTAGGAATTTAGAAGTCCCAAGGATTCGCTGGGAGAGAAAACCCATAATCATTCCCCTAAGACATTCACTGAAGAACACATTCAGAACTCTAAACTCTATAGATAGGTATGAAAAAAAAAAATGCTTCAGGGGAAGAGAAAGAAATAAGTCTCAAAATAGGGGAAGACATTAAATGTGTAAGTCAAACACTAGTTGTCCAGGATGTACTTACCTTACACAGATCACTCCTGAAACCGGTTCCTTCCTTGCTTACTGAGAGGGCTTACTCTAGAATCTACCTTACGTGGAATGAAGTCCAATTAAGTTTCTGCCATGAGCAGTATTGGAGGATTGTGTCCTCCTGGATGTGCCAAGTTTACACTGTAAGGAGTAGCCTCTGAGCTTGCAGGCTTTCCATCTCAGTGGCTTAAATAGAGCCAAGTGTTTGGAAAGGCTTTCCCTCTCATGCTCTTGGGGATCCTGAACTTCCAGTTCTCCCTGAGGAAAATTTGGGCTTTGAGGGCAAAATGCAATGACCCATGCCTTTCAAAGCTAGATCCAAGGTAGTCCAGTTGAATACAAGTAAAAGTGTAAGAGAAGGGGGATCAAAATGTTTAATTACTTTGTTTATGAGGAGGCTATAACTTTCATTCTTTAGCTGTCTATCTACCTTGTCATAAAGTGAACTAAGATGTCACTTCCAGTCCCACCAGAATCTGGTTGAGTTATATGGGTGGGCAGATAGCAAGTAGCTCCTCGTTGGCATCTTGCAACTATGGTCATGATTTAAGGTGCTACTTGAACTCACTTCCTTGGATTTCAGAGGGATGTTAGGTCTCAGCCTTCACATTCCTTCCTTAATCTGGTCCTGAACATCAACAGTTTGAGTGTAAAGCATATTAGAAGCATCTCTCTAAGTGATGGGAGAGATAATGAAAGGATACTTTTCAAGTCATTCATTTACCAAGGAAATAATATGTGAATGGAATCTAATAAGATTCAATGGAATCTTAATAAGATTTCAACTATTAAAAATAGGTGTATCTGGAGCAAATAGTGAAGGCCCACTTCACTTGCGCTCTCGCTGTCTCGTGCAGTCTTGGAGGTAACAACTACCGGTCTTGCAGTGCATCCTTCTGTTCCTGTTCCCATCAGTGACAATGACTGTACGTATCACCATGTGTCCTTAGAGAATTTTTTTTAACCTCACTTTTGTGTTTGTTTTTACGTTTGATTTTAAGTAAATTAGATGTGAAAGGCTATTAATAAATTCTCCCATTTTCTTCTTTTTCTCTTATTCCTTACTGGCCCTGCCCCTCTCTGTCCTCTGTGCTTATCTGTTACATTTCTTAACTGCCACATATGAATGAAATCATATGGTATTTGTCTCTCTGTGAGTGACTAATTTTGCTTAGCATAATACACTCTAGCTCTATCCATGTCATTTCAAATAGCAGAATTTTATTTTTTTATGGCTGAGTAATATTCCACTGTAAATATATATCACATCTCTCCCCACCTCAGTTCTAGGATTAAGGTTTGGGTTAGGTTTCAGGTGGGAATGTGCCTGCCTTGTATCCTGTTCAAAGACCTCTGGGACAATTAAACTCCAGACTTTTGCTAGAGTGTGAATAAGCAGGGCAGCCACTTATGTTTAAGTCAAGGAAGGCATTTTGGGCTCTATAGTCTTTAAACAGATATTCAATATTTCTTTCTTTTTTTTTCCTAATTAACATATAATGTATTATTAGCCCCAGGGGTACAAGTCTGTGAATTGTCATGCTTACACATTTCACAGCACTCACCATAGCACATACCCTCCCCATTGTCCATAACCCAACCACCCTCTCCCTCCTTTCCTCCCCCGAGCAACCCTCAGTTTGTTTTGTGAGATTAAGAGTCTCTTATGGTTTGTCTCCCTCCCGATACCATCTTGTTTCCTTTTTTCCTTCCCTACCCCCCAAACCCTTCACTTTGCCTCTAAATTCATCATATCAGGGAGATCATATGATAATTTCTTTCTCTGCCTAATGTATTTCACTCGGAATAATACCCTCTAGTTCTATCCATATAATTGCAAATGGCAAGGTTTCATTTCTTTTGATGGCTGCATAGAATTCCACTGTATATATATATTCCACATATTCTTTATTTATTCATCTGTTGATGGACATCTAGGTTCTTTCACTGTTTGGCTATTGTGGATATTATTGCTATAAACAGTCTGGTGCATATGCCCCTTCAGATCATTACATTTGTATCTCTAGGGTAAATACCCAGTAGTGCAATTGCTGAGTCATAGGGTAGCTCAACTTTCAACTTTTTGAGGAACTTCCACGCTGTTCTCCAGAGTGGCTGCACCAGCTTGCATTCCCACCAACAGTGTAGGAGGGTTCCCCTTTCTCCGCATCCTCACCAGCATCTGTCATTTCCTGACTTGTTATTTTTTAGCCATTCTGACTGGTGTGAGGTAGTATCTCATTGTGGTTTTGATTTGTATTTCCCTGAAGCTGAGTGATGTGGAACACTTTTTCAAGTGTCTGTTGGCCATCTGGCTGTCTTCTTTGCAGAAATGTCTGTTCATGTCCTCTGCCCATTTCTTGATTAGATTATTTGTTCTTTGGGTGTTGAATTTGCTAAGCTCTATATAGATTTTGGATACTAGCCCTTTTTCTGATATGTCCTTTGCAAATATCTTCTTCCATTCTGTCAGTTGTCTTTTGATTTTGTTAACTGTTTCCTTTGCTGTGCAAAAGCTTTTGATCTTGATGAAGTACCAGTTGTTCATTTTGCCCTTGCTTCCCTTGCCTTTGGCAATGTTTCTAGGAAGAAGTTGCTGCAGCTGAAGTTTAAGAGGTTGCTGCCTGTGTTCTCCTTGAGGATTTTGATGGATTCCTTTCTCACATTGAGGTCCTTCATCCATTTGGAGTCTATTTTCATATGTGGTATAAGGAAATGGTCCAGTTTCATTTTTCTGCATGTGGCTGTCCAATTTTCCCAGCACCATATGATGAAGAGACTGTCTTTTTTCCATTGGACATTCTTTCCTGCTTTGTCAAAGATTAGTTGACCAGAGAGTTGAGAGTCTATTTCTGGGCTCTCTATTCTGTTACATTGATCAATATGTCTGTTTTTGTGCCAGTACCATACTGTCTTGATGATGACAACTTTGTCATAAAGCTTGAAATCTGTAATTGTGATGCCACCAACCTTGGCTTTTTTTTTTCTTTTCAACATTCCTCTGGCTATTTGAGGTCTTTTCTGGTTCCACATAAATTTTAGGATTATTTGTTCCATTTCTTTGAAAAAAAAAATTGATGTTATTTTGATAGGGATTACATTTAATGTGTATATTGCTTTAGGCAGTATAGACATTTTCACAATATTTGTTCTTCCATTCCATGAGCATGCAACATATTCCCATTTCTTTGTGTCTTCCACAATTTCTTTCATGAATACTTTATAGCTTTGTGAGTACAGATTCCCTGCCTCTTTGGTTAGGTTTATTCCTGGATCTCTTATGGTTTGGGATGCAGTTGTAAGTGGGATCAACTCCTTAATTTCTCTTTCTTCTGTATTCTTGGTGTATAGAAATGCACCTGATTTTTGTGCATTGATTTTATATCCTGACACTTTACTGAATTCCTGTACAATTTCCGGCAGATTTGGAGTAGAGTCTTTTGGGTTTTCCACATATAGTATCATATCATGTGCAAAGAATGATAGATTGACTTCTTCTTTGCTGATTTGGATGCCTTTAATTTCTTTTTGTTGTCTTATTGCTGAGGCTAGGACTTCTAGTAGTATGTTGAATAGCAATGGTATAATGGACATCCCTGCCATGTTCCTGACCTTAGTGGAGAAGCTCTCAGTTTTGTTTTTTGTTGTTTTTTTTTTTTTTCCCATTAAGAATGATATTCCATAGATGGCTTAGATAATACTGAGGTATATACCATCTATCCCTACATTTTGAAGAGTTTTGATCAAAAATGGATGCTGTACTTTGTCAAATGCTTTTCAGCATCTATTGAGAGTATCATATGGTTCTTGTTTTTTTTTTTTTTTATTAATGTATTGTATCACATTGATTGACTTGTGGATGTTGAACCAATCTTTTAGCCCTGGAATAAATCCCACTGGTCATGGTGAATGATCCTTTTAATATACTGTTGGATCCTATTGGTTAGTATTTTGGTGAGCATTTTCACATCTGTGTTCATCAAAGATATTGGTCTGTAATTCTCTTTTTTGATGGGGTCTTTGTCTCGTATTGGGATCAAGGTAATGCTGGCCTCATAAAATGAGTTTGGAAGTTTTCCTTCTATTTCTATTTTTTGGAACAGTTTCAGTAGAATAGGCATTAATTCTTCCTTAAATGTTTGGTAGAATTCCCCTGGGAAGCTGTCTGGCCCTGGGCTTTTGTTTTTTGGGAGATTTTTGATGACTGTTTCAATCACCTTGCTGGTTATGGGTCTGTTCAGGTTTTCTATTTCTTCCCGGTTCAGTTGTGGTAGCTTATATGTCTCCAGGAATGCATCCATTTCTTCCATATTGTCAAATTTGCTGACATATAGTTGCTCATAATAGGTTCTTGTAATTGTTTGTATTTCTTTGGTGTTGGTTGTGATCTCTCCTCTTTCATTCTTGATCTTATTTATTTGGGTCCTTTCTCTTTTCTTTTTGATAAGTCTGGCCAGGGATTTATCAATCTTATTAGTTCTTTCAAAGAACCAGCTCCTAGTTTCATTGATTTGATCTACTGTGGTTTGTTTATTTGTTTGTTTGTTTGTTTTTTGTTCTATTTCATTGATTTCTGTTCTGATCATTGTTATTTCTCTATTCCTGCTGGGTTTAGGCTTTTTTTGCTTTTCTTTCTCCAGCTCCTTTAGGTATTGGGTTAGGTTTTGTACTTGAGACCTTTCCTGTTTCTTGGCAAGGCTTGTATTGCTATATATTTTCCTCTCATGACTGCCTTTGCCGTGTCTCACAGATTTAGAACAGTTGTGTTTTCATTATCATTTATTTCCATGAATTTTTTTTTCAATTTTTCTTGAATTTCCTGGTTGACTCATTCATTCTTTAGTAGGATTCTTTTTAGCCTTCATGTATTTGGCTTCTTTCCAACTTTCCTCTTATGATTGAGTTCTAGGCTCAGAGTGTTGTGGTCTAAAAATATGCAGAGAATGATTCCAATCTTTTTGTACCAGTTGAGACCTGATTTGTGATCCAGGATGTGATCTATTTTGGAGAATGTTCCATGTGCACTAGAGAAGAATGTGCATTCTGTTGCTTTGGAATGGAATGTTCTGAATTATCTGTGATGTCTATCTGGTCCAATGTGTCATTTAAAGCCTTTATTTCCTTGTTGATCTTTTGCTTGGATAATCTGTTCATTTCAGTGAATGGGGTGTTAAAGTTCCCTTATTATTATTGTATTATTGTTGATGTGTTTCTTTGATTTTGTTACTAATTGGTTTATATAATTGGCTGCTCCCATGTTGGGGCATAGATGTTTAAAATTGTTAGATCTTGTTGGACAGACCCTTTGAGTATGTTATAATGTCCTTCCTCATCTCTTATTATAGTCTTTGGCTTAAAATCTAATTGATCTGATATAAGGATTGCCACCTCTGCTTTCTTTTGATGTCCATTAGCATGGTAAATTGTTTTCCACCTCCTCATTTTAAATCTGGAGGTGTCTTTGTGCCTAAAATGAGTTTCTTCTAGACAACATATTGATGGTTTTTGTTTTTTATGCATTCTGATATGCTGTCTCTTTTGTTTGGGGCATTTAGCCCATTTACATTCATGGTTACTATTGAGAGATATGAATTTAGTGCCATTGTATTGCCTGTAACGTGATTGTTACTGCATATTGTCTCTATTTCATTCTGATCTTCTTCTTTTAGGCTTTCTTTTTGCTTAAAGGACCCCATTCAATATTTACTTTGGGCTGGTTTGGTGTTGACAAATTCTTTTATCAAGAATTTGTCTGGAAGCTTTTATCTCTTCTTCTATTTTCATTGAGAGCCTTGCTGATTATTGTATTTTTGGCTGCATGTTTTCTCGTTTAGTGCTCTGAATATATCATGCCAGTTCTTCTGGCCTGCTAGGTCTCTGTGGATACGTCTGCTGCCAATCTAATATTTTAATCATTATATTTTACAGACTTCTTGTCCTGGGCTGCTTTCAGGATTTTTTTTTTATCAGTAAGACTTATAAGTATTACTATTAGATGATGGGGTGTAGAACTATTGTTATTGATTTTGAGGGGAGTTCTCTATGCCTCCTGGATTTTGATGCTTGTTCCCTGTGCCATATTAGGGAAATTCTCTACAATAATTCTCTCCAATATACTTTCTACTCTTCTCTCTCTTTTTTCTTTTTTCTGGAATCCCAATTATTATAATATTGTTTTGTTTTATGGTATCACTTATCTTTTGAATTCTCCCCTCATGTTCCAGTAGTTGTTTGTCTCTCTTTTGCTCAGCTTCTTTATTCTCTGTCATTTGGTCTTCTATATCACTAATTCTCTCTTCTGCCTCATTTATCCTAGCAGTAAGAGCCTCCATTTTTTATTTTACCTCATTAATTGCTTTTTTGATTTCAGCTTGGTTTGATTTTAGTTCTTTTATTTCTCCAGAAAGACATTTTATTTCTCCAGACAGCATTGCTCTATTATCTTCCATGCCTTTTTTGAGCCCAGCTAGCATCTTGAGAATTGTCATTCTGAGCTCTAGATCTGACATATTACTAATGTCAATATTGATTAGGTCTCTGGCCTTTGTTCCTGACTCTTGTTCTTTTTTTCATGGTGAGTTTTTCTGCCTTGTCATTTTATCCAGATAAGAATATATGAACAAGAGAATAAAATACTAGAAGTGTGGCAAAGATCCCAGAAAAATGTATGCTAACCAAATCAGAGGAGACTCCAAATTGGGGGGGAAGAAAGGGGTAAAAATAAGTTTTAAAAAAATTTAAAAAAATTAAAAAATATATGTACATATTAGACTGGTTGATTGAACAGAATCACCCAGTTGATTTTTGGTGTATTTTGTTCTCTTAGAAGAAACTACTGCCAGAAATTTTATATATATATATATATATACACACACACCCACCAAAAAAAAGGGTAAATAAAAAAAAAATAAGGGTAAATATGATGAAGGGATGTAATATGAATGTAAAGATGAAAAATTTTTAAAAATTCTTAAAATGGAATTGATAAGATAATTTGGTTGGAAAAAGAAACAAAAAGAATGTGGAGAGATTTGCCTAGGCTGGAGACTAAAACAAAGGCCTATGCTAGATTCAGGGTATATTTTGTATCCCAATTTTTTTTTTAGAAGAGAAAACCCAATATATACATATATATATATATATATGTGCATATATATATATATATATGTGCATATATATATATATATATGTATATAGTAAAGTTAGATACAACAAAGGATAAAATATGACTATAATAATGAAGGTTTAAAAAGATTATTTTTAAGAAAGGTATTGTTAAGATAAGCTAGTTGAAAAATGTTAGTGGAAGAAAGAGGAAAAGTCAAAAAAATTAGAATAAGAAAAAAATAATAAAATTTTAAAATTTAGTTAACATTGCAAGACTAAAGTATCATGCAGAGAAAGCCATGAATTCCATGCTTTGCTTTGCCTTCTCTGGAATTCTACTCTTCTCCTTGAGCTTGGTCTTGGCTGGATGTTCTTGCTGATCTTCCAAGGCAGGGACCTTTTGTAGTGATTCTTAAGTGTCTTTGCCTAAGACAGAATTGCGCCGCCCTTACCAGGGGCTGGGCTAAGTATTCTGCTTGGGTTTGCTCTTGGGAGCTTTTCTTTCCTGAACACTTTCTGTGCAGCTCTGGATGTCGGGAATAAAAATGGTAGGCTCCCAATCCCTGACCCAAATGAACCAATAGCTCAGGGCCACACTCTTCAGTGCACCCTCGGAGAAAAGTGGTCAATCACACCTGTCTCCTAGGACTCTGGCTGTGCTCAGAGCTTACCCGGGCTGTGACTGAGCGATTCTGCCTCTGGCACACAGCCCTGTTTGGAATCTCCAAACCCAGCAGATTCCTGCCGCTTTACTGTTTTGGCAGATGAAGATAGTGTCTCCCCAGATCTTCCACTTGTGTGGTCCCTGCTCAAAGAACAGTAGGCTGACTGTGCCATGGATCACAGATTAAGGCTACCATGAACTGTGAGCTCACTCCTTGGCTCCATCTCTGTAACCAGCTTCCCCACTCTGATACCTGCGAGCTCAGACACCCCCAATACTTCTGTGACCCTGGGAGACTTGAGACCACAGTGTCCCTGCGAGGGCTCCACCCCTGCTTAGCCTCTGGATCGATGTTCCTCAATATAGCAGACTTCTAAAAGTTCCGATTTTGAGCTCTGTTGCTCCACTGTTTGCTGGGAGCTGGCCCGTCCCCCTGTGGTCTATCTTCCCGTCATTTGGATTCACTTCTCCGCATGTCCTACCTTTCAGAAAGTGGTCGATCTTCGGTGTCTAGAATTGCTGTTCTTCTTCTCCTTGATCTCATGTTGGACTTGTAGGTGTTCAGAAAGGTTTGATAACTATCTAGCTGAACTCCTGTGGCCTGCTGTCATCTCATTGTACTACTCCTCTACCATCTTGTCTCCTCCTCAGTTCCTTCTGTTTTTGTCTCTACTTTCACACCCATTTTCAGAAATACTAACAATACTTAAATCTTAAATGCTTGAGTACTTCTAAAGAATAAAGAGGCTGCTTCTCAGCTTTCATACATTGATATTTGGGTAACCAAATCACACCAAGACATCCTACAGATGCACTTCACTTCAACTACTCCTGTGGTCCCTTTGGTCAACCACACACCATTCCCTTGTTTCATGAAATGAGTGATTTCTTTTCTGTCATTATAGTTTTCTTGTTTAAAGGATCATAAAAATGAAATCATATGTTACCTTTCAAGTCTGGTTTTTCTTCTTGTGCACCTGAGAGTCATCTATTTTGATGTATGTATTAGTAGTTTCTCTCATTGTATAGCAAGTTTATTTATCTACTCCCCAGTTGAAGACATTATGGCTGTTTTAAGTTTTTGGTGATTAAGAGTAGAATTGTGTGAATATTCTTCTACAGGTTAGTGTTGATCTTGATATCTTGATATTTCATTTCAGAAAATAACCAAGAGTAGGCTTTTGGGTCCTCTGGTAGTTTACATTTAATAATGTGAGTCTACATAAGAATTTTTCTCAAAAAGGTGAAATGAATGGAACCTATCCATATGGAAAGATATTCCATAAACAATTTCATTAGTGTTGGTACAAATGATTTAAAAGTTTTTTTTTTTTTTTCTAATGTAGTCTGCATTCACACTCATAGGATATAAAAGGAGAAGTGTTTTGCCTTCAACAGTGGAGGCAGATGGCAAGTTTGGAAAATGAGACTGCAATCAGAAAATATAGGAATCATATAGAAATAGAGGTTGAGTTTTCATAGTCTGTATACTCGTAGCTTCAGTATAATTGATGGCTCATAGTTTTTATGTTTAGGGCAGGATTATTAGTCTATTACATAATGAGTTTGTAATAGTGGTGGGGCAATTAGGATTAAGATGATGGCTGGCAGAATAGTTCACACTGTTTCTACATGTACATCTGTTTTATTTGTGTGGGTTAATTTGGTTCTTAATGTTAATGAGATGATATAGGTGAATAAAGAGCTAGTTAGGAACTAGTTACTATACCATCATGAAAGTGTAAATGTTCTTCAATGATGGGTGATGGTGCATTTTGAAAACCTAGTTGGGATGGATGTGCCATGGAGATCTAAAGGATTTGAACTTATAATTTAAGTTTGATAACGTTATTGAGCTTTTTGCTGATGTCTCAGAAAGACACAGTAGTTATGATATTGGCTTGAAGCCAGGTGGAGGAGATTCATTCCTTCCCTTCTTCTTTTAAATTTCCTTGGGTAGGTTCTTCACATTTATAATATGGTAGGGGACACCCATGTAGTCATTTGAGATTAGTAGTCATTGATTCTACTCTTGATGCTACTCACTTGGATACAAATGCCTCTCAGATTCTGAAAACTATTAACATTATTGCTGCTAATAAAATAGACAGACCTATGGTTGACATGGTGTTCTGTGTTGTCTATGTATCTGAGTAATCAACATAATGTCATGGCATTCCTTACAGTTCAAGAAAGTGTTGTGGGAAGACAGTTATGTTAATACCTACAAATATAAATGTGAAATACATTTTTGCTCAGATTAAGTGTAACCTAACAATAATGGGAATCAGTGAACAAATTTTCTTATAATGACAAAATGCTCAAATTGATAAGACACAATGAAAATGTGCTACTACATGATATATATCATGGAGAACAATGGTAAATGGTAGATCTTCTAAAGTAATTTCTGTTTGACCTCTTAGTATAAATAAGAAAATAAAACCTAAGTGTCATAGTATGGCAGGTGAGCATTTAGTATTATCTTCATAAGGATTGCTTGTCGACTGAATATTTTTATTCCTGTAGAAATGACAATAATCATAGGAACTGATGTAATATAGATGTATATAGATATATCAACATCTACACCTGCTGTGAATATATGGTGACCTCATGCACTAAATCCTAGGAAACCAATGGTTATTATAGTTCAAGACTTTCTTATATATTGCATAGTTGCTTCTTTCCTTGAATCATATGCCACTATGTGGGAAACTATTATGTATCCCAGTAGGATAGTAATACAGACTTAAGGGTAACCAAAAAATCAGAATAAAAAATGGCTATATATAATTAGATTTTATCTTGTGAGGTTGAAGAAAACAGTGTTTAGGTTGTGCCTTATTAATAGTATAGTAATTCTGTCTGCTAAAAGTGAGAATGATAGAAGTAGTAGCATAATTGTCATTAGGACTCGTCAAACAAATAATGTTGTTTTATATTCAGATATGGCTCTTAGTTTCATATTAATTATTGTAGCAATATGAATAATGGCACCTACAATTGAGAATATATCTGTTAAATGTAGGGAGAAATGATTAATTTAACAGAAACTCCAACATGGAGCAGATTGCTGGCTGGAGGTGTATATGCAGTTCAATCCATTGCAGGACCTGGTTTAACTATTGATGATTTGAGCAGGAGTTACAGTGATGGTGGGAGTAGTCAGAAACTTACGTTATTTTTCAAAGGAATGCTGTGTTAGGTGATCCAATTATTATTAATCGGATTAGCCAGTTTCTCAATCTTCCAATTGTGATACATGTAAATAAAATTAAAACTATTAAAATACACAGATGATTAAAACTACATTATAGATTTCGTCATCACCTAATAAACATCCGAACTGACCTAGTTCAGTATTGATTAAGAGGCAGTACTACTATCCCAGGTTAGCACCAAAGAGTAGATATAAAGTATCATTTATTGAGAATACCCAGTAATTCATGAACACTGGTAAAATGGCTGGGTAAGCATTAGGCTGTAAATCTGAAGACAGTGGTTGGGTCCTCTTTTTCCCAAGCCCTGTGATACATAACGTGCTAACTGCAAATTCAAAGTAGCAGCTTCAGTTCTGTTGGGGTTTCTCATACCTTTTCCCTGAAGTGGCAAGAAAATCAGATTGAAGCCTGTTAACTAGGATTTTTAGATGTAACTCAAATTTTGTGGGGTGAAAGCCCACCAATTTAGTAAGTAGTTCATTTAATTAAAAGAATTTGATTTGCCTTCAGTTGTTATATCATAATAAGTATTATTGTCTTTATTTTTTGGGGGAGGGGATTAAGTAAATTATACTTGCTTGGGGCTTGGAAGCCCATTTGTATATAGTAACCTCCTAAATTACTAGTCCAGTACTTACAATATTGGTATTAGGAGAAGTAATGAAATGACCATTAGTGTTGATTTAAGGATTGGTTGTTTTATGTTCTCAAGTATCATTTTATTTTTATGTTATTTATTCATGGGAGTATAGTTAATGATGTGGAGGAAGTTAATCATATCTAGGTAGATAGATTAAGTAGTGCTATAATTACTGTTAATGATGACAAATAATGTCATATTTTTATTTCTTGAATATTCATTTGTGTGAGAATTGTGAGAGTATTGGAATTTGATTCAGTGGCTTATGTTAAAAAAAAATAAAAACAATTGGTGGAACTTCCATGGCTCACATGTGAATTAAATTTTTTTATTAAGTCTAGAAAAATAGCAACTGTATTTATTTCATAGCCATTTCAGATTATTTGTGAATGTGAGCTTATTATCCCAATTATGGTTCCTGCAATGATCATTAGTTAGATGATAGTGAGAATTGGATATATTTAGTATGAGAAGAATATAAATCAACATTTTTGGGTATGGGCTTGATAGTTTATTCAGGTGACCTTACAATATAATTATGGTGTAATATGGCAGCATGAAGATTTTAGATTCTTAGGACTAGGTTTAATTCCTGTAATTCCAGAAATAAAAGGGTTTAAGCTCTATTATTTACTCTATTGAAGTAATTTCCTTAATGTTTATGATAGAATGCTTGATATAATAATGAGCAGTGATGCATGCCATATAGGCAAAGGGGTAGTGTTAATGGTAGAAAGTTTTTCATAAGAGATGCATGAGTTGATCATATTGGAATCATGGATAGGATGCTCAGGTTCATAAAAAAGAGATAGTTAGAAAAAAGATTTTTATAATAAAGTTAATTGTATACAATCTGGTATATAGGGGCTGTGGAAGGCTCCTAACAGAACTGTTATAAAATATTTATTATAATAGCATTTTCTTTTTTAAAAAATATTTTATTTATTTACTTGACAGAGAGAGAGATCACAAATAGGCAGAGAGGCAGACAGAGAGAGGAGGGAAGCAGGCTCCCTGCTGAGCAGAGAGTCTGATGTGGGGCTCTATCCCAGGACCCCAAGATCATAACCTGGACTGAAAGAAGAGGCTTAACCCATTGAATCACCCAGTTGCCCCTTATAATAGCTTTTTCTACTATGAACAACAGGACAAATGAGCCTGCTACATAGTCATTGTTGAAACCAGAAATGAGTTTTGATTCTCTTTCTGTTGGTCCAATGGAACTTGGTTTGTCTCTGCTAGGGTTGAGATAAGTTCTTACAGCTAGTGATCAAGATGGAAAAAATGATTTATGGATATTCTGGGGTAATAATTAGTGTGAAGAGTGTAGATAACCTGTATATTAACAGGACTGGTAGTAGGATAACTGTTAATACTTTGTATGAAACTCTGCCACTAATTGGAATTTTAAATTTTCAGCTCAGCCTGATCCTAATCAGAAAATGGAATAAATAGCTAAACTAGATATGACTAGTATAAACAGTATGCCTAGGTTTATATTAACTAATGGTATGGCATGGGCAGTGGAATTCATATTCTTAGGGTAAAGTGAGGGGTAGGGTTGGTGCAAAAATAAATATGGATATTAATGATATTAGTGCTTTAAATGTTTCTCTAATGAATAACTTGAGAGCATCAGTGTTAGATTGTAGTAGGCCATGGGGCCAACCAATGTTTGGTCCTTTATGAAGTTGTATCTAGGCTAATACTTTTCACTTGGTTAGTGTGAGGAATGTCACAGCATGTGGAATAGGTATAATCAATAACAGAATTGTAATTATGAGCATGCTGTTAGAAAGAGGAATTGAACCTCTGGTAATAAATGTTTAAGTTCTAGGCTTTTACCAGGTTCTTCCACCCTAAAAAGCCCTGTTCTTTGGCAGGGCTAGGTATAAATTAATCATATTAATATTATCTCATCTATTAGTACAAAGACTATTTTGTAAAGTAGTCCTTATTTATCTTTTCGTGTCCTACTGGGTGAAATGCAGAACAGGTAGAAACTGACCTGGATTACTCAGATCTAAACTCAGATCACATAGGACTTTAGTAGTTGAACAAACCCATCATTAATAGGGGTTGCACCATTGGGATGTCCTGACCTAACACTGAGATCATAAACCACTTGGTCTATATAGAATAGTGCTGTTATCCATAGGGTAACTTGTTCTGTTGATCCATATTTTAGATCAGTAAGTGATAAAACATTTTGACTGATTGGTCTAGATTTTAATTACTTGGAGGATATTTTGTTAGCTGAAGTTAGATCAAACAAAATTGTTAGTCCACTTAAAGGTTCATTATCCTTTAAATTTGGTTAAATGTTTTGTTCTTTTTTGGTCTGATTAAAGCTCCATAGATTCTTCTGTTTAATATGTCATTTTTACGTCTTCATGGGAAAGTGATTTTCACTGATTGCCTCTATTTCACAGAGTGCCTCTAATACTAGAAATGCTAAAGGTCATGTATTTGGTAAACAGATAAGGTTTGTGTTTGCTGAGATTCGTTTACTTTTAAAAATCTTTCCATAAATGCATACTTGTGTTGGGTTAACAATTAACTTATGTAGCAATGAATCAATGTGTTAAATTTATTTTTTTGTTAACCATCAGTGATTATCCATTCTGATAGAAGTTTGTGCAAGAAGAAATAATTCATGTTACTCAGACGAACAGTATTGTTTCTATTAATAGATTAATCTAGTGTTAGGTTAGGAGTTAGTCTTTAGTGTTGTAATTTAGATGAGTATATTGTTGAGCTTGAATACTTTAACTGGTGGCTACTTCTAGGCCACCTATGGTGGCCTACTTACTTTCTATGGAAGGTTGTGTCCTGTATCTAAAGGCTGTACCTTTTTAAATGGATATTTTAATTTATGTTGAAATTATTATTCCTTAAGGGAAGTTTAAAATTGAGCTAAAACTTTGTTCTGGATAACTATCAGACAGTCTGTTATGAATAGCTCTCACCAGGCTTAATAGGCTTTTCACCTCTTCCTATAAATCTTTTCACTATTTTCCTACACAGGTAAGTTTGTTCTTTAAAATTTTTATAGATAGCTCAACTGGTTTCAGAGCAGTTAAGTTCTCTTTAATTGTTCTAGGTAAATCTTTCTGCAGATATAAAAGAGGGTAAACTTTTCTATTTAGTGCTTTTAATATTTCTTTTATCATCCTCTTATCATACTTTTTCTATAGCACTGATTAAAATTTGTCTCCTTTACTTTTAATTTTAAATAAGTGTTTTATTTAATTCATTTATAATAATTGAGTATGATGGAGCACTTGGATAGCTCAGTTGGTTTAGTGTCTGCCTTTGGCTCAGATCATGGTGTCAGGGCCCTGGGATCAAGCCCCACATGTAAGCATCCCTGCTCAGTGGGGAGTCTGCTTGTCCCTCTCCCTCCCCCTACTACCCCATCTTGGCTCATGCTCTCATCTGTGTTCTTGCTCTCAGAAAAATAAATAAAATCTTTTTAAAAAATTGAGTTGGGGGGGGTGCCTGGGTGGATCAGTGGGTTAAAGCCTTTGCCTTTGGCTCAGGTCATGGTCCCAGGATCCTGGGATCCAGCACCACATCGGGCTTTTTGGTCAGCAGGGAGCCTTTCTTCTCTCTCTGCTTGCCTCTCTGCCTACTTGTGATCTCTGTCTGTCAAATAAATAAAAGCTTTTTTAAATAATATTGAGTTTGGTAAGTTTGGGCCAGCTTTCGTTCAAGTACTCATATTAAATGAAATCTCCTGGGTATAAACTAGGTGTTTTATTTAAAATTCATTTTGATATGTCCAAACACACTTTCCAGGATACTTACCTTATTATCTCCTCTTGTATATATAATGATTATTAATGAGTTATATTAAGTTTTGCTATTTGAAGAGGGTGATGTGTTGTGTCTCATGACCTAAGTGAATTAAGCTCTCTCATCTTGATTTATTACTAAACTCTCCTTTAGTTTTTAATTTCATAAAGACTTTAGTATAAAATTCAATGTTTTTAGAATAGAAAATGTAGCCCATTTCTTTATATCTCATAGGTTACAACTTGATCTAATATTTTAATGTTTTCATGTTTGTGCTTACTATAATTCCTTTTTAGGGTTTGTTGAAGGTGGTGGCATATAGACCTCATTAGCAAGAATTGATAAGGTTTATTTGGGTTTATCAATTGTAGAACATGATCCTCTGAAGAGATATAAAGCACCCCAGTCCTTGAGTTTTAGTCTGTTGCTGATAGTACTCTCATGAATAATTTTGTTATTAAAATTACTGGAGTTTGGGGATAAGCATAAGGGGTATCTATTCTCAGTTTGGGTCTTAGCTATCATGTAGTCAAGAATATTAAAGTCAATTTTGTAGGTTATTTTTATTTGTAGTTTTTTGCAGCCTAATTAAAATTTATTATAAAAATGTCTTTAAAGATTTATGCCAAAATTATATCAATTTGAATTAACTGGCAAGAGTGGTTGGGGCAAAATATATCAATTAATATAACTGCCAGACTTTTATTTATGAATTAATTTTTATCGCTGTTGTTTCCCATGGGTGTGTGTTAAAGCAAGGCTTTGTGAGCTACTTCTTAGAGTACTTGAGGTTCAGTGCACCAAAAGGCAGTTGGAAGGTTCTAATTTTCTCTAGTAAACTCAAAAGGATTTATTGACCATTTTCATAGAGCATAGCCTATCAGGGCACATCAGGTGAAAGAGACCCGGAGTGTGAGATGACATCAAAGTCCATGCATAGTTTCTCCTCTTACCACTTTCCTTGAAAAGCATTACTACTGTTTTATGTTGATTTACACATCACAGAGTATTGATAATATTATAAAATTATTTTTTGTTACTAGCCAGATAAAGAATACCATAGTAATCAATTTTAGAAATACAAGATGTTTAAGGTCGAAGAAGTAGATCTTTAGGTTCCAAGAGTTTATATTTTTATCTTCAGATATTCAAGACAGAACTCTCCTTAAAGAGCGGGTAAACATATAGGCAGATCAAAAGGAAAGATCTGGAAAAAACCTTTCTATACAATTCACATGCTAGGAGCTTCCATTCAAACTGTAATACCTAATCTTTATTATCCATGAAGTGGATTTTATGTTGAAATAGATCTTTCAAGATATATCTTTCAAGAAGCCACAAAATTGGGAAGAAGCATAACTTGGGTACACATATTGGATCCACTAACTCCTGCTTCTAAGGTGCCATTCTGATTCTGTCAAGTTCTAAAAGCTTGTTCTGTTTCTATGAAAATACCTGGTTTTCATAGCATTCTGAGAGCCTTCCCTCTATATAATTCATTCAATTCTTCCTGACCTAAACTGTTGGCAAACAATATGATTAACAGCCAGTTTTTTGTTTAGACATTTCTTGTAGCTGACATTATGAATCTCTGTCCAGGGCCATCTCTTTGTATAGGAGGATTGTGAATCATGAAGTAAGAATAGTCCTTCCTGAATGTCAATATGTAGGGAGCTCTAAGACCATACTGAAGGCATTCCTTTTGGTGGAGGAAAGTCTTTGCTCTAGAGTCCAGATTCCAGGAATTACCTGAGAAGAACCCTGTGATATTTCTGGAAACTTTGTAAAACTTCCAGAAACAGGGGCACCTGTGTGACTCAGTCAGTTAAGCTTCTGCCTTCAGCTCAGGTCATGAACCCAGTGTTCTGGGATGGAGCCCTGCATTAGTCTCCTTGCTCAGCAAAAAAATAAGTAAATAAAATGAAAAAAAAGAAATTTAAAAACTTCCAGAAAATCCAGTTTGCTATATATGGAAAGTTGGTCTTAAATTTTGGTTTAAATATGAGGGAGGAAGAGAAGAGAGAAGTTATGAGTTTATTATAGAGTATAAGATGTATCACATTTGGAGACATCATTATCCATGATCCGGGTTTTCTTCATGGATATAAAGCTGAGTCCAAAATTTATTCAGGGCCTAAATACAGTTAGAATGCTATAAAACAATACATTTCGTTTGGGAAAGTTTTATCAGGTAGTGATATCCTCAGAAATGGATGTGCTCTTGAGTGGGAAACATCGGAGCTCCGTGTTGTGGGTAGAAAAAAGGCTTATAGGCAGATTATCCATGCTATGGTCTCTTGGGACATTTTAGGAAGTTTCCCTAAATTGAGACATCATTTATTAGTGTGTCTTTTCTGAAATTCAGACCTAAAAATCCAAAGTCAATTTAATTATAACAATTCTAGAGTTGGATGTAAAATACCTTTCAGTTCATTTGAATTTTTTGTAGGTGTGAGAAAAATCTAACTTTATTTCCATCTATGTCTACAGTTCCTAAATTGGAACCAAGATTTCCCTTCCTGTTTTTTGAAGAAGTCAGAAGGCTTTTGTGGGTAGCCTGTGATGGCCAGCTGTGGGACGTGGTCCTGTAGGTTGGTCATGACTATAGAACCATGCTCCCAGGTGAATGGCCTACTTTGAACTGCTGGTTTTATGAGACTTGTGGAAAGCAGATAAATATTTTATATTACAGAATTCTCTGTGCTCAATTACCAGTTTGGGGCCTACTGGAGTAAAATGTTTAAGTAGCCCTTCTTTAAGTTACAAAGCAATATTGGGAGGCTGCTTGTAAGTTTACTTTTACTGGAGATAATTCTTTACTGTCAGCACCTCAAAGTCTATTTCATTGCTGTGTCTGGCTTCTTGACAGAGATACAAAATATTTGCTGTGGGTAAGGCTGGGCATGCTAAGGAGTCAGTGAACCCTCTACAAATGAAGAAACACTTCAAATACCTTGCTTTTCCGTTGGGCTAATTCTAAATCACAGAATCTATACAGTCTCCCAGAGGACTACAGTTGCTTGCACTCCAATTATGTTACCAACATGAGCCTCTTTCCTTTCACAAGACCATTTCCCAGTTCCCTTACTGCAGGCATCCAAAAATGAGTTTCCAAACAAACTAAATCAATACAGTGTTGTCTTTGGACCAGCTGAGGGAAACCAACCTAAGTAACTAAGTAGAGCTACTACTCCTACATATATAACCAATCAATGTGATAGGTCCTGACATTTCCCAAGTTGGATTATACTTATGGGAAGCAGAAGAGATTTTCGTATATGCTTACTTATTGTCAAAGTGATCACAATTTCAATTATAAAATATTATTTAGTAGGTATTACTGCTGTCTGCTGAAAAAAGAAAATAATACCCTTACATGGTAGATTCACATCTCCCATGGTAGCCAAGGTAATGAAGGAATGCTCTACAGAAGTAGTAGTAAAATTTTGTTCAGTGAGGTAGATAATACAACCAGTTCTATTTTAAATGTCAGAACCAGAGTAGAGAAGTCCAAAGAGCCGATGGATATATATATATATTTAGATCTCCAAAGATAGAGCCAGTTAGCAAAGTCGGACATAATGTCCCTGTTTGCTCAGTCTTTTTATGGCTACCTTTATGTCTTTATTTCTTAATGTATATATGACGGGATTTAAAATGGGAGTGATAGCAAAATCAGCAATGAACAGGTATTTGTCAATTGATGATGTGGGGAAAGGCCAGACA
>NC_081569.1:51287213-51518349 GCF_022355385.1 Mustela nigripes | reverse complement strand
AAAAAAAAAAAAAAATGCATATCTTACATTACATATGTATCTTTTTAAAAACGCTTGTAAGGATTTTCCACCTGTGTCTTTTTAAAACCCTTGTATGGATTCTCATTGCCCATAGGGTAAAAGTTTTATTCAGTATCAGGTTATTCATTGTAACTCGTACCTACATGTTGAATTCTGAATCTGTAGCTTTATCTCTTACTCCAGAGTAATATATCCGAATCAGTATGTGGCATACTCAGATGGAAGTTCCACCTCCATCTTGAAGTTAATGTCAAATTGAATTTATGATATTTTAATTGACAGCAATGCTTTAATAAATGTCATTACCATTCTCCCCAGTGCCCAGTGTAGATATCTGGGTCATACTCTGTCCTAGTACTTCCAGCTTCAGTTGCACAATTTTTACTTTCAACTATTTTTCATTTCAGTTCCTTCCTCATTTTTATTGTCATTTTGTCTTTTACTTCTGGTCTACATATTTTCCCATACTAATTGTTGAAGAGGCTCCTAAATTATCTCCCCATTCCATTCTTCATCTGTCCATTCCATTGTACAGTCTATTTCCATATCTGTCTATCTAAAGATCAAATAACACCACATGGCTTTCCTACTTGAAGCCTTTGGTGGATCTGTCAAGAGAAAAGTTTTGATCCCACAGCATATCACATAAGACCATGAGAAGAGATGAGCAATATTTGACTTGAGAGGATATTTCCATAAAAACTTTAAGAAATGAAAGTACTAAATAGTCACTGGATAAATTTCAAAATTGACCCGTGATTTAAAAAAAAAAAAAACTCTTAGTAAAATAGGATTAAGAAATATTTTAATATGATTTTATGGCTAACAGACACATCAAAAAAATGTTCATCAGCATTAGCCATCAGGGAGATTCAAATCAAAACCATATTGAGATACCACCTTACACCATTTAGAACGGCCAAAATCACCAAGACAATAAACAAGTGTTGGAGAGGATGTGGAGAAATAGGAACCCTCTTCTCTGTTCGTGGAAATGCAAGTTGGTGCAGCCACTTTGGAAAACAGTGTGGAGATACCTTAAGAAATTAAAAATAGGGCTACCTTATGACCCTGTAATTGCACTACTGGGTATTTAACCCAAAGATACAGATGTAGTGAAAAGAAGAGCCATATGTACCCCAACATTCATAGCAGCAATGGCCACAATTGCCAAACTGTGGAAAGAGCTAAGATGCCCTTCAACAGAAGAATAGATAAAGAAGATATGGTCCATATATACAATGGGATATTATGCCTCCATCAGAAAGGATGAATACCCAACTTTTCTATCAACATGGATGGGACTGGAGGAGATTATGCTGAGTGAAATAAGTCAAGCAGAGAGTGTCAATTATCATATGGTTTCACTTTTGGACCATAAGGAATACCATGGAGGATATTAGGAAAAGGAAAGGAAAAGTGAATTGGGGGAAATTGGAGGGGGAGATGAACCATGAGAGACTGTGGACTCTGAGAAACATACTGAGGGTTTTGGAGAGGATAGGGGTAGGGGGTTAGGTGAGCTTGGTGATGGTTATTAAGGAGGGCATGTATTGTATGGAGCACTGGGTGTGGTGTATAAACAATCTTAGAACACTGAAAAAATAAAATAAAATAAGAGATGATTTTAATAAATGTTTAAACCAATAGTCAATGTCTGGTTATAGATGGTGTATAAACAATGAATCTTGGAACATTGAAAAAAAAATTAAATTAAAAAATAAGAAGTTTAAAACCATGAACATAAAGAAAGAAGCCTGCCGCACTATGTTTCAATGATTTACTACAGCAGAAATATTAAATCACATAATATTCTTGAAAGAATAGTATTGAAACTAAAATCATTCCCAACTCAAACAATTTTCCATGTCAAAAACTTACAATTAAATGAAAAATAAATCTAGCAAGATTATTTTAATAAATATAATAAATAATAAATAGTAAATGACATTAAAATTTGATTGAAAAGCTCTCATTTGTAAGTAAAACAAATGTGTAATATATGCACTCTATTGAAAAAAACAAACTTTCCTGCAACATTTGAAATGCAGATTAAAATCAGAATGAATCCATGCAAATAGAAAATGTTTTTACAACTAAAAAAATCCATTCTTAATGAACTATCTTGAGCAATAACTGCAGTGTCCATTAAAAGCCCAACAGAAATGTTTTGGAGCTTAACAAAGATAACTAAATGTCCATTTCAAAGCTCAGGGATATTTTGAAAAAGAAATCAAGTGCGTACCAAGGGGAGAAAAGAGAATACTTTCTATAAAAGATATTGGGATATATCATAAACCCATGCTAATTAAATAATGATTGATTTGACTGAAATTGACAGGTAAATAGGACAAACTGTAGTTATGAATATGATACAAGTTAGGGAACTTAGTATATGATAAAGAGGGAAAAACAATTAAATAGGATAATGGAGGACTTTAGAATTTAGAATATATCTAAATTCAGAGTATTCAATGGTTATTAAACATATAGCTCAACACTGGAAACAAACTTTTAAGTATCTTACTATATATCTTACAGCAAAGTATATTGTAGATTATTAGAAGCCTTACATGTAAAAATCAAGTTGTAAAGTTTAATACATTGAATTATGATTCACTTTCTAAAACTTGAGATTGTAGCATTTACCTCAAATTCAGAAAGCAGATTCCATTTTTGTATTTTCTCCTCAACAGACTGAATAAGCCTTTTGATGTTGTAGAATTGGAGAAGCAGTGCTTCCAGTTCTCAGGTGAAGGGAAATGTGAAGTAGTACAGTCATTCCAGAAGGCAGGTGAGTCATAAAAGTAAAAAATATTTTAACTGTAATTCAGTAATGCTATGCCTTGAAATTAATTGAAACAAAATAGATAAATACAAAAAAACATATGTTACTTTACTTTAACATTTCTTATAATATGAAATGTTTAATGATAAAAGACTGATTATGTGGATATATTCTATTTTTAAAAAGCCATTTGGTCTACATTAATGAGCATGGAAAGGTATGAGTTAAGTCCAGAAAACTACAGTAAAAACTAATCACAGTAAAAAAAAAAATAAATAAATAAATATTTTTACTGGTGGAGGGGAGTGCAAATGACATTTAAATGAATAGAGTTTTAGAATTTGTCCCAAATATCTATAGGTGGTGTGGTTAAGACTTTTTTAATTTGAATATAGCTGACACACAATGTTACATTAGTTTCAGGTTTGATTCAGTATCGTTATATGCTGTTATGTTCACCACAAGTGTAACTACCATCTGTTGTCATACAGGTGGTGGAATTTTAACTAATCTTATGCATGTTTCTTTACCCCCAACTTGATTTGCTGTATTTTTAGAGGTAATATTCATTTTTTTTTTAATTTGAAAACAAATGTGTCAAAATAAATTGAGGAGATGGAAACATTTATATAGAAACCATTTCAATACATAGTAAAACAGTGTTTAAGGGCACAGACATGGGGACCAAAATACATCCCCAGGTCCCCCATTTACCTGCTGTGTATTCCATATGAATTACTCAGCTGCCAGATACATCTGTTTCTGCATCTGTTAAAGACAGATACTAACAGTCTCTATTTCCTGTAATTGTTTTGAGGACTAAATGAGTTGAAACAAGAAAACATCAGATAGTGCTTGGACATACACAAAGTGCTAAATAAGTGTTATATATTGTGATTATTTTGATGATTTTCAGGAAACAGACCAAAGTTTTAACAGTGATTGAGTAAATCTGGCAGACAGAAAGCTAGCATGCTTTTTTCATGTTATTTCAGTAGGAATAGAAGAGAAAAGGCATAGACATTGCATCTTATTTTTAAGATCCTAATATTCAGAGAAAAGGGAGATGAGAGACACAATATACTTCATATACTATTTTCAAAAAGATACTAGAGCTCTGAAGAATATGTTACGTTCATCTGTCATGCAATTTTAACTCTTAGAATAAGACTAGAAGGATATAAAACAGTGTGAATGAAAATTATTCAAATAAAGTGAGTTAACAAAGGAAAGGGGTAACTAGGAAAGAAGTAAACTGTGGGGAATGTAAAAAAGGAGTTAATTATGGAACCTGATGCTGGAGAATTAAAGATGGGGTTTTCACCTACCTGCACAGGCTCTGGTTTTCACCCTCAGCAGCTTCAAGGGATTGAGAAACACAGAGACATTCACTCCCTTCTAGATTCATCTTTATTAATTGAGACATAAGGTTATAAATAGTTGTTACTGTTAGGAATGAAACCAATTACAGGATTGGGTATTAATAACTAACATTTATTCTATTATTGGCTGTCTATAGATGTTAGGAGTTTCATGACATTAGCTTTTTCCCCAAGGGTCAAGGTACATGAGATGCAGAATAAGTCACAGCGAAATTAAAGAATCTGTGTGTTGAAAAGTAATTATGTGGTTTTGACAGTATTTTTACAAATTTGAGATCAGAGACATTATACATCACCGATATTTTAAACTATAGAATTGTTGAACATTATTGTGAATCACTAATTATATTTTTTTGGCATCAATATCATGTAAAAGACAAAATACCACTACACATTCTTTTTCAAAACATTTTTGTATAAATTCAATTAATTAACATATAATATATTATTATTTTGAGAGGTAGAGGTCAGTCATTCATCAATCTTTTATAGTACCCAGTGCTCATTACATCACACACCCTCCTCAATGTCCATCACTCAGTTACCCCATCTCTCCATCTCCCTTCCCTCCAGCAACCCTCAGTTTCCTATGATTAAGAGTCTCTTATGGTTCGTCTCCCCCTCTGATTTCATCTTGTTTTATGTGTTCCTCTCTTCCCCTATGATCATCTTTTTTGTTTCTTAAATTCCACATAGTGATATTATCTGATAATTATCTTTCTCTGATTGAGTTATTTCACTTAGCATAATACTCTCTAGTTGTATTCACATTGTTGCAAATTGCAAGATTTCTCTTTCTTTTTTTCTTTTTTTCTTTTTTTTTTTTTTTTTTTGATGGCAGAGGAGTATCCCATTGTGTATATATACCATTTCTTCTTTATGCATTCATCTGTTGAGGACATTTGGGCTCTTTCCATAGTTTGGCTATTGTGGACCTTGCTTCTGTAAGCATTGGGTTGCATGTGCCCATTCATATCATTACATTTGTATCTTTGAGGTAAATACTTAGTAGTGCAATTTCTGGTTCATAGGTAGCTCCATTTTCAACTTTTTGAGGAACCTCCATACTGGTTTCCAGAGAGTCTGCACCAGCTTACATTTCCACCCAAAGTGTAAGAGGGTTCCCCTTTCTCCGCATCCTCACCAATATCTATCATTTCCTGACTTGTTAATTTTAGCCATTCTGCCTGATGTGAGGTGGTATCTCATTGTGGTTTTGATTAGTATTTGCCTGGTGCCAAGAAGTGTTGAGCATTTTTTTAATGGATCTGTTGGCCATTTGGATATTTTCTTTGGAGAAATGTCTCTTCATGTCTTCTGCCCATTTCTTTTTTTTTCTTTCTTTCTTTCTTTTTTTTAAATTTTTGCTGTAAATCTGATTTAATGTTAGATACAAATATATACAATATCTTAATGTTCCTTCTGACATATTTTGCAATATATAGATATAAAGTATGAAACTGACAGTAGCTCCATAATTTGCATACACTTCAAAACACCTGTTTATTACATTCTATCTCTGTTCTTCCAATTACAGTTAATTTTAAAATTCTCTTATTAGATTGTTTAGTATGAAGCTTCATATAAAATAATTGCTCTTCATCAAATGCGACAGTATTTTTTTATGTTCAACTTTTTTTTTTAAATTTCTTTTCAGTGTAACAGTATTCATTGTTTTTGTACCACACCCAGTGCTCCATGTCCTCCCCGATATCTACCACCTGGTTCCCCCAACCTCCCACCCCCCCACCCCTTCAAAACTCTCAGGTTGTTTTTCAGTGTTCATAGTCTCTCATGGTTCTCCTCCCCTTCCAATTTCCCTCAACTCCCTTCTCCTCTCCATCTCCCCATGTCCTCCATGTTATTTGTTATGCTCCACAAATAAGTAGCAAGACAGGAAACAATGTGTGTTGGAGAGGATGTGGGGAAAGGGGAACCCTCTTATACTGTTGGTGGGAATGCAAGTTGGTGCAGCCTCTTTGGAGAACGGTGTGGAGGTTCCTCAAGAAATTAAAGAGAGCTTCCCTATGACCCTGCAATTGCACTACTGGGTATTTACCCCAAAGATACAGACGTAGTGAAAAGAAGGGCCATATGTACCCCAATGTTCATAGTAGCAATGGCCACGGTCGCCAAACTGTGGAAAGAACCAAGATGCCCTTCAACGGACGAATGGATAAGGAAGATGTGGTCCATATACACTATGGAGTATTATGCCTCCATCAGAAAGGATGAATACTCAATTTTTGTAGCAATATGAACAGACTGGAAGAGATTATGCTGAGTGAAATAAGTCAAGCAGAGAGAGTCAATTATCATATGGTTTCACTTATTTGTGGAGCATATCAAATAGCATGGAGGACATGGGGAGTTAGAGAGGAGAAGGGAGTTGGGGGAAATTGGAAGGGGAGGTGAACCATGAGAGACTATGGACTCTGAAAAACAATCTGAGTGTTTTGAAGGGGCTGGGTTTGGGAGGTTGAGTTACCAGGTGGTGCGTGTTATAGAGGGCATGGATTGCATGGAGCACTGGATGTGGTGCAAAAATAATGAATACTGTTATACTGAAAATAAATTAAAAATAAATTTAAAAAACAATAAATAAATAAAAAAACAAAGAAGGAAAAACGTTCCATACCATGGATTGGAAAGGCAAATATTGTTAAAATGTTTATACTACCTATAGTAATCTATACCTTCCTTGTAATCCCTATGAAAATACCAACAAATTTTTTCATAGAAATGAAACAAATAATCCTAAAATCTCTATGGAAACATAAAAGCATCCATATTTATCAGTGATATTGGTCTGAAATTCTCCTTTTTGGTAGGGTCTTTGCCTGGTTTGGGGATCAGGGTATAATGCTGGCTTCATAGAAAGAGTCTGGAAGTTTTCCTTCTGCTTCAATTTTTTGAAACAGCTTCAGGAGAATAGGTGTTATTTCTTCTTTGAAAGTTTGGTAGAATTCCCCAGGGAATCCATCAGGTCCTGGGCTCTTGTTTTTTGGGAGGTTTTTGATCACTGCTTCCATCTCATTACTAGATATTGGTCTATTCGGGTTGTCAATTTCTTCCTGGTTCAATTTTGGGAGTTTATAGTTTTCCAGGAATGCATCCATTTCATCTAGGTTGCTTAGCTTATTGGCATATAACTGTTGATAATAACTTCTGATGGGTTATCGGTTGAGTACTGATTTGTAACCCAGTATGCGGTCTATTCTGGAGAAAGTTCCATGTGCACTTGAGAAGAATGAGTATTCTGTAGTTTTAGGGTGGAATGTTCCGTATATATCTATGAGGTCCATCTGGTCCAATGTGTCATTCAATGCTCTTGTTTCTTTATTGATTTTCTGCTTCGATGATCTGTCTATTTCTGAGAGAGTCGTGTTAAGATCTCCTACTATGAATGTATTCATATCAATATGACTCTTTATCTTGATTAACAGTTTTCTTATGCAATTGGCTACTCCCATATTGGGGGCATAGATATTTACAATTGTTAGATCCTCTTGGTGAATAGTCCCTTTCAGAATGATGTAGTTTCCTTCTGTATCTCTGACTACAATCTTTAGTTTAAAATCTAATTTATCTGATATGAGAATTGCTACCCCAGCCTTCTTTGGAGGCCCCTGTGCCATTTTATGGGCACATTTAGGCCATTCACATTGAGAGTGATTATTGATAGATACGTTTTTATTGATATCGTGTTACCTTTGAAGTCTTTCTTTCTGTAGATTGTCTATATATTTCAATATATTTGCATTGAAATATATTTCAATGCTATTCTTAGGATTTTTCCTCTTTTATAGAACCCCCCCCCTTAATATTTCCTGCAGTGTCGGCTTGGTGGTTGTGCAGTCTTTTAAGCCTTGCTGGTCTCGGAAATTTTCTATCTCTCCATCAATTTGAATGTCAGTCTTGCTGGATAAAGTATTCTTGGCTGCATGTTCTTCTCATTTAATGCCCTAAATATATCTTGCCAGCCCTTTCTGTCTTGCCAGGTCTCTGCGGACAGGCCTGACGTTGTTCTGATGGGCTTTCCTCTGTAAGTAAGGAGCCTCTTTGTCCTAGCAGCTTTCAAGAGATTATACCTATAATTATGATTCCTCAATTTGACTATCAGGTGTCTTGATGTTTTTTTGGAATGTGTAATCTTGGGTGGAGACCTTTCGGCCTCTAGTACATGAATGCTTGTTCCATTCGTGAGATTGGGAAAATTTTCATGAAGCACTTGTCCCACTATATCTTCTAGACTTCTTTCTTTCTCCTCCCCTTCAGGGATTCCAAAAATTCTGACGTTGGAATGTTTCATGGCATGATTTATTTTCCTGATTCTGTTTTCGTGGCTTCTAAGGTGTTTGTTCCAGGCTTCCTCCTGATCCTTTCTCTCTATCTGTTTATCTTCCAGATCACTAATTCTATCTTCTGTCTCAGTTACCCTAGCTTTGAGAGGATTTAGATTAGATTGGAACTCATTGAGAGCATTGTGAACCTCAGCCCTGGTAGCTTTTAACTCCGCCCTAACATTGTGGACATCATCTCTGGTCACTTTCAGCTCAAGCCTAATCAATTCCATTTGGTCATCCATGGCTTTCTCCAACCTAGTTATTGCCTGGATAATTGTTAGCCTGAATTCTCTTTCTGACATATTGTCTATGTTGATAGCCATTAGCTCTGTTGCAGAAGGTCCATCCTCTGTATTTTTCTTTTCTTGGGCATTCCTCCTCCTAGTCATTTTGGTGAGAAATGACTGAACATATGTAGCTGGATGTATCGACTGTGGTGCAGTCAAGGTGCACCCTGGAACACTTCTGAGCAATCAGGATTCCCCACCCATACGAGAAACAAAAGAAAAAAAAAAAAAAGAAAGAAAGAAAGAGAGAGAGACAGGAAAGAAAGGGAAGATGAAAGAGAAGGTTCAGCCCAAATGGGAGCCAAGGTAAGATTTATGAAGTATACAAACAAAAACAGACAAACACAAAGACTGATAAAAGTATATGACAAGAGAAAAATATATATATATATGCAAATAAAGGAAAAGCCTGGTCAAAAAGAACCCCAAGTGTAAGATTTATATACTATCAGGACAAACACAAAAACACAGAAACAGTGGAAGAAAAAGATGGGAGAGTGGTTATAAATTCTCAGTGTGGGCGAGGAAGTTTGTTTTGATTCTTCCTTGGATGTATCTTGATATCTTTGTTAAATGACTCAACTTTCCTAAGGTAAAGGGGGATTAAAAATTGGTTTACCTATAGGGGTAGTATTGATTGGGAAAGGGATTACTTTGAAGTTTAACTCTGTATGAATATTAAAAAATAAAAATAAAAAGGAATAAACTAAACTAAAATTTTTAAAAAGTTCAAAAATAGAAATACAAAAGAAAAACACAGGTGTATGTATCAAAAAGTTCAGGTTAGAAGGTTATTACGGAATTTGATGTACTGGACAGCTCACTGTGATGGCAAATAGGTTAAAAAATTATCTATATAAAAAAAAATGAACCAGAATAGTGGGAATGAGTTAAAAATAAAAGTTGTCCTATGAAGTAGTGATGGTTGTTCTCTTGTAGTCTTTTTTTTTTTTTTTTTCCTTTCTTGGTTGGTTTTCTGGGGGAAGGGCCTGCCATGTGGGTCTTCACTCAATGATGTTCCCTGAATTAAGTCCTCCCGCCCCCCTCAATGGGGTGGGCTCTGAGGAAACTGGTCTTTTTCAGGCTTTTGTTCTTTGGCAGTTTTTATGTTTGTTCACTTTTTTTTTTTTTCTCTCACCTTGACCGCTTTTGATGGTTTTTGTAGTTTTAGAGGAAAACAAACTGCACCCTGACCTCCCTGTCAGAGAGAAGCCTCAGTTTGGCTGCAGAGCCCAAATAAGTTCCCCCTCTGCTGCTGGCAGAGCAGGTTCCAAGTCGCGGTCCCTGGGGACGCAGGATCTTTTGCTTGTACCCAAAACCACGGCAGGCAGCAGTGGCTGTCTGGGCAGCTCTAGACCACCAGAGAGGTTCCAAGCAGCGATCGCACACTGTGATTTTCCCGCTGGCCCCAGGCTGGGAGTGCCAGTCTTTCTGGATCTAAGAGTGCCCGGCTTGCACGCACCTCTTTCAGGGGAGGCTGTGGGTCACGCACACGTTTCAGGCTCCGAGAACAGGGTGCAGGTCTGAAAGCACCATGCTGGGCCTTCACGCGCCTCTCTTAGGCTCTGAAACAATGGCGTGGGTCAAAGAGCATAGGCTGGGCCTTTGTGTACCTCTCCCAGGGGAGGATGAGGGGCGTGCGCATCACAGGCTGTATAGCAGGGCTTGCATGTTCTGTCATCTGGTGAGGCTACCAGCCCCTCACAGGAGCTGGACCCCACACGTTCTCAGGCGTGCTGGCGGCTTAGGGACCAAGACCTGGTTTCTCCACCACACTCTCTCTTGCTCAACGCCAGGGGAGGCTGTCCTGGAAATGGTGACTTAAGCCCCTGTCCCTAGCCACCCCGATTCCCACAGTTTCCCCCCGCCTGCGATCCTTTGTTCTTTTGGAGTGCTTTCAACCAGTCTCCAAGTTAAGGCTGGTCCCCAGACACAGGTCACTCTCTCTCGTATTGGGGGTATTACTTTCTAACCAGTCGCCTCTGGTCGCTCCCTCCCCCTTTTGTTAATCTTCGATATCAGTTCTCCGTTCTCACTCCGCTTTACCTGCCCACTGGCGTCTTCTGCCCCTGTAGAGATCCACATGTGTATAATTCTGATCTAAGCCTGATTTCATGGGTGATCGGAGTTCTTTGGTAGGTAGGTAATCAGCTCACTTTAGGGTATAGGTTTAAAAGGCTCCACCTCCTACTTCCCTGCCATCTTGTCCCTCCCTCCATTTTTTTGTTTTTTCCTCAATTTCTTTTATGAGTGTTCTATAGTTTTTGGAGTACAGATTGTTTACCTCTGGTTCAGTTTATTTAAGGTATCTTATGGTTTTGAATGCAATTGTAAATGGGATCTACTCCCTAATTTCTCTTTCTTCCATCTCAGTGTATTGAAATGCAACTGTTTTCTGTGCATTGATTTTATATCCTGCCACTTCGTTGAATTCCTATCTGAGTTCTAGCAATTTTGGTGTGGGGTATTTTGGATTTTTCACATAAATCATCATATATCTGCAAAGAGTGAGATTTTAATTTCTTTGCTGATTCAGATGTGTTTTGTTTCTTTTTATTCCTGATTGCTGAGGCTGGGTATTTAAGTACTATGTGGAACAGTAATGACAATACTGGACATCCCTGTCATGTTCCTCAGGGAAAAGGCTTTCTGTATTTTCCCCATTGAGAATGATATTTTTTGTGGGCTTTTTGTATATGGCTTTTATGATATTTAGGTATGTTCCCTCTATCCCTACACTGTGAAGACTTTTAATCAACAAAAGATGCTGTACTTTGTCAAATGCTTCCTCTGCATCTACTAAGAGAATAATATGGTTCTTGTTCTTTCTTTTATTAATGTGGTGTATCACACTGATTGTTTTGCAGATGTTGAACCATCCTTAAAGCCCAGGAATAAATACCACTTAATCATGGTGAATTAGCCTTATAATGTACTGTGGCATCCTATTGGTTAGTCCTGATGAGAATTTTGGCATCCATGCTCATCAGGGATATTGGTCTGTGATTCTTCTTTTTGGTGGAATCTTTGTCTGGCTTTGGGATCAAGGTAATGCTGGTTTCATAGAATGAGTTTGGAAGTTTTCCTTCCATTTCTATTTTTGAAACAGCTTCAGAGAAATAGGTATTAATTCTTCTTTAAATGTTTGGTGGAGGGTACCTGGGTGGCTCAGATAGTTGAACACCTATCTTCAGCTAAGGTGATAGTCCCAGGATTCTGGGATCCAGCCCTGTGTCAGGCTCCCTGCTGGGCTGGGAGCCTGCCTCTCCTTCTCTCTCTCCTACTCCCACTGCTTATACTTGTCTCACTCTCTCTGTAAAAATAAGTAAATAAAATCTATAAATAAATAAATAAATAAATAAATAAATATTTGGTAGAATTCCCCTGGGAACCCATCCAGTCTGGACTCTTGTTTGTTGGGTGATTTTTCACTACTTATTCCATTTGCTTGCTGATATTGTTCAGGTTTTCTACTTCTTCCTACTTTTGTTTTGGTGTGTATACATCTCTAGGGATGCATTGATTTCTTCCAGATTGCCTAATTTGTTGGCATGTAGTTGCTTCTAATATGTTCTTGTAATTATTTATATTTCTGTGGTGTTGGTGTGATCTCTTTCCTTTGTGATTTTACTTTGGTTCCTTTCTTCTTTTTGACAAGGAAGGCCAGTGCTTTTTCACTGTTATTAATTTCTTCAAAGAACAAGCTCCTAATTTCCTAGAAAGGAAGCAAGCAGTGTTCTACTGTTCTTCTGATTTGTTTCATTAATTTCTGCTCTAGTCACTATTAATTCTATTCTACTGCTGTGTTTATTGTTTGTTCTCTCTCCCACTCTTTTAGGTATAAGATTAGCATATATATTTGAAAACTTTCTTGTTTTGTTGAGAAAGGCTTGTATTGCTATATACTTCCCTCTTTGGATAAACTTTGCTTTTTCCCAAAGGTTTTGAACAGTTGTGTTTTTATTTTCACTTCTTTCTAAGAAAACTTCTTTAATTTCCTGGTTGACCCATTCATTCTTTCGTAGGATGCTCTTTAGCCTCCATGTATTTGAGTTCTTTCCAAATTTCCTCTGTGTTTGAGTTCCAGTTTCAAAGCATTGTAGTCTGTAATTTGCAGGCAATGACCCAGTCTTTTTGTATTGTTTGAGACCTGATTTGTGACTCAGTATGGGATCTATTCTGGAGAATGCTCCATATACACTTGAGACAAATGTATATTGTTTTACTTCAGGATGGAAATCTTTGAATGTATGTGTGAAGTCCATCTGGTCCAGTCTGTTATTCAAAGCCCTTGCTTCCTTGTTAATCTTTCGCTTAGATAATTTGTCCATTGCAGGGAGTGGATGTTAAAGTCACCTGATATTATTGCATTATTATTGATGTATTTCTTTAATTTTGTTACTAATTGGTTTATATAATTGGCTGTTCCCATGTTAGGGGCAAAAATATTTATGATTCTTAGAACTTCTTGTTGAATATACCCTTTAAGTATGATACTGTGATATTTCTTATCTCTTATTACAGTCTTTAATTGGAAATCTATTTTTTCTGCTGTAAGGATTGCCACCCCAGCTTTCTTTTGTTGTCATTAGCATGAAAAGATTTTCCACCCCTGTACTGTAAATCTGAAGGTGTCTTTGGGTGTAAAATGAGTCTCTTGCGGACAGCATATCAATGGGTCTTGCTTTTTTATCTAATCTGATACCCTGTGTCTTTTGATTGGGACATTTAGCCCATTTACATTCAGCATAACTCTTGAAAGATATGAATTTAGTGCCATTGTATTCCCTGTCCAGTCACTGTTTCTGTATATTGTCTCTGTTCCTTTCTGATCTATTTTACTTTTGGACTCTCTCTTGACTTAAAGGACCTTTACAATATTTCTTGTAGGGCTGGTTTAGTGATAACAAATGGTTTTAGTTTCTGTTTGTCCTGAATGCTTGTTATCTCTCCTTCAATTTTTTAAATTTATTATTATTTTTTTAATATTTATTTGACAGAGAGAGATACAACAAGAGAGGAAACACAAGCAGGGAGAGTGAAAGCGGGAGAAGCAAGCTTCCTGCAGAGCAGGGAGCCCAGTGTGGAGCTAGATCTGAGGACCCTGGGATCATGACCTGAGCCAAAGGCAGACACTTAATGACAGAGCCACCCAGGCACACCTCTCCTTCAATTTGAATGACACCCTAACTGGATAAAGTATTCTTGGCTGCATATTTTTCTCATTTAGCACCCTGAAAATATCATGCCAGTCCTTTCTGGCCTGTTATGGTCTCTGTGGTTTGGTCTTCTGCCAGTTTAAAGTTTCTACCCCTCAAGGCTACAGATATCTTGTCCTGAGCTGCTTTCAGGATTTTTTCTTTGTCTCTGTGATTTGCAAGTTTCACTAATTCATGTCAGTGTGTTCGCCTATTCTTATTGATTTTGAGGGGAGTTCTCTGTGCCTCTTGGACTTCAATGCCTGTTTCCTTCCCCAAATTAGGGAAGTTTCTGCTACAATTTGCTCCAGTATACTTCTGGACCTACCTCTCATTTTCTCTCTCTCTCTCTCTCTCTCCTTTTCCTCTTTTCCTCCAGGGTCCCAGTTATCCTGGTATTTTTTGACTTTATACTGTCACTTATCTCTCACATTTTCCCCTTGTGATCCAGTAGTTGTTTATTTCTTAGCTATTTCTTAGCTTCTTTATTCTCCATCATTTTGTCTTTTATATCACTAATTCTCGCTTCTACCTCATTTTTCCTAGAAGTTAGAGCCTCCATTTTTTATTACATCTCATTAATAGACTTAATTAGATTTTAGTTCTTTTGTTTCTCTAGAAAGGGATTCTCTAGTGTCTTCTATACTTTTTTCAAGCCCAGGTAGGAATTTATAACATTATTCTGAACTCTAGTTCTGACATCTTACTTATCTCCATACTGATTAGGTCCCTGATTTTTAATACTTATTCTTGTTCTGTTTTCTGAGGTGAGTTTTTCCATCTTGTCATTCTGTCCAGAGAAGAATAGATGAAAAAGAGTAAAATACTAAAATGGGAACAGTGATGCCAGAGAAACATACACTAAACAAATCAGAAGATACCTGAAAATGGAAAACAAAACAAAACAACGCATTAAAATTTTTAAAAAGGGAGTAAATATAATGAGAGAGCTGAAGAGAATAGAGCAATATACTGGATCCTGTGTCTATTTTGGTGTTTTGTTTTGTTTTGTTTTCAAACTAGATCCCAAAAGTGTAAGAAAGAAAACCTTATATATGTAAAGAAATGAAATTAAATACAATGAAAGGATAGAATGTAAATGTAAAAATGAAAATTAAAAGAGGGAGGGAAAAAAAAGAACAAAAATAAGAAATATAAACAGTTAAGCAGAACAGAGCAATACACTATATCCTGAGTGTGTTTTGGTCAGTTTGTTAGATGAAACTACAACTCAAAATGATAAAAAAAAGAAAAACATATATGTAAACATTCATTCATGTAAACATTCAAAGGATAGAATGTAACTGTAAAGATGAAAATTTTAAAAGCTTAAAAAAAGGTAGGAAAAGAAAACGAAAGTGAATATGATTAGACAGGTGAAAAGAACAGAGCCATACACTAGATTCTGGGTTTCTTTTTATCTGTTCCTTAGAAGAAACCACACTCCAGGGGCACCTGGATGGCTCAGTGGGTTAAAGCATCTGTCTTCAGCTCAGGTCACCATCCCAGGGTTCTGGGATCAAGCCCCACATTGGGCTTTCTGCTCAGCATGGAGCCTGCTTCCTCCTCTCTCCCTGCCTGCCTCTCTGCCTAGTTGTGATCTCTGTCTGTCAAATAAATAAATAAAATCTTTTAAAAAAAATCACACTCCAAAATGTAAAAAAAGACAAATATATATACACATATATTTTATTTTTGTATGTGTGTATATATATAGTTCATATAATATATACATTTATTTTTGTATGTATATGAATAATATTAAATACAATGAAAGTATAGAATGTACTTTAAAAATGAAAATTAAAGTAGATTTAAAACAGAGTTATTAAAATATGAAATTGGTTGAAGATAGGAAGAGAAAAAAATTAAAATTGAAAGACTGAAGAATCATGGGGAAAAAAGAAATGAATTCCGCATACTATTTTCCTCTAGTGCTCGAGTTTTGCAGTTTTGTGTGATCCATAAACTTGGTCTTAGCCCCATGTTCTTGCTGATCTTCTGGAGGAGGGGCTTGTTGCCTTGACTCTCAAGTGTCATTGCACTGGGTGGAATTGCACCACCCTTGCCAGGCAGCCAGGCTAAATACACTGCTTGGCTTGCTCTATGTGGGTTTTGTTCCCTGAAGGCTTTCCACGCCTCTTTAGAGGATGGAATGAAATGTAGCCTCCCCATCTCCAGCCCTGGAGCCAAAAGCCCTATGATCCAATCCTCAATGCATCCTTAGGGAAAACAGTCCATTTTGTTTCCCTGGTTTCCCTCCACATTCCCTGCTCACCAGGCCTGTGACAGAGTATTTCTCTTTCAAGCATGTGACCCTGTTTCGAGTCTCCAAACCCTGTAGACTCCTGCAGCATGCCACTATGCCACTCCTCCCAAGGGAGGAAGGGGAGTCTTGCCAGTTCTGCCACTGCTTTTTGGGTCCCTGCTAAGAGAGTGGTCCCAACAATGCCACAGTCTGTGGTATATGGCAACCCTGAACTGATTGCAGCTGGCTTTCTAGCTCCAATGCTTTGGTACTCTGCCACACCTAGGCATCCTGAGACTACACCACACTGTCCCACCTTGGATTCTGCCTTCCTTTGTCACCTAAGCACCCTTTAGACAGGGATATTCCTCACTGGAGCTGATTTCTAGGAAGTTCTTATTTTGTGCTCCTGTGCTATGTGACTTTGTGGTAGCCAACTTACTTAAGCTCCCTGCCACCAGGTTTATCTTCTAATACTTCACTTCAGACTCACATTTCCACACATTCTACCTTGCAAAATGTGACCTCTTTTATATTTCTAGACTTGAAGTTATTTTCTAAGATCTGTGGTGGGGTTCCCAATTGGTCAGAATGATTTGATAGCTATCCAGCTAAATTCCTGGATCAGAGGAAAATGAGGTCTCCTCCTCTGCCATCTTGGACTCTCACTACATACACTTAATTGCTAATTCCAGTTAGAATTTTGAGTAATATTAATTGACATTTGAAAAATATGAATGCTTAAAGGATCAAATGAATATAAACTCAAAAATTTCACTTGGAGTTTTAATACCTATAATTACTCTATACAAATTTATAGAGATAAAGGAATGTTTGTTTTGGGAGAAAAAGATGTTCATGGGTTAAATACCATAATGGTGTTTTTCAGTCCTCACTCACCACTGAATAAGCAAACAGAGTTACAACTATGCAAATTCTGATTATCAATTATTATCCTTTCTAAGTGGTACGACTATAAATGTTGGAATTTTTAAAAGCCTTGTTTATTTGAGAGAGAAAAAGTTGGGGGGAAAGTGTGAAGAAAGAGAGAGAATCCTCAAGTAGACTCCATGCAGAGCATGGACCCTCCCTATGTAGAGCTGGATACCAGGACCTGGAAATTGTGACTGAAACCAAAGTCAAGAGTCAGATATTTAACTGACTGAGCCCCCCAGGCATCCCCAGTATTGGAATTTTTAACGTATTTTTATAATGGAATAAACAGAAAAGGAGCAGAAATAGGGCTTCACTGCAAAATTACTTGGATTTCTATTTGAACAGCTGTTACTTGGGATCACTCTTTTGAAGAAAAGATTTTCTTTTTAAAGTAAACACAGAAGCTATTTACTTAAGGTGAATCTATTTTCTGGAGGGATTAGCTCCAGAACACCAGTCCCTATTAGCTAAAATGGGAAAGCTTTTTATAGGAAACATATTGGCCACATCCCTATACACTGAGCTATAAAAATAGTGAATAACAAAATAAGAAGGAGAATATAATGAATCATACAGAATAAGAATACAGGCTAGTTGTGAAGTGTGAATTTTGTGGACAAGGAATGATCAAGACAGCTTCCAAAGGCCGAGGATCTATTTTCTGCAAAACTGAATCCATAAATATCTATTGCTTTCAGGCAGGCCTGATTAAATAATGGGAAGTCAAGAGGTTTAGCATTAAAGAATTAAGAATTATGCCTCTCTTGACTATTTGCTCTCCTCCTCATCGTAGCAATATAAACTACAAGGAAGGTAAGGCAGTATGACTGTGCAATGGCATGGTGCATTGTCTGTACTGACATGATAAAAGTCTGAAGTAATTCATTGTTTTTCAGTGGTTAAGTCCATTTTCACCTACCAGCAGAGCATAACGTTTCCATTAATACACACTGGTACATGTTCTCAACAATGATTGTTAGTGTCAGATTTTTTTCTCATGCCCATTTAAAAGGTGTAAGGTAGTATTTCATTCTGATCGTAAGTTACATTTTCTTAATTAATAATGAGGTTGAGTGTTTAGGGTCCCGTGGTATTTCTTTTCAGGCATAAATAACGATTCAATTCATTTGCCCTATGTCTCCCCTTTTGGGTCATCCTTTTTTATTCATTTCTAGGAGGATTTTGGATCTTTATCTAAATTTATTGTATTGCTTTCATTGATGGCTTCTTTTTGGCTTTCTTCTCACCCCTTTATATTTCTTTTGCTTTGAAACAGCACATTCTTCTATTTTCCCCATCCTCCTAGCTCTCTTTGCTTTGATATAAGGTAAAATGATAATTATAAAAATCCTTTATTAACTCAAGGAAATAATGCTTCAAGGGGTTGCAAATGATTCTTCCGTGTTTTTAACAATAACAACAACAAAATTGCCGAGAAATTCCAACTTTAAATCAACAATGAAGACTTGGAAACTTGAACTATAAAGGTAATGCTGTGGAGTACAAGTACAATATCATTACAACTTGTTTGATTTATTTCTCAGTAGAAATAGACCACTCGAATAGTTTTAGTATCTTGTCTAGCTAACCTACAGTTGAGGTAAGTAAATCGTGTAATTTTAGAAATGAGTCCAATGATAAGTAGTCCAGAATAGTTTTGTAATAATACCTAACCTGGGTAAAATGTTTAGCATGGTGTTGGGAATGTTGGTAGTGTTAAATAATGGTAGTAATGATTACTTTTATAATTATCATTGTTATCATCTGAAAATCTTTAAGTAAATACAAAGGAGTATTTATCCAAATTATGATTATTATTTATTGTCTTCTCCAAGTGGCAAGAATGTAAGTGTTGGATTTCTTAAAGAGATTGATTTATTAGTAGAGAAATAGAGAATAGGGAAGTTCTAGAGGAAGAGAGAGAATCCTCGAGTCAACTCTAAGCTGAGCAGGGACCCCCATGCAGGACTGGATCCCAGGCCCCTGAAATTATCACGTGAGCCAAAATATTTTTGTAATGGAATAACCGCAAACCATACATCTGGGAATACTCCAAGCATATAGATATAAATAAATCTCATACCCAGTTTAGTTTATAGGTCAAATGTGGCCAAATTGGGATGCATTTTTTGATTATATGAGAAAACTAAAAATAAAAACTAAAAATTATCCTGTGAATCCATATGCTGATTTATCAGTCTCTTTATGGCATTCCTAATGTCTTTATTTCTCAGTGTATAAATGGCTGGATTCAGGAGAGGTGTGATTACTGTGTAAAACACAGCAAGAAACTTGTCCATCCAAGTGATGTTAAGTGGCCACAGATAGATGAAGATGCAGGGTCCAAAGAATAGCAACACCACTGTGATGTGGGAAGTACAGGTAGAGAGTGCTTTTGATGCTCCGTCTTTGGAGTTTAGACGGACCGTTAGGAGGATGTAGGTGTAGGACATCAGTAAGAGAATGAAGCAAGTTGTTGCCAAGATCCCGCTGTCAGCATTTATTAGCATTCCTAGAGTATGTGTATCCATGCAGGCCAGTTTGATCACCAAAGGGATATCACAGAAAAAACTGTCCACTATTCTGGATCCACAGAAGGGCAGATCTAAAATCATGGCTAGCTGGCTCATGGCATGCACAAAGCCAATGGTCCATGATATCAAAACTAACCAGATGCATTTCTGTCTGTCCATGATGCTAGAGTAATGCAGTGGCTTGCAGATGGCCACATAACGATCATAGGCCATTGTCACCAGCAGCACCATCTCGCCACCTGCAAAAAAATGCACACCGAAGATCTGGGTCATGCAGCCACCAAAGGAGATGGTTTTATTATCCTTTAGAAAGTCTGTGGTCAGTTTAGGGGTAGTTACTGAGGAAAGGCAGAAGTCCACAAATGAGAGATTGGCTAAGAGGAAGTACATTGGGGAATGGAGATGAGGGTCAGTGATGAATAAGAGCACGACAAAGAGGTTGCCCACAACAGTCATCAGGTAGAGCATAGAAAAAGGCAGTAAGAGGAAGGTCTGGAGCAACCTTGAATCACAAAGTCCACGAAAAATGAACTCAGACGCCATAGACTGGTTTGCTTCCTCCATTTTGTACATGGAATTCTATTGGAGCCCAAAGAAAGAGATGAACTAAGAACTTCTAGAATGGAAAGAAGAATCTCATTAACACTCAGGTACTGAGAGCAGACATGTCCTATTCATGGGCAAAATTCAAATCTTACCATTGTACTAGCTGAAAATTGAAAATAAACTGTTCTTGAATTTATAGGTAGATATAGACTTATAGTTAAGATGGGGAGTTAAGTATAGAGGGATAATTCAAACATCTTACCTATCAGAATTACAGTTGTCATGGGAATCAAAAATGATTAAAAATGTCAATAGTAAGGAATCATGGAAATAATTTCTCCACGGCTTGAATTTACCTCCTCTGCAGGGATAATACATAGCTTTAATGCATCAGAGTTTCTATCCCCCCAGGGCAATAACTGAATGCTACCTTTCTGATACAAAACATGCTTCTCAGAAACAAATCTATTGCTAAGTGTATATGTGTTAGCAGACTGAACTGAACAAAACATTCAGAAATTCTGGGGAAAACTGTTAATCAGATGACTTGAGAAAATATAAATTTGCGTTCCAAAAGAGACCCTGGATACTGACTATGCATTTCTAGTATCCAGTATTTCCCTGCATTTGCAATCTCCCCTTAAAAGGATATTTCCACAAAACTTACATATTTCTTGGCCTGAGTAACATTATTTATGAACATCCATTGACTGGTCCTTGGTTCTTTTGTGGCAACAGAGATTTCTTTTCTGAGATTGGATTAAATGTTGGAGATATGAAGGATATCTTACTCTTGACTCTTCTTCTTGGGGGGTCATTGTACCTAAACTATTGACTTACACTGTTTAAATTGACCTCTGTGGAATTACATATATTTGCTATCTAAACTATTGACTTACACTGTTTAAATTGACCTCTGTGGAAATACATATATTTGCTATTTTCTATAAACCAGGAGACCAACTCTTTTTCTCTTTCATTCCTTCTCTTTTTCCATTCTTTCTTTTGTTCTCTTCATTTCTGGATCTTTCTAATATCCTGTTTTTTTTGTTTTTGTTTTTTGTTTTTTTTCAGGCTATGATGTTCGGATTATAGAGTTGACGACATAGCTCTTCATATGTACCAGGTCTGTGTTAAGCACCTTAAAAGCATCTATCTGTTTTGCTTTTCATTTGTTTCTTTGTGTTCCTTCCATAGGGTTTAAAGTACTTTGCATTTCCACCAGCAATGTATGAATTACCTGTTTTTTCCAAGTCTCTCCAATGCAATATTATTGTCATATGATGATAAAAATAGCAACCCAATGTAGTTTTAATTTCTTATTCTGAGATTAAGCATTTTTCATATTTTTAAGGATCATATACCTCTCCTTTCCTTTGAACTGCATAGTCCCTTTATTTATTTATTTATTTTCCCCCATTTTTCCTACTGGAATTTGTTCTTTCTCTTTCTAAGTTTTTTTTTTTTTTAATTCAAAAAACTGTACACCTTTTTTTTTTTTTAACAAAAATCAACATGTCCATGTGTTTGCTATCTCATTTTTTAGTTCTAATGATTTTATTTAATTTTATGTTTTTATTTTTTTGGTAAGTATATTTAACATGAACTTCATAACCTCCCAAACTATCTATGTAGATACACAAATTATCTATTTTTCACATTGTAAAATAAATAGTAATAAATGAGAATATAAAGTGAGGTCTCTTTTAATATAACTTCACTACTAGATAATTGCTTCTGGTGGAAACCTTGATTTTGACAAGTCTAAGAAAATAAATAAGATTGATATTTTTAAAATATTGTATAGAACAAATAATATTTCTGAAGTAATTCATTTTTTTCAACGAAAAGGTAACAGAGACATGAATAATTGTAAATGACTAATAATGATAAGAATGAGATATACAGGGGCATGTGGGTGGCTCAGTGGGTTAAAGCCTCTGTCTTTGGCTTGGGTCCTGATCCCAGGGTCTTGGGATCAAGCCCCACATTGGGCTCTGCTTGGTGGGGAGCCTGCTTCCTTTCCTCTCTCTCTGCCTGCCTCTCTGCCTACCTATGATCTCTGTCTGTCAAATAAATAAATAAAATAAAAAATAAAAAGACAGAATGAGATATACAGGTTCACATTAAAATGAATCAGCATCATTGTTTGATTTTATTTATTTATTTAGAATATTTTATTCATTTGACAGAAAGAGAGAGATCATAAGTAGTTAGAGAGTCAGCTGTTGGGGGCAAGCAGGCTTCCTGCTGAGCAGAGAGCCTGAAGCAGGGCTAAATCCCAGGACCCTGAGACCATGACCTTAGCTGAAGGCAGAGGATTAACTGACTGAGCCTTCCAGGTGCCTCTCAATGTTTAAGTTTAAATTTTAGACACTTTGGCCTACTAATTTTTTAGTGAAGCATTTCTCCATTTTCTACTTTGAGGAAAGACAAAACAAGTAAAATCCAAAAGGAATTAGAAAATGTCAGGATAAGTTGGAAGGTTTTTGAGAACCAGTCATCCCCGATCTGGACTTCTGGGAGCATCTATGAATGTAGATAGGCAGTGCTTTTGTTAGTGTATGAAATGCTGTTAGGAATTTAGAAGTCCCAGGGATTCGCTGGGAGAGAAAACCCATAATCATTCCCCTAAGATATTCACTGAAGAACACATTCAGAACTCTAAACTCTATAGATAGGTATGAAAAAAAAAATGCTTCAGGGGAAGAGAAAGAAGTAAGTTTCAAAATAGGGGAAGACATTGAATGTGTGAGTCAAACACTAGTTGTCCAGGATGTACTTACCTTACACAGATCACTCCTGAAACCGGTTCCTTCCTTGCTTACTGAGAGGTCTTACTCTAGAATCTACCTTACTTGGAATGAAGTCCAATTAAGTTTCTGCCATGAGCAGTGTTGGAGGATTGTGTCCTCCTGGATGTGCAAACTGTAAGGAGTAGCCTCTGAGCTTGTAGGCTTTCCATCTCAGTGGCTTAAATAGAGCCAAGTGTTTGGAAAGGCTTTCCCTATCATGCTCTTGGGGATCCTGAACTTCCAGTTGTCCCTGAGGAAAATTTGGGCTTTGAGGGCATCATGCAATAACCCATGCCTTTCAAAGCTAGATCCAAGGTAGTCCAGTTGAATACAAGTAAAAGTGTAAGAGAAGGGGGATCAAAATGTTTAATTACTTTGTTTATGAGGAGGCTATAACTTTCATTCTTTAGCTGTCTGTCTACTTTGTCATAAAGTGAACTAAGATGTCAGTTCCAGTCCCACCAGAATCTAGTTGAGTTATGTAGGTGGGCAGGTTGCAAGTAGCTCCTCATTGGCATGTTGCAACTATGGTCATGATTTAAGGGGCTACTTGAACTCACTTTCTTGGATTTCAGAAGGATGTTAGGTCTCAGCCTTCACATTCCTTCCTTAAGCAGGTCCTAACATCAACAGTTTGAGTTTAAAGCATATTAGAGGCATCTCTCTAAGTGATAGAGAGATAATAAAAAGATACTTTTGGGGGCACCTGGGTGGCTCAGTGGGTTAAGCCTCCACCTTTGGCTCAGGTCATGATCTCAGCGTCCTCTCTCTCTCTCTCTCTCTCCCTGCCTCTGCCTACTTGTGATCACTCTTTCTCTGTCAAATAAATGAATAAAATCTTAAAAAAAATTATATTTTTAAGTCATTCATTTATGAAATAAATAATATGTGAATGTTATCTAACTTAATAAGATTTCAACCATTAAAAATAGGTGTATTTGGAGAAAATAGTGAAGACCCCCTTCTCCTGTGCTCTCACAGTCTCATGCAATCTTGGAGGTAACAACTACCGGTCTTGCAGTGCATCCTTCTGTTCCCGTTCCCATCAATAACGATGACTATACATATCACCATGTGTCCTTAGAGAATTTTGTCTTTTATCTTGCTTTTGTGTTTGTTTTTACTTTTGATTTTAAATAAATTAGATGTGAAAGGCTATTAATAAAAGTCTCCCATTTCTTTCTTTTTCTCTTATTCCTTACTGGCCCTAGCCTTCTATGTCCTCTTTGCTGTCTCATTTTATCCCTTTCAGAGTTTTATTCATTTTTTTCATGTCTAGATCACAAAAAATTTATTTGCCCCATGAGACATTTTGTATCCCAATGTCTAGAGTCCATAGCCATCTCAGTCTGAGAACATAAAGTTTCAGCACTTATCACTTGCTTGTGTACTACAACAGCTTTCCAGGGAACAGTTCATATAATAATCACGATACCACTTAGATTCAATTATAGAAGGGAAATAGGACAAAGAGGCTAAGTGACTTTCCCAAGCCTTACAAATGTTAAGTGAAAACCAATCAGAGGTGCCTTTTGGGAAAGGATGCTGGTTTAGAGGAAAGTTTGAGGGAGTGTATGCTTGCAAGAAACTTGAAAAAACAAAAATAAAAACCTTTGTAATGCTTTACTCTTAGAGAGCTCTTGTTCTCTTTCCTTTCCTGGCTATTGTTTACTTGAGTGTTTTCATTTCTAGAATCTCATTTAGCTGTATACTTATGATTTCCTTAGTTTCCTACTTTTCCATCTCTTCTCTGTCCACTCTTTCTGCCACTATTTGGCTCACACATAATGGGCACATTCAAGGATTAATAGCAGTCAGAAGGATGCCAATTTGAGACTTATTAGGAACTACAAGGTCATGGGATACTTGGGTGGCTCAGTGGGTTAAGCCTACTGAGCCCTTTGGCTCAGGTCATGGTCTCAGGGTCCTGGGATTGAGCCCCACATTGAGCCCTCTGCTCAGCAGGAAGCCTGCTGTCTCTTCTCTCTCTGCCTACTTGTGATCTATCTCTCTGTCAAATAAATTAATAAAATTTTAAAAAAAAGAACTACAAGCTCATGATGTGAAAGGAAATAATGACTTTGTAATCAAGCATTAGACAAGTTTGAAAAGTACAACAAGAACATATAGGAGACTTCTGTTTTCTGTCTGACAGGTAAAGAGCTTATAATTTGTCACTTTTATTTTTACAAGAAACTGAATTGCTGAAAATCATTTCCCTTTTTTTGTACCCATAAAATAACTGAAATCGTAAGGCAAACTGCCACTTTGAAACCTAGAGAGAAAGGCATATTTAGAAAGACTCAAATTAAGCCTGATTAACTGGAGAAGAAGCCCCTGGAGCAGTGAAGTTGTAGGGACACTTGATTGGTAATTTTGGTGATTTGTTGTAAGCTTGAGTGTGGAATAGCATAGGAGCTTTTGGGGGCCACATTTTGGGATGGCACGCTTTGGGGGCCTGTCCATCTAAGAACCCTACCAGGTTCTCACTATAATGATTTAAGAAGGATCTTTTTCTCATGGTTATACCTGAGGATGGGCAAAGAAAACATTGTGAACCATACTCAGGGTCTTTTCTATAACTAGGGGCAAGTGAAAGATCTTGTCAGAGCACAACTTTAAAACCTTTCACAGGTGAGTAAGGAAGTTTTTCCAGGCCAATTTTTTTTTTTTTTTTTTTAAGTCTTGATGGGCTAACCAACATAGTCAAAAGGGGTCAGGGCTTTAAAATGATTTATCTGGGAAGGAAGTAGGAGGCAGAAGAATTAAATGAGCTACACCACTGGAGAAATAACCTTAAAACACAGATCCACTAAAGGATGGTAATCTAATACCAGAAAATTACAGAATGTTCCCTTGCCCTTGCAGTATATCACAATATAATCAGGGCTCAGGTATAGTGATAACAGATTACAGCTAAAAGAATTGCATGTCACAGATTTCTCTGAGGAAAAATGTGTAGGGAGACCCAGTGTCAAGAGGAGAATAAAACAAATGCACTAGAGAAATTTGGCCTCAACATAGCCAAGGAATGAAGGAATGAGCTTTATGATGCCCGTATTGAAAGGCAAAGACAAAGAGAATGAAAAAAAAAAAAAAAAAAAGCAGAAGAGAACAACCGAAAATTGTGGGACAATAAAAAGAGATGTTGTGTATGTGTTGGTGGATGGCCAAAGAGAGAAGAATAAAAGAACAGAGCAGAAAAAAATACTTGAAGTAATAATGGGTTAGAACTGTCAAAACATAATAAAAGAACCCTAGATCCAGGGAGCCAAGAGAAGACCAAAAATGATAAATACAGAACAAAACAAAAGCCCCACACGTAGGCTTATCAAATACAAATACAGAAATTAAAAGACAAACGGGAAATATCTTGAAAGAAAGAAAAGGTGGAAAGGACATCATACCAATCACAATGAGCTTCTTGTTAGAGCCATGCAAACAAAAAGAGTGGAGTGGAATTCTATAGCCGTGAAATCATCCTTCAAAGTAAAGGAGAAATAACAAGTTTTAAAGACAAAAACTGGAGGATTCCATTATCAGAAAAGCTATCCTGAAATAAATGCTTTAAAATGTTCTTCAGGCAGCAAGAAAATGAAAGAGTCCAGAAACTTGGATATACATTTTAAAAATGAAAGGCACTGGAGAAGGAATAAGTGATAGAGTGAAATGCTTTTTCATATTCTTAACTGATTTAAGAATAATTCCCCTCTCTCACCTTTTAAGGCAATAGATGTAATAATGTATGGGTGGTTATAACATGCAGATGTATGAATGTTACTAGTGTCACAAAGGTACAAAGTGAAGAATTGAGAATATTGTGTTATAAGGTATGTGTAGTACATGTGAGACAGTATAGTATTATTTGAAATTGCATTTAGATTAGTTACAAATGTATATTAAGTCTATGGCAACTTCCAAAGATTTTTAAAAAATATAATTTATATGGTAAGAGAGGAGATAAGTGGAATCAAGAAAAAATATATATTTTTTACAAATTTTGCTCAAACACAACTAAAATTTTTAAGTAATCTGTATCATAATAATAATGATAACAGTAGTCATCAGGACCTTTAGACTGTGGATAAAATATTGCTTAGATAAAATTTTATAGCTCTTCAACTTTTAAAACAAACCAAGTGAGAATGAGCAAAATATTATAAATTTTTGTTTTTTTTTAACTTTGGAATATAAGTGATGGATAGGATAGTAAACCCAAGCAACATGGCAGAATGTAATATATAGAAAAGTAAATATTAATCAATTTAAAACCAAATTCACGGTAAAATCAATGAGTAAATCCAGAATAATTTCTTTGAAGAAAATATGGTAATTGAAATATTAGCTAATAGCTTTAAATAAAGAAAGCATAACTTCATAGTATTTTAATTGAGGATGAAGAAATCAACATAAGCACAGAGGAAATTTTAAAATAATTTAATATTTATTTTCAAAAATGAACTTGAAATGCAAAATTAATTTGGAGGAAGTATTTATTACAAGTAACTCTAAAATTATTTAAAAAGAAAATCAAGCAAACCAATTATACCAGGAAAACACACACAAACCATTTCCCCAAATAAGCACAGCTCTTCTCCAAAATCAAGACATTTCAAAAGTGTGGGAAGACTACCAATCCAACAGTGAAACAGTGTGGTTCTTTAATATGGGGGCTAGATAAAGTCTGAAAGTCTTATGAAAAAGAGAGATACAGTGTAACTTTTTTTCTGCCTTTTTTGGTAATTCACATCTTGTCTTTCAATTTACAGCTGGATTATTAGCAGTCTTTTTCTCATGCCTCTACTTCTATTACTATTTAGCTACTTAGAATACTGTGCATTTAAGCTTTAATCTTTCTTCTGCAGGCATTGCATTTAAATATCATTTATATCTATAGCACAGTTCCCACCCTGATTTGAAGGCCCTTCCAAACATGTTATGTTTTGTAGGAATTTTAGATATTAATGTCTTACTTTCCTGGTTTCCCAATTTACCAGGTTTAGTTCTTAGAAAAATTTCATAAAAATAATTTCACAGGGAAACCTGGGTGGCGCAGTGGGTTAAAGCCTCTGCTTTCAGCTCAGGTCATGTACCCAGCATCCTGGGATTGAGCCCCACATCAGGCTCTCTGTTTGGCAGGGAGCCTGCTTCCCTTCCTCTCTCTCTGCCTGCCTCTCTGCCTGCTTGCGATCTCTGGCTGCCAAATAAATAAATAAATAAATAAATAAATAAATAAATAAAAATAATTCCACAATATACATAGTATGATTCCTTTTGTATCTAAAAAAAGGACGTAGTGTATATACATAGAAAATGTTTCAAGGGATGCAAAAGAACATATTCCACAATGATTACTTCTGGGAAACTAGAGAAGAACTGAGGAATTTAACACTCTTTCATATTTTTTGAAATTATTTTATCACATATGTGTAAATATTGATTGAATAAGCTAGACAGATATTTAAAAATATTTTAAAGTAGGGGCACCTGGGTGTCTCAGTCTTAGTGAAGCATCTGACTCTTGATTTTGGCTGAGGTCATGATCTCAGGGTCCTGAAGTCGAGCCCCACATCAGCTCCATGCTGTGCTCAATGGGAAGTCATCTTGAGAGTCTCTCTCTCCCTCTCCCCCTGCACCCACCCCCCACATTCAAATAAATCTCTCTCTTCAAATAAATAAATACATCTTTAAAATACATATATTTTAAAGTAACATATTTTCATCTCAGTTGGATTCTGGACATAATGTAGGGAAGCCACTTTTACAATAGATATTTCAGGAATATTTTCAGCTCAATAGACAATAAAATTTTCCCTGTCAATAGACAGGAAAAGTTTCAGCTCAATGGACAATCACAAAATTATGAAGACCCTGAATCATCAAAGCACAAGTTTAGCCTCCATAGAGAGTATTCTAAATTCAGCACGAGATGTTAACATGCAAAAACATTTTGTTGTTAACAAGCAGAAAATAGTCAATAAACATTAGTGATTTAAAGAATGAACCCATGTTGTCCATTTCCATATCGATTGAATTTATTTATAGGCATTCCTTTGACATTTTTCACTCTAAAAGGCATAAGTGTGCATGGAGCATTATGTTTAGGGCTGCTTTCACAACTTAATACTAACTAATTCATTCAGTCAAAAACTCTGTTTAATATTGTTAGGAATCGGTTGGACAGTTAGGTGGTCAGGGCCAGGGTCTCCAACAAGAAAACATAGAGTCAGGACAGCTAAGACAAAATAGCTCTACCATCCTGTTTTGTAGCTTTGATAAGACCATCAACACGTGAGCATTAACCATAGGTAGACAGTTGCTAATCAAAACCCTGACTGGCATGTATTAGCACACCCTGGTTGCTTAAGACAGTTTTGCAAAAGAGCTCATAAACACCCTAGACTTGGAAACTCCAGTGGCAACCTTTTTGGGTCCTCTCCCTCTTTGGGAGCTTTGTACCCAATAAACTTTGCTTTGCTGTCCATCACTCTTTGCATGGTCTACCTCTTTATTCTTCAAAGCTGTATGACCAAGAACCATGAGCACTAAAGGAAAAATCATGAAACAATATGGACATCAAATAGTTGGTTTATCAACCATGTTTTCCAGTTTGTTTGTTTGTTTGTTTGTTTTTTTAAAGATTTTATTTATTTATTTGACAGAGAGAGATCACAAGCATGCAGAGAGGCAGGCAGAGAGAGAGGAGGAAGCAGGCTCCCTGCTGAGCAGAGAGCCCCATGCGGGCCTTGATCCCAGGACCCTGAGATCAGTGGGCTTAACCCACTGAGCCACCCAGGCGCCCCAGTTTGTTTGTTTTTTTGTTTGTTTCTTTTTGTAGTATTGAATGGGTGGATTATAAGACTTCCATTTAGTTAATCTCACAAATATTTAAATCGGTGATTATTGAAATATATTTTTTGTAGCTCAACAGTAATGAATAAAGAGTAAATTACTCTTCAACTACTGTTTTTATCATAAATGTATATTCCAAATTAGTCATTAAAGGAAGCTATATTGGGACACCTGGGTGGCTCATTTGGTTGGGCATCTGCCTTCTGTTTGGGTCATGATCCTGGGGTTTTGGGATCAAGCCCCATGTCAGGCTCTGTGCTCAGCAGGCAGCCTACTTCTCCCTCTTCCTCTGCTGGCCACTCTCCCTGCTTGTGCTCTCTCTCTCTGGCGAATAAATAAATAATTTTTAAAATAGTTTTTTAAAAAAAGAAGTTATATTAATGACTCATAAATCTTTTTGTATGAAAAGACTTTAGAAGTTATCTAATATTAAAAAATCTAGTATAATTTTACTCTATGGCAATTCTGTCAGTAACTGATTATTAATTTTTGCTCTAATTCTTCTGATGACAGAAATCTCACTCCCTAACTACAATAATAATTTCATGGAAACTGATGTATGCATAGTCTGTTCTTTCATTCTCATAATTTATTTAATTAATTAATTAAAAATTTCAAACAGATTGAACACTTGGGTGGTTCAGAAGGTTAAGTGTCTGCCTTCAGCTTAGGTCATGATCTCAGGGTCCTCAGATTGAGTCTTGCATCTGGCGCCCTTCTCAGTAGGAGCCTGCATCTCCCTCTCCCTCTGTCTCCCCCTGCTTGTGCTCTTTCTCTGTCAAATAAATAAATAAATAAAATATTGTTTTTAAAAAATTAAAATTTTAAAATTAAAAAATTAAAAATATTTAACATATTTCAGTCAATTTTCAGGAACTAATTTCTATTATTATTGATGAGGGAGCAGGAGGCTGACTGAGGACAAAGCAAAAGCTGGCGCCTTGCACCCCCTCTCCACCCGCTCCCCTCGGTAATATGTGTAACATTCCTCAGGCACCCCTGACTGCCATAAACGAGAAACAAATAGTTAACTTGCAGAGATCACAATCCTGCAAGACAGGAGTCTTCCTTGGTTTACAAATGTCCTAGAGATCTACAAACAAAGAAGTTACCTAATCAACAGCACAATTTCCAGAGGCAAATAACTCAGTTCCTCAAGCCCTAATGTCACCCCCAAACAAAACTGAAGGAGGCTGAGGTAGAAGGAAATGTAAATATAGTTAAATCTCTTCTGAAACTAAGTCTAACTAACAAAGATGCTTGATAGCAGGATTGTGACATCCACCAGGAATCTCCCAACTATCTTGATGTTAATAGCTGGCCAAAAGACTACATTGTTCAAGCAGCAAGGCCTCTGCATCCCAGCACCTTGTAGGCCCTCTTCAGCATATGAAAGCTCCGTTGAAACCTCCCTTCCCCTCACCTTCCCCCAACTTCAAGGTGCAGCCATCTATCCTAACCCTGGGCAGCAGCTCTTTTTGCCCAAGGATCCTGTCCCTGTGCTTTAATAAACCACCATTTTACACCAAAGATGTCTCAAGAATTCTTTCTTGGTCATCGGCTCTGGACCTCAGCCCACAGAACCTCACCTAGATTCTAGAACTTCACCATTATTTCTATTTCTATTGTATTAATTACTCACTTGGTCATTTACTTTGTATAAACACGATTTTAAAAATCACACTCAGCTTTATATCCTATCTGTGCCTGTGAATGTTTAAATAATTAGTGCATAAAATTTCTCAGCTACTTTTATACTCTGCAAAGTAGACTTTATGAAGAACATGGTGTAATAATAAACAAAAAATGACTAGTAGCAATTTCATTGACAACAATTAAATTTGGATATTTATTTCAGCTGAAATCATGTGTTTGAAAGTAATTCTTATTCTAAAATTAAATTCCCATGATTAAAGGTGTGTGAGGTTGAATTTTTTACTTATTTACATTTCTGAACAACATTCTAGCTATTTATTATGTCTGGTGTTAGGGCAGAATCCCAGAATTAGGTGAGTTCTCTGCTACCTACCTTAAGTGAATCATGTGTTGTAAGTTCTCATTTTCAATCTATCAAGTCAGAAGTATGTGATGAGATATTTGTCATATTGATCACAAAATTTAAAACATACCTAAACTTATTTTTTAAGCTACCTTAACTTATGAACCCCTGTTGATATGCTATAAGGATGACATAAAAGGGAGACAGTATAGTATAGTGGTTAATTTCTTGATCTCTGAAATCAGATACATCTGGATTTGAATATTGGTTACATAAAATCAACAGGGTGACCTTGGTCAACTTATTTTGCTTGAAACTTAACTTTATTAGAGTGAGAATTCATGTGCAGACTTTCTCACTTAAGCCTTTTTGTTAATATGCTTCACAATAGAAATTTAAAGTGTGCTTACTAAATGTATTAATAGCTATTTCCTGTTCACTGAGATTAGTTTCACAGGTGTTTTGTAACATCCTGCTGCCTGGAAATAGTGATTCTCCTTTAAAGGATTCCCCAAATGTGCTTGGTTGCACAAATATTTGTTTTCCTTTAATTTAATTTTACTCTATAAACTCCTATATTCCATCTTTCTTCAGACCATGGGGATTCTAAGGCAGAATTCCCGAGGTGAATGAACTGAGGACTATTAGGTCACCAAAGTATAGTTTGGTCACAGAGAGCTGACATTTTTGCTGGAACAACTCTAATTTACTCTAGTGATATCTCAGTAATAACTACAAAATGTCACAAGGATAGATTTTTAAAATGATACAGGCATTTCTGAAGATACTCCTTTTTAATTTCATTTTCTTGTCTCCATTTTGTTGTTGTTGGGTCAGGTAAGTGAGATAAAATTAAAGTTGATAGTCTTCTGCAATTCCAGAATTATAAGGATACTGTCTCTCCTTTTTAGTTCAACAAACATTTTTTGAATACCTCCCAGGTGCTAACTTTTAGCAGAGGAAAATTAAAACTTTTGGCTACATGGGTTGTTATATATGGGTAGATTATACCCTGATTTATGAGAAGAATTTTTGTGTGTGTGTGCCTGGGTCATAGCATATTCCAGGAGGGGCTAGAATGACTTGGACAGTGATTATTAGGTACACTGCTTTGGACTGTGCCTTGAAGGTTTTTGAATACTCATTAAGAAAGAGTTGTTGTTCTCTTTCCATGCCCCATACTTTTGGCTCAGATAAATTCTACTGGTTATTTCTATTTATTCAAATTTATTTTATAGAGTACTGAATTTTCTACTCCATTGTCCTTGAAGCTATAAGGACATCTAAGTGTGACCCTAGAATACCTAAAGGTATTCTAGGTTTCATGCTTGTGGAGTTGCAGGTATAGGTAGGAGTGGGGGAGGAATGAAGATGGTCATATTCTATCAGCCGTGTCAGGTATAGAGAACCCTCCTCTGGAAATAAAAATGTTTTATGTGCGTGAGTCTCTCTTGATAAAAATATACTTTTTGGATGAGTTATATAGTGTGGTGCCTTAGAAGATTCATTATTCAAGTGTAACGAAAGCCATTTGAAGTTTACAAATCAGTGGATTTAAAATAATTAAAGTAATATCTGTACTTTCACAGAAGGCTTGGTTTGTAGAAGGCATCATAATTTGTCTGGTAGATCACAGAATCTTACAGGACACAAGTCAGGACCAGTGAAAAGAGTCCATTAGCAAGACACAGGGAAAACAGAAATGAGACTTTCAGTGATTTCTCACTGCCCAGGATTACTTTGTGTTTCTTTGCAATATGCTTTAATCCTTGTTCTCACAGAATTCATGAGAGGGATACACAGAAACTTGGTTTCCACTGGTCAAAAAAATATAAATTCAGTATGCAAATTTGCTATGGAATTTTCAAACTTTGATTCTTTTCCCACTGGACAGACATTAGAGAAATATTCATTTCATGCTTGTAACTTCTTCAAGGGCATGAACTACATATTTGGATATTATTGCAGGGATCATAGACTTTTCAGGGATAGGGAATGTATTCATAGGGAATCTCTTTAAAAAAAAGACTTCTAGAAATATACAAATACCGTCATCAGATAAAAATTCCTAAGGGCACCTGGGTGGCTCAGTGGGTTAATCCACTGCCTTCAGCTCAGGTCATGATCTCAGGGTCCTGGGATCGAGTCCCGCATTGGGTTCTCTGCTCAGCAGGGAGCCTGCTTCCCTCTCTCTCTCTCTGCCTTCCTCTCTGCCTCCTTGTGATCTCTGCTTGTCAAATAAATAAATAAATAAAATCTTAAAAAAAAAAATTTCTAAGAATATATTCTATAATGATTTCAAAGTTTCTGGAAGTGGGGGAATATAAAATAAATAAGTAAACTGACATTAAAAAATAATTTTTCAAAAGACTACTTCAATTGGTCAGATGTCACAAATATCAGTTATTATAAGCATGTCAAAATTAGTTTAAGAAATTTAGATATCTTTAGAAAATCTAATAGAAATTAGAGTGAAGAGTTGAAAAATGTCCTGTTTGTTTCAGTTATTTCTAACTTGTATTTAAAAAATAAAGAAGTAGGGGCGCCTGGGTGACTCAGTCAGTTAAATGGCTGCCTTCGGCTCAGATCATGATCCCAGGGTTCTAGGATTGAGCCCCATATCAGCTCCCTGCTCAGGTGGGGAGCCTGCTTCTCCCTTTGCCTGCTGCTCTGCCTACTTGTGCTATCTGCCAAATATATAAATAAAATCTTTTAAAAAATAAAAAAATAATGAAGTAATAAAGGGAAGACTCATTCAAGGAATTAGGAGATGAAAGTCTGTATATATCCTCATAAACATTTGATCTTTTTGAACTAATCAAGATTATTTTTAAAAAATGAACAGTTTGAAACAATTGGTTAGAGATAATTTTCTATTTACTTTTGAATATTTCACTTTTTATTGGGGAAAATAAATTTTCACATGCCAAAAATAGCTAACAATATAAATAACTTACAAGAGAAGTATGCACTGAAGTAATTATAGGTGTCAATAGAAGGACATAGAAAACAAATGCACAGTTCAGGTTAGAGTTTAAAAGATGAAGGAAAATATTTAGTATGTTGATGATGACAGGGATATCGCCAGGTTATTGCTTGTGCATTGCCACCAACACCCATAGCTGCTTCTTCTGCTGTTGTTTCTACTCCCTGCTTCTTTTAATAATAATCAAAAGCTTCATTAGAAGCAAGTAATGTAGCTCTGAGCTGCAGTGAGGAGTGCTTTAGCATGTGAGGTCTGGGAAATTCCCTGAACTGGCAGGATTCAGAGATTAATGGAAAGATAGGAATTAAAGTTGTGGAGAAACCTGAAACATAATGTAGAGTGCTTCCTGAGAAAAAAGTTAGGGCATAAATATTTAGACAGACATTTAGCCAATAAATAATAACGTAGAACTCACCTGGACACTGGGATACATGGGGGGAATATCAGTGCCAGAGTCCAGGACCGAATCTTGCTGCCTATGTGTCCCAAACTCTCAAAGACATGGATTTAGACAGCAGACCCTGAGGGCAGCCTCTTTAGTATGGTAGGTTTCAACAAGACTGCACATTTCTTAGGTCACTTTATATTTTCTGACTTACTGCTGCATGTTATTTTGTGGGAAACAGTGTTAGCTGAGCCTCTCCTATCAGTTATTTTTTATTAAAATTAAAATAAGATAGATGTATATGCTTCAGAAATCAATTCTGATTCACAGTAGTCTTTGAATGCACCTCCCCTTTAAATTTGATGGATTCACTCTCTTGGCTGGTGATAAAGTTACAGGCAGGTTGTGAAGGATTAATTCACCCTTCCAAATGCTTAATTACATTCATTGACCATGAAACTAGCCATTTTATGGACAGGATCAAAAATATAAGATAATATATAATAATAAACTATTATTATCTGATCAGTCACCTGTTCATCCATTTATTTACATATACACAAACATTTGTTGAACACTTACTATGGGCCAGAATTTGTAAATAAGATACTGTATCTCTTTATGGAACTCATAGATGTTGTAGGAATGATATACAGGACAGTGAAAGTGGTATCATAAACATTATGCTTGCACAGCATGAGAGCATAAAGGAACAAGGGTTAGTTGCAGCTGAAAGAAAGGAAGCTGTCCTTGAGCAGGTGTTACATGAATTGTACTTGTGAAAAGCAGTCAGCTGAACATAGGAAGCAAGCAAACTAATGTCAACCAAAACAAGGTCATTCATAGTCCAAGAAAATTGGAGACTATTTATTGGGAATAGTGGAGAATCAAGATGCAAGGCTGGGGATAAACAGAGAACAGATCACCTATATGAAAGAGTCCAAACTTTTGTGGAGGAATAAAAGTCACGGAAGGAGTTTAAGCAGAACTCTGACCAAAGTCAGAGGACTCCCACAGACACCTCTCTTTTCTTTTACTCTCTCAATTGATTACTTCTATTTCTCTTTTCTCCTTTTTGTTTTTCATCTTTGTCAGTTCCTCCCTTTTCTCTCTCTCTCAGTCTTTTTTTGAGAGAAAGTGAGAGAGCACCTGGGGATGGGGAGAAAGGGCAGAGGGAGAGAGAGTTTTTTTTTTTTTTAATTTAAGATTTTATTTATTTATTTGAAAGAGAGCACAAGTGGGGTGAGGGGTAGTATGAGAAGCAGGCCCTCCGCTGAGTGGGGTGCCGTATGTGGGACTGGATCCTGGGACTTCTAGGTCATGACCTGAGCCCAAGGAAGACACTTAACCTACTGAGTCACTGAGGTGCCTGAAGAGAGAATCTTAAATAGCTTTCATGCCCAGTGCAGAGCCAGCACAGGGCTCAATCCCACAACCCTGAGATAATGACATGATCTGAAATTAGTCAGATGCTTAACCAACTAAGCCACCCAGGAAACCCCCCTTTTCCTCTCTTATAAAAATCATCTCCCTCCTTAATCAATCAAAAATGTATCACTTATTTGTGGAGCATAACAAATAACATGGAGGACATAAGGAGATGGAGAAGAGAAGGGAGTTGAGGGAAACTGGAAGGGGAGATGAACCATGAGAGACTATGGACTCTGAAAATCAATCTGAGGGTTTTGTAGGGGTGGGGGGTGGGAGGCTGAGAAAACCAGGTGGTGGGTACTACGGAGGGCACGGATTGCATGGAGCACTGGGTGTGGTGCATAAACAATGAATTCTGTTACGCTGAAAAGAAATTAATTAAAAAAATGTATCTATTATCTCTCTCTCACACACACACATACACACATATCTTCAGAAAAAGAAAGTATTAAAAATATAAATATATAAAGGTTGCACCTCAAGATGGACCCTTTGCTGAGAACTTTTGCTATATTGATAGTTTTGATTTTTGGTGAGAAAGGAGTTGATCACTTATTAGTAAAGTTTTAAGTCATTTTTTCAGTGTTTGTGTTGTGCTTTTTCCTTTTAAGATGCTGTACATTTTTAATTTTCACTTTTATTATTTTCTAATTCTAAAATTTTTAAATTTTAAAAGTGTTTATTAGTTTCAGGTATACAATATAATGATTCAGCAATTTTGTACATTATTCAGGGCTCATCATAAATGTACTCTTAATCTCCTTCCTCATTTCTCCCCACTGCCCTCCCCACAACTTTCCTGTGGCAATGAGTCTATTTTTATGTTTCTCTCTTTTTTTTCTTTGTTTTGTTTCTTAAATTCTTAATTTCTCTGACTGACTTGTTTCACTTAGCAGTATATCTTCTAGTTCCATCCATGTTGCTGCAAATGGCAAAACCTCATTCTTTTTAATGGCTTTTTAATGGAATATATATAATTTTCCATTACACACACACACACACACACACACACACACACACTCTCTCACACATAACACCACATTTTCTTTATCTCTTTATCTATGGATGGATACTTGGGTTGCTTCCATATTTTAGCTATTATTTAAAAATGATGAAATACACATATGTACATTAATTTATATTAGTATACACTTCCATCAGCAATGTATAAGAAATCTTTATATTATAAATTATAATCATTTGGTTATGTGATTGTTTAATGCCGAGCTTCACAACTAGACTACAAACTACATAAAGACAGGGTATATATTTGTCATGAGCATACTATGAAGGCACACACATGAGTTGTATCCTTCCACAGCGTCAACTTTATTCAGTCATAAAGCAAAGTTAAATCACAATTATAAAGCAGGTTCAGGATTCCAAACTCAATGACAACACCATGTGATTAAACTTGGCTTCTTACACAGAACACAGAGCAGGACAGAAAATCGGCCACACTACAAACAAGATAACAGAAGGGTGTAGGAAGTTAACAAACCAAACACAAAGTCAGTCTGGGGTTGCACATTTGAGATAAGACCTCCATCTCGTCTGGGTCAGCTCCGGCCACTTAGTGCTTAAGTTCAAGCAGTGAAGGATTTCAGTTCTGTTCAGAGATCAGTCGGGCAGAGCTTTCCACGGCAGTTGCTTTTTCTAAGTGGTCAGACATAGAGGGGTCAGGTCTGGAGAGTTTGACAGTTAACTGCCAAAATCCTTCCCTTTTTAAAGGGACTTAATCAGTTTGTTTTGCAGACCTCCTCTGGTTCTACTCATTATCAGTTCTGCGGTGTCAGCTGACATGTGTCACGGTGATATTTTCTAGCTGTAGTACCTGATCTGCTTCTGTCACTGCTTGATGCAGGCTCCTGCTTGACATGAGGGACCCCATTTTGCTTTGTAGAATATTATGCCCCAGAATGTGGCACAGTGCCAGGTACATAGATCTTCATGGTAGCTGCTGAATGAACATTTGTTAAATGAATAAATTTTCTATGACTTTTTCAAAGGAGTTTTGTGACAAGAGTGAAGTTTCTTCTTTAATGTCAGAATTTGAAACCCAGTGACTTCTGTTTCTTTCAGTAGCTCTCATGCATCCCTTTATAATTATTTTTATTTGACCCTTTTAGGTAACACAAAGTCAATGAATAAATCAAATTACTCTTCAGTTTCTGAATTTGTGTTGCTGGGACTTTCTACCTCTAGACCAGTACAGCATTTTCTCCTTGCCTTCTCTACAGTGTTTTATGTAACAATTGTTCTGGGAAATTTCCTTGTTGTGTTTGTAGTGACCTTTGACCCTCATTTACGGTCCCCTATGTACTTCCTTTTAGCTAATCTCTCATTCATTGATTTGTGTTTTTCTACCTTAACGGTTCCTAAGATGATTCATGACCTGTACTCTGGGCACAAAACCATATCCTTTCAGGGATGTGTCATCCAGATATTTGCTCTTCATGTCCTGGGTGGATCAGAGATGGTGATGCTGGTCACCATGGCCTTGGATCGATATGTGGCCATATGTAAGCCCCTCCACTACCTGACAATCATGAGCCCACAGATGTGCATTTTGCTTCTGTTTGGTGCTTGGGCTATTGGCCTCATACATTCAATGGCCCAGTTGGCTTTTGTTGTCCATTTGCCTTTTTGTGGTCCTAATGAGATAGATAGCTTTTACTGTGACCTTCCTTGGTTTATCAAACTTGCCTGCACTGACACCTACAGAATGGAATTCATAGTTACTGCCAACAGTGGGTTTATTTCCATGGGCACCTTTGTCTTATTGCTTATCTCCTATATCTTCATCTTGGTCACTGTATGGAAACATTCCTCAGGTGGTTTGTCTAAGGCCTTTTCTACTCTGTCAGCTCACATCACCGTGGTGATTTTGTTCTTTGGACCATGCATCTTTGTTTATGTGTGGCCATTTCCCACTGTGTCAGTGGATAAATTTCTTGCCATTTTGGACTTTATGATTACACCCATTCTGAATCCTCTTATCTACACACTGAGGAACAAGGACATGAAGATGGCACTGAAGAGACTGCGTAGTCAACTCCTGAGTCTGAGAATGATTTCCTAAACAACTCTCAGGAGAACAAGTTACTCTTTGCATTTTCAAGTAACTTCAAGTAATACAAATGCTTAAAATACTTATACAAAATTTGGAGCTGTTTTTTCCTAAAGCCCCCATTTTATTATATTCAGAATAGATCTGTAATTATGAGGGTATGTGGAACTATCAGGTTAAATCTAATAGATTGTGTGACAACTGAATTGAAGCCCCAAAAAAAGTTTACAGGAATTTGAAAAAGCACAGATTACCAACTTAGAATCTGTTGAAAGTATGACCTCAGATATTAATTAGACTATCTGGATTCAAACTGATCTATTTCGAGCTAATATACTAAAACTTTTGATGGAACTATGAAATATATAGCTTTCCTTCCATTTAAACCTAGGATATGAATAATTCAGTTCTATTTTTTTACTGAAAGACAAAAAATATATGAGAGAGGATTTAAATCCTGGAGAAAAAGGAACAAAGAGGGAGATGTGAGGTAGACAGAAGTAATGAAGACTGAGATATGTAGGTGGAAAAACAAGACGGAGAGCCTCAGAGATAGCATGTTTCATGTATTTGGCCTGTGGCTATTACACTTACCTCTGGTTGCCTCAATTCTATGAACTCAAGCCATCTCCGCTTGGCCTGGGGCAGGGGAATATATATATGTGTGTATACACACACACACACACACACACACACACACACACATATATCTTTATTTTAAATATATTATACTTATACATACTTATATATATCTTATTTCATAATTTTTGAACTTTTGACTTAATGTCTATGACTCAATCAGCAGATATTCTTTAACTGCCAAGTAGATATTTGATACTATTAAATAGATATATGGCTGGTATTATTGAACCATTACTCTGTCCAAATTATTTGTTGACAATTTTTCTCTAGTAGCTAGTCTTGTATAACTCTTTTCTTGTTCAGGCTATGGGTCTTAAGTATATATGTGTGTGCATGTGTGTGTAGAATCTGTAGAAATTGTGAAACTAATTTAATTTATATTTTGGTTTGATAACAAGAAGATCAAGCCAAATTCACTGCTAGACTGTGAAAGGACTCTATATCCTGAGTATTTGCAGTTGTTTCTGGTTATACATTCAGTAATATTTCACATTTTTCCTGTTCATTATTACTTTGTTGCTTAATATTTATGTTTGTAATGGATTCTTACTGGATAGATTAAATTGAAAAGGATAAACATAAAACCAGATTTCTGAGTGAGGAATCTGCCATACTTTTGATGCTAGCAGGAAAATGGAGAAGGCTAAAGTTCTAAGCTCAAAAATTCTGAAGGGCAGGGGACCTGGCTGGCTAAGTTGCAGAGCTTGCAACTCTTGGATCTCAGGATTCTGAGTTTGAGCTCCACGTTTGGGTGTAAACATTATTTAAAAATAAAGAAAAAACCTTAAAAAAAATTCTGAAGGGCCTAACTAAACCACCTAAAATATTTCAGACTGAGAAGCAAGAGATCCATTAGAATCATAATTAAAATTTGGAAAAGATATATCCAAGGAACAGGTATAAACCCGAAGTATACTGAGTCTTATAAAAACTACAATCCATTCAAATCTGCTCAGTACTTGATTGGATTAATGTGATTACACCATACCCTTTTATGCCCCATTGAAGAAAGAGTAAATAGTTTCTGGAGGAATATATTAAGTCAAACCTATATGACTTTTTATATACAGTGCCTAAAACACATAAAATAGGAACATGCAAAGAACCAGGGATATATATACTTCATAATTTTTAAGAGGAAAATAGTTTAAAAGAAGAGCACAGAGGGCTCAATTGCTGAAATTAGTAGAGTATAAAATGACATATTTTTAAAAAGTGCTAGAACAGTTGAAAAAAATGGAAGTTAAAAAAATTTAACAGAGAAATGGAATATCTAAGAATCAAATGATATTTTAGAACTGAAAAAGCAATGTAAAGTTATGAATGTAAGTAAGAGGCTTAAAAACAGTGAACACAGAAGAATCAGTGAATTCAAAGACAAGTCAGTAAATAGATAATATCCAAACTGATGTACAGAGATATAAAATACAAAAAAACCCTCAGAATGTATATGTGTGTACACACACACACACACACATACACACACTCACAGAAATAGTTATTTTATATAAGGGTTTGTGTTTCAGACTCTATTTTGGGATGTTTCAAAGTACACAAGACCATGTTACCTTTACTGGCTCTTTGGCCCCGGGGAACCTGTTGCCACTGCTTATCTTGGGAGTGAACATGTTCGCTTGCACACTGGCTGGAGCAGCAACTGCTGGAGGCCAGTGTAGGGAGGCTCAAGGTCTCCCAGGCTCCCAGAGTCTTCAGAGGTTTAGTGATATTGCATGCAAAATGCCTGCAAGGATGGCCTGCTGGTAGGTGCTCCAGCTAGAAGCAGCATCTTCGAGGCCCAGATCCTGTGTATTATTCTTAAGACAGTAGGGAAGAGACTGCTGAAGAATGCTTTTCAGTCCAAAACAATGAATGACTGCCTAGAAGTCTCAAGAAAACACTATTCTCCAGCCAAAAGATCTTCATATATTTCAGACCTTTCCTGTGGCTTTGGTCCTGTGTCAACATTCTACTAAAATTGATGAGTTTCTACTCAGATAAGGAAACTAGATGAAAGAGTACACTTTAAATAATAATGGGCTGTTTCTTTTGGTAAAGTATTTTTATATTTAAGACCAGCAAATGTGAGAAGCATTTGGGTGGCTCAGTCGGTTAAGTGTTTAACTCTAGGTCTCAGCTCAGGTCCCAAGTTCAAGTCCTACATGAATTCAAGTGCCTACAGGCAGTCATGAGACTCTTTAAGAAAAAAAAAAAAAATACCATGAAATGTACCTCTGTCTTAAGGGATTTACTATTGTTCCTGTACCTGGAATATTATATATGTTTTATTTACTGGATGTTTCCATTTGGGTAAGGAAACAACTTTGCTGATTCAAAAGTTGAATATTTGTAATTTGTTGCTCCTAAGATTTTTATAACCTAACAGAACTTGTTCTTTCTTCATGAATTTACAGTTTTTAAATGAAGACAAGCAAGTATAAAACTGTGAGAAGAATAAGCTTTATTAATCAAATGATATCTTGATTTTTCTAAATAAGAAGATTGTTTAATTTGTATCACTAAACATGGGAGCTGTGTCTTAGCAAATGTGTTTGGAAAGATTCATGTTGTGTTTAGATTACTTTATCCTGTGTACAAACCAGACTTAGTCTATGTCTTCTTAAGTTCCTCTACTTTACCCTTGTGGTTATACTTTAAAAAAAAAAAAATACTACATTATTTCATGTCTTAAAAAAAGTGTTTTAATGTGATCATCAGAACATGCAAATAATTAAACACAAAATAATGTGAAAACATGACAACCTAAAGGAATTCTTAAGTCACAAGTGTTTTACTTTGATGAGGTGCCTTTGGTTTAACTTGTGACAATTTTAAAAGGATCCTTTTTGTTTATAATAATCTTTGATGAGTTTGGAAATAAAATTTCTGCTTAATACATCATTTAAAAAATATGAAATTTGAAGTGTATCTGGGTCCGTGGATTTCAGATAAAAAGATGTAAATTTGCATACCTTTTTGTGGCATACAGTAGGAAGAATTCTTAAGTTATTGATATGGGGCCTCGAGGGAATGGTTGAGAAAGAATACTTGGTATGTTTTTGGTGCAAAAAGTTGCTTTTATTATAGCATGGGGACAGGACCCATGGGCAGAAAGGGCTGAACTTTTGCTGTCTGAAGCTGATTGTTATATGCTTGGTGCCTGAGGGAGAGGGACACACAAGGAGTGTTAAATCACAAATGTTTTCTTTGAATTTCTACTCATAAACTACTTGTGCGAGATTTCTATGGTGCTTATCATTCAGCTCAATTTTAACTATCAGTGAGATGTACAGGCAGTCGTGAGACCCTATAAGAATGGAGCAACTAGCACGTATTTGATTCTTATTGGAGCTATATAGGCTACAGATCAGCCTTCTGGGTTAAAGGTGAACATTCTTCTGCTCCCATCCCTCTTCAGTTATGTTATATGTAGGAATGAACAATGCACAAACTTATTATATAGCCCAGTTGCTTACAAGCTATCTGAACACTGAAATGAATTAAATGGATAATTTATTCCAAAATCAGACTTTTGGGCCTCACTTTCATAACACTTTTCCCTGTTTTTATCTGATATAGATCATGAACTTTTTAACCCATTTACAAATAAAAAGAGAAGAAGCAAAATTCCCAAAGGTTGTTAGTATATCCATCTCTGTATTTAATTTAGCACATCTTCTGATAATAATTACACAAATAGCTAAAATATTATGTTGAGGGGACAACACTCTCATCAGATTATAATTATGATGCATTGCTTTTCTGAGTATGAAAAGAAATACTTAATTATTACCTTTACAGCTGTCTTTCCAAATAAGGTAGCTAAATGTCAACTGAGAGACTATTTATCCCTTAATAAATACAAAGAGCAATATTCAGTGCACTGACCTATTGACCAAAATTTAAAGATCTATGCGAAATGCTTTGCTCAAAGAAATGCTTAGCATAATAGAAAATTTTAAGTTGTTGAAATAGCAGCACAAATACTAGTAAGTAACATTAACTTGTTATTAATTTTAAGTCATTTTTGTGCACAACCAAAATCAGTCATAGAGACTTTCCACATTTTCCAGACAGGAAATCATTTTGCATTCCGTGATCAACAAATGATTATGGAATATGATAGAATTGTCATAAAACTTTTATCTGGAGATACACATGATTTCCATATGTGAATGGGGGAATGCTTCCCAGTCCCAAGCAACAGGAAAGGCATGGGTAATTTAGAGATTCTGATACCGTGAGACCCCAAAATACTGAAATCCATATGCTAACATCATAGTCTCTTAATGGCATTTTTAATTTCTTTGTTCCTTAGAGTATAAATAGCTGGATTTAGGAGAGGTGTGATCTCTGCATAAAATACAGCAAGAAACTTGTCCATCCAGGTGATGCCGAGTGGCCACAGGTAGATAAAGATGCAAGGCCCAAAGAATAACACTACCACTGTGATGTGGGCAGCACAGGTAGAGAGAACCTTGGATGCCCCATCCTTAGAGTGAAGGCAGATGGTAAACAGAATATAAGAGTAAGAGATTAACAACACAATGAAGCAGATGGTTGCCAGAACCCCACTGTCAGCATTTTTCCACATTTCTAGAATAGAGGTGTCTGTGCAGGCTAGCTTGATCAACAATGGAATATCACAGAAAAAGCTATCCAGTTCCCTCAGTCTACAGAAGGGCAGTTTTATAATCATAGCTAGCTGGCTTATTGAATGCGCAAACCCAACGATCCGTGATGTCATCACTAACCCAATGCACATTTGCCTGTTCATGATGCTGGAGTAATGAAGTGGTTTACAGATGGCTACATGATGGTCATAGGCCATTGACACAAGGAGCACCATCTCACCCCCTCCAAAGAAATGTCCAAAGAAAATCTGACACATGCAGCCTTCAAAGGAGATTATCTTGTTTTCCTTGAGAAAGTCTGTGATCATTTTAGGGGTAGTGACTGAGGAAAGGCAGAAGTCAATGAATGGAAAGATTGGCTAACAGGAAATACAATGGGGAGTGGAGATGAAAGTCAACAATAATTAGGAGCATAATGAAGATGTTACCTAAGATAATGATCAAATAAAGTGAAGAAAATATCGCTAGAAGGAAGGCCTGGAGCTCCCATGAACTACAAAGCCCCCAAATAATAAATTCAGACACCACAGACTGGTTTACTTCTTCCATTTCGTCTAGTTTGTTCTAAATTTATCTGAAGAAAAGACAGGAGATCAGATTTTCTGAATAAACAGTTTGTGAATCAAGATTTCTTATACATTGCTGATGGAAGTGTATACTAATATAATCAGTCTAGAAAAATGTTGGCCTTATCTTGTAAAGTTCAATGTTCACGAATTCTGTGGTTCATCAATTTCATTCCCATTTCCATAACCCAAGATAAAGTCTTATGAATGTACAGAAAAAGAAGTGTAATAATCCCCATAAGTAATACAATTGAATATTAGTCAGAACCATAATAAATTATAATTATAAAATGATATAGCTGTATCTTAGACATAATAGTGAAAGTAAAGTCCAAAATGGATCCACTCAGCACAATTTTTATAAAATGAAAAGCAATAGAAAAATAACAGTATACATTGCAGGAACTCATACAAGTGGTTAAAACTATGTACAGAAAGAGAAGTTGTAAGATGTAAATAACCTCAAGTAAAGGGAGATGAAAAGTCAGCATAAAGATGAGCACATAAGCAGTTGTATGTTATGAACAATTCTTTAGATCTTGTATTTTTAGATCATGTTTTCATCAGTATAATTTTACCATTAAATAAACAAGCAAGTAAACACAAAAATGTGCTTGCAAAAATTGTTAGGCTGTGTTATAAATCAAGAATTATGGTCAATTTGGGGTGTGTGGCTCAATTAGTCAGTAGAGTATGCAACTCTTGATCTTGGAGTTGTAAGTTCAAGCCTCACAGTGAGTGTAGAAATTACTTTAAAGTAAATTTTTTTTTTTTTTAAGAATTATAATCACTTCAATGCTATAGACCTAGGTAAATAACATTTTTTCTTTTTTTTTTAAGATTTTATTTATTTAATTTGACATACAGAGATCACAAGTAGGCAGACAGGCAGGCAGAGAGAGAGAGAGGAGGAAGCAGGCTCCCTGCTGAGCAGAGAGCCTGATGCGGGACTCGATCCCAGGACCCTGAGATCATGACCTGAGCCGAAGGCAGTGGCTTAACCCACTGAGCCACCCAGGCACCCTAAATAACATTTTTTAAAATGACATTTTGTTGTGTCAGGTCTGTATGTTAGAAAAATAGTTTCTATTTATAAATTTGAAAAACTGAAACAATGTTCAACATTATTGAAGGGCAATTTTTTAATGAATAAATGGATGAATCAATCAGTTTTTAAAATGAGATATTAATACTATTTTTGCCAAAATGATAGAACTTATTCACTAATGAACATATTTAGCTGAGTACAAAGCAGATAACCTATCAAAAAGAAGATAGTTAAAAATTATTAAAGAATAAATGTTCCAGGGATAAAGAAAGGATTAAATCACGAACAACAAGAAGAAATTGTTCTCTATTCATGAAATTCAAAGCTTACCTAACCTGTGAGAAATTACTTACAGCCTGAAGTATACCTCAGCCATAGTGAAACCTGAAGTTTAGTTTGAATATCAAACTCTAAACTGTGTTTGAAAGCCATTCTGCCAGACTTGGTATAAACCATTGAATATACAATGTGGTGTTAGGTTTCTAATTCCAGACAAGATGGCTTCTGAGAAACTAAAATCTGGAAATCTGTACATGAACTAAAATGATCCAAAGTCTGTAATTAACTCTGGGAGAGATACTATGCATCAAGCTACTAGAGGAAAATATTTTTGTGTGTGTTACAAATGAGAGTTTCAGAGGTAGGCAAATTCCTTCCTTTCCCACATATCCATTGAAAGTCATTTCCATTCAATCTTATTTGCTTCAGCCTGAGAATTCATGATTTTTGGAAGATGTTCCAGAAATCTTTGGCAGAAGACTTTCTTTGCAATAACAGAGTAAATGGCAAATACAAATTAATGAGATTTTTTATCAAATAAGTTATTTTATCAAATAAGTTAAAAGAAACTTTAAGTTTGCCTTTAAACTTGTCATTTTTACCATTTAAATTAATTACTTTAAAAATTTAACAATCCTATCAGGCTAGAAAATAGATTCATATTCTCTCTCTCTTCCTTTGCTTTTCTCTCTTCTTCCTTGTTTCATTTTTCCTTCTTTTTTTGCCATCTGCTTCTGCCATATTTTAAAAATTTGTAGATCAGAAGGGCTTTGCTGTAATGGTTCAGTCATTTCCAGCAACCACTTTTAATACTTGATGACTGGTGTTCATAGTTCTCTATCAAAGTTAGAAAGCAGCTCTACAGTATTTTTTTTCCTTTTTTATATAACTCAGTGCTATTATAAACATTTTTAAAAAGGTTTTATTTATTTATTTGAGAGAGAGAGTGAGTTAGAGAGAGCATGAGAGGGGAGAAAGTCAGAGGGAGAAGCAGACTCCCCATGGAGCTGGGAGCCTGATGCAGGACATGACTCCGAGATCATGACCTGAGCCGAAGGCATTCTGACTGAGTTAAGCCAAAGGCTTAACTGACTGAGCCACCCAGGCCCCTGATAAGCATTTTTAATCATTGTTTCATAACCATGACTATAATCATATTCATTTTACTACGGAAAAGCTGAGTTAAAAGGTAAATGCCCAAACTAACATAGTTAATAGCATCTATTTGGAGTTAGCTTTTGGAAAGAATGTTAGTTTAGAGAAATGTTAGTTTAGTTGAGAAGAAATAGGATTTCTATGAATCAAGAAAAATAATAAAACTCTTTATAAGAATACATGTTCTATGAAGAGATAATTGATATAAGAAATATAAATGGTCAATAGCTATTTGAAAAGTATGCTCTGTATCTGTAATAATTCTGCTAATGCTCTTGGCACTAACTGCTTCAAGCTTCCTCTGATTTGTCTGTTACCCTCACCTTTGTCTATAATGAACATGTTAATATTGTTTAAATCCACAAAGGTGATCAGATACCAGGATGAAAATGTCTAGAAAGTACTAGAGTAGGAGGGCCTTTTAATTTCTTCTAATACAATCAAGAAGAACATATTGAATTTATTTTTACTGTGTACTCTAATAACTTTTGGACACTGTGGATGAAAATGAAATAGTCTCTAGGTGCTGCAGGTTATACCAAAGAAAAAACAGCTTATGCGTATTTTCTCACCTAATACTTGCTTTAAAAGTTGTTATATTGGGGCACCTGGGTGGCTCAGGGGGTTAATGCCTCTGCCTTCGGCTAGGGCATGGTCCCAGGGCCCTGGGATTGAGCCCCACAGTAAGGAGCCTGCTTCCCCCTCTCTCTCTCTGCCTGCCTCTCTGTCTACTTGTAATCTCTGTCAAATAAATAAATAAAATCTTTTAAAAAAAAGTTGTTAATATTATTGTAGTTGAATTATGAAAGACAAAATATTATTGCTAAATTAAGTATATTAATAGCCATATTAATAATACTGTTATAATTTATTTTCAAACATGTCTTAGGTAGGAGAGTTAAATTTCCAGATTCCAAGAGTGTAATTGAAAATCAAATGACTTAAAGCAGAACTCAGCAAAGAGAATCAAAACTAAGGGGGAAAAAGAAGGAACGAAAGAAAGAAAATGAGACAATTCCTATTTTTGCTTATTGAGCTACTAGTTTCAAGTGGTATGAAAACTAATCTCCCTGTTTCTTAACTGTGTTTCCCCTCCTCCCCCTGAATACCCACTTAACTTACTTAACTGACTGAGCCAGAAACTTTCACTGACATTATCTAATCTCCACAATAACCCCATGAAATAGGTGTTTTTACTCTGACACTGACTCCCAGTGTAACCTGGTAGAAGTCTCAGAGCAGAGAAATAAGTGTGACTGTGGTGCACACTCAATGTTTCTGACTCTAGTCCTTCTCCAACTTTAGTACCACTCTGCATTTCCTTCTATTCATTTCCAAAAGCATAATTCCATCCCCATGGTAACTATTGACTGTTAAAACTTTTGAGAGATTTCTTTCCACATTTTCTATCAGGTTTTTTTCCTGACCTTAATTATTAACATCAATTTTCTCCATGTTTGGAAAATTTCTGTTAATTATGCCTACATATCTGTGTCCGGAACAGTCCCTTAATCCAGAAAAACTGCAGACCCTGCTGACTATGGTGCTGTGAAATGCAAATACTTCCTCAACCAGGGCATTTAGGGAGGGGTGACACCAAATAGAAAGCATTTTGTCTGATGCTGTAGGGAGCCCAAAAGTCCCGAGATATAGCTGGGAAAGGAAACCTTTGATATTTCTGGAAGCTGTGCAGAAAGTCCAAGCCATCCCAATTAGTGTGTATGGAAAATGGTATTAAAACATTGTGAAAGTATCTTAAATGTGATAGAGGAACAGAATTACGGGAGCAGTTAAGAAACTTACAGAGTTGAAAAGGCTGTCTTTTTTCCATTGGACATTCTTTCCTGCTTTGTCGAAGATTAGTTGACCATAGATTTGAGGGTCTATTTCTGGGCTCTCTATTCTGTTCCATTGATCTATGTGTCTGTTTTTGTGCCAGTACCATGCTGTCTTGATGATGACAGCTTTGTAATAGAGCTTGAAGTCCGGAATTGTGATGCCACCAACGTTGGCTTTCTTTTTCAATATCCCTTTGGCTATTCGAGGTCTTTTCTGGTTCCATATAAATTTTAGCATTATTTGTTCCATTTCTTTGAAAAAGATGGATGGTACTTTGATAGGAATTGCATTAAATCTGTAGATTGCTTTAGGTAGCATAGACATTTTCACAATATTTATTCTTCCAATCCAGGAGCATGGAACATTTTTCCATTTCTTTGTGTCTTCCTCAATTTCTTTCATGAGTACTTTATAGTTTTCTGAGTATAGATTCTGTGTCTCTTTGGTTAGGTTTATTCCTAGGTATCTTATGGTTTTGGATGCAATTGTAAATGGGATTGACTCCTTAATATCTCTTTCTTCTGTCTTGCTGTTGGTGTAGAGAAATGCAACTGATTTCTGTGCATTGATTTTATATCCTGACACTTTACTGAATTCCTGTATAAGTTCTAGCAGTTTTGGAGTGGAGTCTTTTGGGTTTTCCACATATAGTATCATATCATCTGCGAAGAGTGATAATTTGACTTCTTCTTTGCCGATTTGGATGCCTTTAATTTCCTTTTGTTGTCTGATTGCTGAGGCTAGGACCTCTAGTACTATGTTGAATAGCAGTGGTGATAATGGACATCCCTGCCGTGTTCCTGACCTTAGCGGAAAAGCTTTCAGTTTTTCTCCATTGAGAATGATATTTGCGGTGGGTTTTTCATAGATGGCTTTGATGATATTGAGGTATGTGCCCTCTATCCCTACACTTTGAAGAGTTTTGATCAGGAAGGGATGCTGTACTTTGTCAAATGCTTTTTCAGCATCTATTGAGAGTATCATATGGTTCTTGTTCTTTCTTTTATTGATGTGTTGTATCACATTGACTGATTTGCGGATGTTGAACCAACCTTGCAGCCCTGGAATAAATTCCACTTGGTCGTGGTGAATAATCTTTTTAATGTACTGTTGAATCCTATTGGCTAGTATTTTGTTGAGTATTTTCGCATCTGTGTTCATCAAGGATATCGGTCTATAGCTCTCTTTTTTGGTGGGATCCTTGTCTGGTTTTGGGATCAAGGCGATGCTGGCCTCATAAAATGAGTTTGGAAGTTTTCCTTCCATTTCTATTTTTTGGAACAGTTTCAGGAGAATAGGAATTAGTTCTTCTTTAAATGTTTGGTAGAATTCCCCCGGGAAGCCGTCTGGCCCTGGGCTTTTGTTTGTTTGGAGATTTTTAATGACTGTTTCAATCTCCTTACTGGTTATGGGTCTGTTCAGGCTTTCTATTTCTTCCTGGTTCAGTTGTGGTAGTTTATATGTTTCTAGGAATGCATCCATTTCTTCCAGATTGTCAAATTTGTTGGCGTAGAGTTGCTCATAGTATGTTCTTATAATAGTTTGTATTTCTTTGGTGTTAGTTGTGATCTCTCCTCTTTCATTCATGATTTTATTTATTTGGGTCCTTTCTCTTTTCTTTTTGGTAAGTCTGGACAGGGGTTTATCAATTTTATTAATTCTTTCAAAGTACCACCTCCTAGTTTCGTTGATTTGTGCTATTGTATTTTTGGTTTCTATTTCATTGATTACTGCTCTGATCTTTATGATTTCACTTCTCCTGCTGGGCTTAGGGTTTCTTTCTTGTTCTTTCTCCAGCTCCTTTAGGTGTAGGGTTAGGTTGTGTACCTGAGACATTTCTTGTTTATTGAGGAAGCCTTGTACCGCTATATATTTTCCTCTCAGGACTCCCGTTGTTGTGTCCCACAGATTTTGAACTGTTGTATTTTCATTATCATTTGTTTCCATGATTTTTTTTTCAATTCTTCTTTAATTTCCCGGTTGACCCATTCATTCTTTAGAAGGATGCTGTTTAGTCTCCATGTATTGGGTACTTTCCAAACTTCCTTTTGTGGTTGAGTTCTAGCTTTAGAGCATTGTGGTCTGAAAATATGCAGGGAATGATGCCAATCTTTTGATACCGGTTGAGTCCTGATTTAGGACCGAGGATGTGATCTATTCTGGAGAATGTTCCATGTGCACTAGAGAAGAATGTGTATTCTGTTACTTTGGGATGAAATGTTCTGAATATATCTGTGATGTCCATCTGGTCCAATGTGTTGTTTAAGGCCTTTATTTCCTTGCTGGTCTTTTGCTTGGATGACCTGTCCATTTCAGTGAGGGGAGTGTTAAAGTCCCCTACTATTATTGTATTATTGTTGATGTGTTTCTTTGATTTTGTTATTAATTGGTTTATATAGTTGGCTGCTCCCACATTGGGGGCATAGATATTTAAAATTGTTAAATCTTCTTGTTGGACAGACCCTTTGAGTATGATATAGTGTCCTTCCTCATCTCTTATTATAGTCTTTGGCTTAAAATCTAATTGATCTGATATAAGGATTGCCACTCCTGCTTTCTTCTGATGTCCATTAGCATGGTAAATTCTTTTCCACCCCCTCACTTTAAATCTGGAGGTGTCTTCGGGCTTAAAATGAGTTTCTTGGAGGCAACATATAGATGGGTTTTGTTTTTTTATCCATTCTGATACCCTGTGTCTTTTGACAGGGGCATTTAGCCCATTCACATTCAGGGTAACTATTGAGAGATATGAATTTAGTGCCATTGTATTGCCTGTAAGGTGACTGTTACTGTATATGGTCTCTGTTCCTTTCTGATCTACCACTTGTAGGCTCTCTCTTTGCTTAGAGGACACCTTTCAATATTTCCTGTAGAGCTGGTTTGGTATTTGCAAATTCTTTCAGTTGTTGTTTGTCCTGGAAGCTTTTAATCTCTCCTTCTATTTTCAATGATAGCCTAGCTGGATACTGGGAAAATTGGACAGCCACATGCAGAAAAATGAAATTGGACCATTTCCTTACACCACACACAAAAATAGACTCAAAATGGATGAAGGACCTCAATGTGCGAAAGGTATCCATCAAAATCCTTGAGGAGAACACAGGCAGCAACCTCTTCGACATCTGCCGCAGCAACATCTTCCTAGGAACAACGCAAAAGGCAAGGGAAGCAAGGGAAAAAATGAACTACTGGGATTTCATCAAGATCAAAAGCTTTTGCACAGCAAAGGAAACAGTTAACAAAATCAAAAGACAACTGACAGAATGGGAGAAGATATTTGCAAACGACATATCAGATAAAGGACTACTGTCCAGAATCTATAAAGAACTTAGCAAACTCAACACCCAAAGAACAAATAATCCAATCAAGAAATGGGAAGAAGACATTTCTGCAAAGAAGACATCCAGATGGCGAACAGACACATGAAAAAGTGTTCCATATCACTCGGCATCAGGGAAATACAAATCAAAACCACAATGAGATATCACCTCACACCAGTCAGAATGGCTAAAATCAACAAGTCAGGAAATGACAGATGCTGGCGAGGATGCGGAGAAAGGGGAACCCTCCTACACTGTTGGTGGGAATGCAAGCTGGTGCAGCCACTCTGGAAAACAGCATGGAGGTTCCTCAAAATGTTGAAAATAGAACTGCCCTATGACCCAGCAATTGCACTATTGGGTATTTACCCTAAAGATACAAATGTTGTGATCCAAAGGGACACATGCACCTGAATGTTTATAGCAGCAATGTCCACAATAGCCAAACTATGGAAAGAACCTAGATGTCCATCAACAGATGAATGGATCAAGAAGATGTGGTATATATACACAATGGAATACTATGCAGCCATCAAAAGAAATGAAATCTTGCCATTTGCAACAACATGGATGGACCTAGAGCGTATCATGCTTAGTGAAATAAGTCAAGCAGAGAAAGACAACTATCATATGATCTCCCTGATATGAGGAAGTGGTGATGCAACATGGAGGCTTAAGTGGGTAGAAGAAGAATAAATGAAACAAGATGGGATTGGGAGGGAGACAAACCATAAGTGACTCTTAATCTCACAAAACAAACTGAGGGTTGCCGGGGGGAGGGGGTTTGGGAGAAGGGGGTGGGATTATGGACATTGGGGAGGGTATGTGATTTGGTGAGTGCTGTGAAGTGTGTAAACCTGGTGATTCACAGACCTGTACCCCTGGGGATAAAAATATATGTTTATAAAAAATAAAAAATTAAAAAAAAAAAAGAAAGAAACTTACAGAGTATAAACTATACCTTCTTACCAGAGGAATACTGTATTTGATCATATTTTTTTTTCTCATGGATAAAGCACTGTTTATATTCTAACTAGAATTTGAAATAAAATTATATTGCAGCAAAACAAATAATCTACTTTCAGTTGTGTCCAGTATTCATGTGAGAGTGTGAGGCATATACTCATTGTAGAGAATAGCCTCTGGAGTAGGAAACTACCCATGTTATATTCCCTTGGGACCTCTTAATTTCTGTGTTTCTCTGAATTGATAGTATCTCCTGAAAGTGTGCCTTTCATCAAGGTCAGAGACAGACCTGGTCAGTACAATCATAAAATTTTCAGTGATGGAAATTAAGTACAGTTTTAAAACATTTCTTTGGCTACTTTTTTTTTTTTTTAAAGGAAAATACTATTTAGAACGAAGTTGCCATTTAGTTCTAGTTCCTTTAGAAGCCAGATGATTTAGGTGAGTGGTCAGAGAAGACCAGCAAAAGGAAATGAGCTGGTTACTGATGTGCACCAACTGTACCTATGGCAGAAGAGCCAGCCTTGAATTACTGGTTTTGTTGCGTTTTAATGGAGAGTAGAAAAACATTTTGAAGTCTTGAGAATTTTTGTGTTTACATGGGCAATGTTCTAATTTTAAATTTAATGTTAACATAATTAATGTTCTTTTAAATAACAAAACAATGATGGAAGCTTACCTCTTTATTTTCATTTATAAAGTATTATGTAAATTCAGTAGTACTGATCAAGAATCCAACACTTTAGAGGTTTGAGAAGGAAATATGATAGTCTGTCTCTATCTACATTTTCCTCTTATTTTTTTTCTTTTTTTAACCACACACACACAAAATCTGCCCACATTTTGGTGGGGTTGTTTCAGTTTTCTTTTTTTTTTAATATTTTATTTATTTCTTTGATAGAGAGCAGATGTAGGCAGAGAGGCAGGCAGAGAGAGAGGGGGAAGCAGGCTCCCTGCGGAGCAGAGAGTCCAATGTGGGGTTCAATCCCGGGAGCCTGGGATTATGACCTGAGCCGAGGGCAGAGGCTTTAACCAACTGAGCCACCCAGGGCACCCTGTTTCAGTTTTATTTTCATGCAATTAGTTATATGTACACATGTCCGTATATATATATAATTGAAGGAGTCTTGTTTGTTTTTGAATATATAAGATATAGAAATGTACTATAACTCCCAATTTATTTAAAATCAACTTATGCTTAAATATCCTTCATTCAGAGGCACCTGGGTTAAAGCCTCTGCCTTCAGCTCAGGTCATGATCCCAGGGTCCTAGTATTGAGCCCCAAATCGGGCTCTCTGCATAGCAAGGAGCCTGCTTCCCTTTCTCTCTCTCTGCCTGCTGCTCTGCCTACTTGTGATCTCTCTCTGTCAAATTAATAAATAAAATCTTTAAAAAATATATCCTTCATTTAATGGTAATGATTGCTTTTAGAAAAATAAAGAGAAATTAAGAGTAAATTTATTTAAAATTTACCCTTCTTTTGTTCAAAAGCAAAGGTAATTTTCAAGTTTCTTCATAATTTCTTGGAGTTTGGAAAGCAAATGTAGAAAAACAATGAGGTTCAAAGAAGAGATTGTCAGTCTTGACATTAACTATGTGGATAATATCAGTGATGTGAATCCACTGGTTTAGCTTGGCTGAAGATTAGATAGATAAAGGAAGGAAGGCAGTGTCTTGAGATATAGCCTAGAGGAATCTCTACATTAAAGTATAGTTTGCTATGTTTAAGGAATAGGAACCACAGTTAAATAAGTCAATAAACTATTTAGGTTGCATTGTGTGAGCATTATACAATCTGGAGAATATGAACATTTTAAAATACAGTAACTACACTAAAATAACTTTGAATATGGAGTGGAGCAGAGTCATAATATATCTTCCCCTCAACCCCACATAAGCTTATCAAGAATGAGTGGCTACAATACAGGGTATCTGTTACTTATTTCCTTTTCTTCTAATGGTTAGAGAATTTTTACTAAATAGACATTTCACTAGTTCTCAGTAATAGGAGACTCTACACAGGTTTCAAGCACTTACCAAGTATAGACTTCATAGTCACTATCCCTGTATCTGGAACATTCTATGTAAGTATTCTAGGGAGTGAATGAATCTTGTGTTTCAGCTCCACCAAGTAAGAGAAGACAACAGTAGAGAAGGTTAGTGTGTTCAGCTGAGAAAGGTTTTAATATTGTGATTCTTTGAGGCAGAAGGGAGTAGTTACCTCTTTAAATCTTGCTCATTCCTAAGTAAAGCTAAAAGAGTAGAAAGTGTCAGAGACTTTCACCTTGGAAGATGAGCATTTATGTAGCAAAGAACCCTTGGATATATCATCTACCTGAAGTGGGTACAATCAGCCAGATGGAAGTGATTTGAAAGGACTGGGCAAAATGTAATTTGATAGAGAATAAAAGTAATCTCTTGGTCATATTGATAAATCCACTTAACAGGGATTTTAATAAGCCACCACAGATGTCTCAAAATATTTTTATTGGAATTGAATGATCACTATGCTCATCCTATACATGAGAAAGATACTTTGGGGATAATATTATAATAGTACATCATAATCCTGAGACACATGTCAACATCCACAGCTGACTGGAGAGGTACTGAAATGTTTCCTGGCCAATAGACCAGGCACATTGCAGGAGAGTGATGATGAAAACTTGAATAACTGCCTGATAGGAGCAAGCCAAGTAACCAAAAACAGCATAAACTCAGGTATGAGAGTTAAAACACATGCACACAACTCAAAAAAAAAAAAAAAAAAAAACCAGAAACTTGAACAATGCCCATTGAATTTATATTTCTATTAATGTTAAAGGTGGAGTAAGGAGGTGAAGTTTAAGTAAGTACATATGCAAACGAATTGTTGCCAACTTAAAAAGGCACCCACATGTATATATCATAGGGGATATTGGGAAAAAGATGAAGACATCCATGGCTTAAATCAGAATGCTGGATTATGTTAGAAAGGGCTATTCTAAGACCACTGGCTCTAAAAGAATTATAATTTTCAGTTAAGTAATTATTGCACAAAAAGGACTTACACAAATAGGAGTTTTCTTGAATGCTAGCCTAGATCTTCTCCCAGACTGACAATATAAAGAGCAATAGGCTAGTGGCACTGGGGTCCCTGAGCAGCAGACTGCTCATAATTCTCAGTTTCTGCTGACCACTGAAATTCAGATGGGCTTTTATGAAGTAACATGGAGGCAATTAAAAACTTTTTCTTTTATTTGGCTTTATCGTCTTTTCTATCAACTGCTTGTTTGAAAGAAAACTAGAGAATACTAAGGCAACTTAAACTGTGTCTAAGTTGTTCTCCTTACCAAAGTTTGAAAAATAACATCTTTTGTTTGTTTTTGGTTTTTGTTCTCAAGAAGTTTGGATAGCCAACTAGATTAAGAATTTCAATGGCTTTAAAATCATATGTTTCTCCAGCTTCTGGGCAATGGGGCTCCTGTTCAATTACAATGAGAACAAAATACTGAAAACCCCAGCCTGGCTAATATAATTAATAAGGCCAAGATTTCTATGAGCTAAGAATTGCTGTACAAGGATAATGAGGAGGAAAGAATTGTCGTATAGTTATGGATGGGCTCCACTTCCCACATTTTTAACAGTACTTTTTTGATGATCTCTTTGTAGGCCCTCAAGAGATGACACTTTCTGTATTGGTAGGGATTATCTTATTCTAGCTTCAGATTCTGGAAGACTGGGGCATATAAGGTTTAAGGTTATGATTTCTGTAACCTGCTATTTTCAAAGCAAAGTTCTTTTTGGTGGAATTTCACTGCTTGATGCCTATCATTTTCTTGCCATCATCTTCTAGCAATCTACCCAACGAAGAGAGTGAGTTAAAGATTATGTCTTAGAAGAACTGCTAGATATAAATACATATAACACAGATCCCTTATCTTAAAGACTAGAGTAATAAATAAATAAATAATTAGCATAATAAATAAAACCTTGAACAACAGAAAGTAGTATATAATTAGGGTTACATTTTTCAAAGGATTAAAGGATCAACCTGGGTAGCACAGATTGGTTAAAGTACTATGGAATATACCAAATTTGAGTGAATGATAGGTAGATTCTCCAAAGATATAGGGATAAGGAATGTAATTTCAAAAAGTGGGAACCTTAGTATAGTACATGAAAGAGGATAGTGAATCATATAAACCAGAGCCCGGGCTTTGAAGACAGGCAACTGTAGTCTGAAATTTGGCTCTATCTTTTATAAATTATAGAAGCTTAGTCAAGTTACAAAATCTTAGCCTCATATTTTTGTATCTAAAATGGGATTCTTGTATTAGCTTAATATTTATGTGTGTGTGTGTGTGTGTGTGTGTGTGTTTCTAGACAGTATCCAACGAAAGTAGTTCAGGTAAACAGAGAAATGCACAATATGTAAAATGTGATCATAGTGTACCAGATTTAGTTTATACATCACAGCAGATATTCAATTTTGCCCTCCTTGCTTTCTTTCTAGCTGAAGTATCCATAACAATGGTTGTCTTTGCCTCTACCATACAACCAAGGGCCCACTATCGTTGCTTGTGTGGATCCTTTTTGTCTTTCTCAGACATGTTGAGACATTGTTTTGTCTCCTTCCAACATGTCACCTTTGGCTTCTCACCTCTGGACCTGTTTTGGTGTGAGTTTCCTTCTTCCAAAGAGGAGCTTGAATAAAAAACTTGTATGTAGCTAGTTTATGTGAGAAGGGGATCTCTGGAGTTAGGAATGACAGAACAAAGGAGATGTGACTGGAAAGGAAGAAAATCCAACATAAATGTACATTTTTGAGGTCATTGAGGAGAGCAAATGTTATGTCATTTGCCCACAATGTGCAAGGCAGTTGTCCTAGCATTGAGAATATTAGGTTGACTAAACTATAGACAAGAACTTAGAGGTTTTTTTTTTTTTTTAAAGATTTTATTTATTTATTTGACAGACGGAGATCACAAGCAGGCAGAGAGGCAGGCAGAGAGAGAGGAGGAAGCAGGCTCCCCGCTGAGCAGAGAGCCCAATGCGGGGCTCGATCCCAGGACCCTGAAATCATGATCTGAGCTGAAGGCAGCGGCTTAACCCACTGAGCCACCCAGGCGCCCCAAGAACTTAGAGTTTTGAGGGAAAATCAGATATCAAACAAATACTTATATAAAGAAATAAATAACTGAAGCTTGCAGAGAATCTCTGTGGAAGAAAAGGTATACAGTGCTGTGAGAGAGTGAATGAGGAAATAATTTTTTTAAGTAATACTTAAATATTTTTATTTGAGTAGAGTTGACAAACAATGTGTACATTAGTTTCATATGGACGACATAGTGATTCAATCTCTCTTTATATTATGCTATTCTCGCCACAAGTGTATTCCAGTACAATTGACTATATTTCCTATGCTATGACTTTTATTCCTGTGTCATTCATTCCATAACTGGAAACTTGTATCTCCCACTCCCATTCACCATTTTGACCCCCACTCTCTGGTAACTATGAGTTTGTTCTCTGTATTTATAGGTTTATTCTGCTTTTTGTTTGCTTTGTTTTTCAGATGTCATGTATAAGTGAAATCATATGGTAATTGACTTTCTCAGATTTATTTCACTTTGCCTAATACCTTCAAGTTCCATCAAACATGTCACAAATGGCAAGAATTCATTCTTTTTTTATAGCTGAGTAATATTCCATTTTGTATATATCACATCTTCTTATTCATTTGTCTATTGATAGACATTTAGGTTGCTTCCATATCTTGGCTATTATAAAATAATGCTGTGGTAAATTTAGGAGTGCAAATATCTTTTAAATAGGTGTTTTCATTTAGGGAGATAAATACCCAGTAGTGGAATTATTGAATCATATGGTATTTCCTATTTTTAATTTTTTGAGGAAACTTCACAGTGGCTGTACCAATTTATATTCTTATCAACAGTATACAAGTGTTCCCTTTTCTCTACATCATTGCCAACACTTGGTATTTCTTAACCTTTTTATTTTAACTATTCTACCAGGTATGAGGTAATTGTGGTTTTGATTTGCATTTCCCTGATTATTAGTGATGTTGAGCATCTTTTCCTGTGTCTTTTGGCCATCTGTATGCTTTCTTTAGAATAATGCCTATTCAGGTCTTCTGCCTATTTTTTTAAATTGAGTTTTTTGGTATTGTATGAGTTCTTTGTATATTTTGAATATTAAGCTCCTATTGGATATATCATTTTCAAATATCTTCTCCTATTCAGTAGGTCTTCTTTTTGTTTTGTTGATGGTTTCCTTCCCTGTGCAAAAGCTTTTTATTTTGGTGTAATTCCAGTACTTTTGCTTTTGTTTTCTTTGCCTGAGGAGACATATCTAGGAAAATGTTGCTATAGCTGATGTCAGAGAAATTGTTGCCTGTGTTCTAGGATTTTTATGGTTTCAGGTCTCACATTTAAGTTTTTAATCCATGTTGAATTTACTTTTTGTGTAGGGTGTAAAAAAATGGTCCCCAGACTTATTTTTTGTATGTAGCTGTCTAGTTTTCCCAGCACCATTTATTGAAGAGATTGTCTTTTCTCCATTGTATATTCTTGCCTCTTTGTCATAGATTAATTGGTCATGTGAGTGTGCATTTGTTCTGGGATCTTGGTTCTGTTTCACTGATCAATGTGTCTTTTTTTGTGGCTATACCATACAGTTTTGATTACTCCAGCCTTGTAGTATATTTTGAAATCTGGGATTATGATACCTTCAGCTTTGTTGTTCTTTCTCAGGACTGCTTAACTGTTCAGGGTCTTCTGTGTCCTGTAAAATTTTTGTATTAATTGTCCTAGTTTTGTGAATAATACTGGTGGTATTTTGATGGAAATTGCATTAAATCTGTAGGTTGACTTGGGTGATATCAACACTTTAAAATATTAATTCTTAATCCCTGAGCATGGAATATCTATCCATTTTTTGTGTCATCTTCAGTTTCTTTCCTCAGTTTTATAGTTTTTGGAGTGGGGTTTTTCATCTGTTTGGTTAAATTTATTTGTAGGTAATTTATTCTTTTTGAGGCAATTGTAAATGGTCTGTTTTTAAATTTCTCTTTCTGCTAGTTCATTATTGATGTATAGAAACACTATTGATTTCTGGGCATTAATTTTGTATCCTGCCATTTTACTGAATTCATTTATAACTTGATGTGTTTTTTTTATGGAATCTTTAAGATTTTATATGTATAGTATCATGTCTTCTGCATATAGTGACAGTTTACTTCTTCTTTACCCATATGGATGCTTATTTCTTTTTTTTTTTTTTTTTTTTTTTAAGATTTTTATTTATTCTTCAGAGAGAGAGGGAGAGAGAGCGAGCACAGGCAGACAGAATGGCAGGCAGAGGCTGAGGGAGAAGCAGGCTCCCTGCTGAGCAAGGAGCCCGATGTGGGACTCGATCCCAGGACGCTGGGATCATGACCTGAGCTGCTTAACCAACTGAGCCACCCAGGCGTCCCTGGATGCTTATTTCTTTTTCTTGTCTGCTTGCTGTGGCTAGGACTTTCAGTACTAGATTGAATGAGAGTGGTGAAAGTGGACATCCTTGTCTTTTTCTGATCTTAGAGGAAAAGGTCTCCATATTTTAACATTGAGTATGACATTAGCTGTGAGTTTTTCATATATGGTCTTTATTATGTTGAGGTATGTTTCCTTTAACTCCATTTTGTTGAGTTTTTTTTTTTTTTTAAATCATGAGTGAATGTTGAATTTTGTCAAATACTTTTTTTGCATCTATTGAGGTAGTCATATGAATGTTATCCTTTTTGTTGTTGATGTGGCTTATGATATAGATTGATATATGAATATCAAACCATCCTTGTATCCCCAGAGTAAATCCCACTTGGTGGTGGTGAATGGCCTTTTCAGTGTATTACTATATGTAATTTGCTAACATTTTGTTGAAGATTTTTGCATCTGTGTTCATCAGGGATATTTGCGTATAGTTTTCTTTTTTTATGGTGTCTTTTTTCTGGATTTGGTATCAAAGTAATTCTGACCTCAAATATATTTGGAAGCTTTCCTTCCATTTCTGTTTTGTGGAATAGTTTGTGGAGAATAAATATTAACTTTTCTTTAAATCTTGAGTAGTATTCACCTGTGAATCCATATGTTCCTGGAATTTTATTTTTTCTGGTAGTTTTTTTTTTCTGATTTAATTTCATTACTTATAGCTGATTTGTATTGTACTGTTTATCCTAGTTATGTGAATAATGCTTGTAGCTGTTCAGATTTTCTATTTCTTCCTGGTTCAGTTTTGAATGATTGTGTGCTTCTAGGAATTTATACACTTCTTCTAGATTGTCTAGTTTGTTGTTATAATATAACCCTTTATAATCCTCTGTATTTATGTGGTGGCTGTTGTTACTTTACTTGCATATCTGATTTCATTTATTTGGGAACTTTTCTTTGATGAGTTTGGTTAATTTATCAGTTTTGTTCATCTTTCCAAAGAACAAGATCTTGGTTTCACTAATTCTCTTTCTGGGTTTTGTTTTTGTTTCTGTTTTGTTTTATTTGTGTCTGTGTCATTAACTTCAGCTCTCATCTTTATTTTCTTCCTTCTACACACCGTGGACTTTGTTCTTAAGTTTCTAGTTTCTTTAGGTAAAAGATGGAATAATTTAGATTTGTAATTCAGAGAAGCCTACATAACAAGTGAGGTCTAAAATATTCCTGAGACACATAAAGATAGAAAACTTACAGAAATAAAAATTACAGAAAACTGTAATTTTAGAGTAATAGTAACTCATATACATAGTCTTTGGGTGTTCACATGTGATTTATCATATAAAGTTATTTTACTTTTATTTTTGGCTGAATGTAAATAGTTTGCTCAAAATCACAAAACTGTTAAGTGGTAGACCTAGATTTTAAACTGAGGCAGCCTCACTGAGAGAACCCGTGCTCCTAGACACTATACTGTGAAGAATGAAGAAAAAAAAAATGGTAGAAAATACCAGTGGAACAAGGAATATTATGTGGGATAATACTATGAGAGCCATTGATAGTTTCTTATTGGCATTTGTTCTGCTCAATAGACAATTGTAATGAAAACTGAAAAATTCTGTTTGAGGATACCTATAACAGATCCATTCAAAGCCAAGTCTTCATACATCTAAAAGGCGTTTACATGACCTCACCCCTGTTTATTCCTTTGATTGATTACCTACTACTCCTGTCCCTCATTCACTCTACCTACCTTAAATTCCTTACTGTTCCTAGAACATATCAATCATGCTTTATATTATAACCTTATGGCTTTTGTAGTAGTTGCCCTTATAATTGACACATAATTCCCCTAGTTGTCCTTACATATAATCAATTTCTTTAAGTCTTTGTTTAAATATTACCTACTCAAAGATGCCTTTCCTGTGCTGACCATTCAATTTAATGCTGTAATCAACCTGACCCTGGGTACTCATTTTCATTCTTACTCTGCTCTACTTCTTTTTTTGCCTATACTACACAGATCAGCTTCTAACATTAACATGTGGTTATTTATTATGTTTATTTAGTACTGTATATTGAGTGTTTTCTGTATTGCACTATTAGAGCCTTAAAGACATGAATACTTATTTTGCTCTCTAATTTACCTTCAGTTGTCTATACAGTAAAAAGTACTATATAATATGTAATCAGTATCTGTGAAAATAATAAACACAATGATTATGCAGTATTTCTTGGGTAATCATAGCTCATCAAGTATACACAGTATACTTTGATGGGCTATATCAATATTTCTTAGTTTGTAAAGTTGGTTTCTGGGTGTGAAGTAGACTTCAGAGACATCAGACTTCAGAGATATAATTTTTTGTCTATGTTACTTTTCTTATTGTAAGTTGAGCTGATTAACATGTATCCTAACAACCATTAAGACTTATCATTTGATATACTTTAAAGGCAAGCAAGACAGGACTGAATGTGTTTAGACACACCATTTTGGTAATAAAGTATTTATGGGTCAGGGTGAAAAAGAAATGGTTGATATCAATCAGTTCTGAAAGTGCTGATTAGTCAACTAGTGATATATAAATGTTACATTATAACTTGAAGAACATGTAACATATTATCTTTTTTCCAGCCACCTTAGCTCTTGTTAGCCTGAAAATGAGATTGTAGCTCCAGAATAGAGGGTTGGTGAGAAAGCATTAAAATGGAATAGATATATAGTCTGTGCAAAAATATCTTACAAAGACATTTTAGGAAAAATCTCTTCCCACTGAGTATGGTTAACAAAGTTGTATATAATTTCAAAAGAAACATTCATTAAATACATATTAGAGATGGCAAGGAAATAAGAATGTTTTAAAATCAGTTTTATTTCAAGGCACACTAAAAAGTTAGAGAAAATGCATTCTTGAGACAAAGCAGTCCTCAGAGCCTGAAGCAGATAAGACATATTTTAGAATTATTGGACAAAGAATTTAAAATAACTATAACACATAAAGGGTTCTAATGGAGAAAGTAGGCTATATGCAAGAACAGATATTAATGAAAATAGAGAGATGGAAACTCTAAAAATGACAAAAAAAAATTCATGCAGAGTATTCAAGAATGGGGGATAATAATAAAAGGACATACATATAATTGGAATTCCAGAGGGAAACAAGGAGAAAAAGAGAAGACAAATTTGAAATAATAATGGCTTGAAATTTTTCCAAAAGTAGTGACCAACATGAAAAAAAAAAAAGAAAGAAGATAAAACTCTACACATAGGTATATTATATTCCAACTATAGAAAACAAAAGAAAAAAAGAAATTGAAGGAATCCAAAAGGGATAAACATATTGTTTATAGTGGAACAAGGATGTGAATTATATCAGACTTCTTGTCATAAGGCATGTAATTAGAAAGAGTGAAGTGAAATATTTACCATGTTAAAAAAACCAACCAACCAAACAAAACCCAAGCAAAAACACTAACCTAGACTTATATGTTTAGCAAAATTATCCTCTGAAAGTGTAGGGGGGGGGGAAGGAATCTTTCTTAGAGAAAAATACTGAAAGGAAAACACTCATTCTTTGAAGACATAACATTCCTTAGTGTGCATGTTCCTAATAACAGAGCATGAAAATCATGAGGCAAAACCTGATATAAATCCAAAGAGGAAGAAACAAATCTACTATTATAGTTGGAGACTTCAACTCTTGGTCTTCAATAACCGATACAACCAGAAGGCAGAAATTTAGTAATCAAAGAGTTGTTCTCAAAAGAACCATCAGTCAGCTTGATCTAATTTACATTTATAGTCCCCTTCATCCAACGATAGTAGAATACACATGCTTTTCCAGTTCATATGGAATGTTCAGCAAGATAGAGCACATTTTGGGTCATAAAATACACCTTAATAAATTTTAAAAAGTAGAAAGCATATCAAGTATGTTCTCAAATCACATTGGATTTGAGAACTAAACTAAAAATCAATGGAAGTATAGCTGGAACATTCTAATACATTTGGAGATTAAGCAATAGAATTCTAAATAGCACATGGATTAAATAGCACATGGATCAAAGAAGTCTCAAAATGTATTAAAAATGCCTTGAAATGGGATGTCTGGGAGGCTTAGTAGTTAAAGCCTCTGCCTTCAACTTGGGTCAGGATCCCAGAGTCCTGGGATTGAGCCCCACATCGGGATCTCTGCTTGGCAGCGAGCCTGCTTCCCTTTCTCTCTCTCTGCCTTCCTCTCTGTCTACTTGTGATCTCTGTCAAATAAATAATAATAAATAAAATCTTTTAAAAAATGCTTTGAGCTACATGAGAGTGATACTACAACTTATCAAATTTTGTACGACACAATGAAAGAAGTATTTATAGGGAAATTTATAGCATTGAATTCATATATTAGAAAAGAATAAGGAGCTAAAGTCAGTAATTTAAGCTTACATCTTAGAAAACTGAAAAAAAAGAATATTATTTTCAAAATAAAGAACAAGTTAAGCCTAGAGCAAATAAAAAAATATAAATATTAGAACAGAAATCAATGAAATTTGAAACAGAAAAACAATAGGAAAATCTCAACAACAAAAAGGTGTTTTTTCCCCAAAGTAGTTGAATCATTCTTTATTTCTGTTATCCCTTTAAAGAAGTCTTTTTGAAATTTTTCCAAAAGTAGTGACCAACATGAAAAAAAAAAAAGAAAGAAGATAAAACTCTACACATAGGTATATTATATTCCAACTATAGAAAACAAAAGAAAAAAAGAAATTGAAGGAATCCAAAAGGGATAAACATATTGTTTATAGTGGAACAAGGATGTGAATTATATCAGACATATATATTTTTAAAAATATTACATAGCTGAAAAATGATTTTTTTTCTGTATAATGAAACTTTTGTTTAATTTCTTTTCAGTGTAACAGAATTCATTGTTTTTGCACCACACTCAGTGCTCCATTCAATACATGCCCTCCATAATACCCACTACCTGTCTCCCCTGAACTCCCACCCCCTGCCCCTTCAAAACCATCAGATTGTTTTTCAGAGTCCATAGTCTCTCATGGTTCCCCTCCCCTTCCAATTTCCCTCAACTTCCTTCTCCTCTCCATCTCCCTATGTCCTCCATGTTATTTGTTATGCTCCACAAATAAGGGAAACCATATGATATTTGACACTCTCTGCTTGACTTATTTCACTCAGCATAATCTCTTCTAGTCTTGTCCATGTTGCTACAAAAGTTGGGTATTCATCCTTTCTGATGGAGGCATAATACTCCATAGTGTATATGGACCACATCTTCCTTATCCATTCATCCGTTGAAGGGCATCTTGGTTCTTTCCACAGTTTGGCGACAGTGGCCATTGCTGCTGTAAACACTGGGGTACAGATGGCCCTTCTTTTCACTACATCTGTATCTTTAGGGTAAATACCCAGTAGTGCAATTGCAGGGTCATAGGAAAGCTATATTTTTTAATTTCTTGAGGAATCTCCACACTGTTTTCCAAAGTGGCTGCACCAACTTGCATTCCCACCAACAGTGGAAGAGGGTTCCCCTTTCTACACATCCCCTCCAACACATGTTGTTTCCTGTCTTGCTAATTTTGGCCATTCTAACTGGTGTAAGGTGATATCTCAATGTTGTTTTAATTTGAATCTCGCTGATGGCTAGTGATGATGAACATTTTTTCATGAGTCTGATAGCCATTTGTATGTCTTCATTAGTGAAGTGTTTGTTCATGTCTTCTGCCCATTTTTTGACATGATTATCTGTTTTGTGTGTGTTGAGTTTGAGAAGTTCTTATAGATTCTGGATATCAGCCTTTTGTCTGTACGGTCATTTGCAAATATCTTCTCCCATTCCGTGTGTTGCCTCATTGTTTTGTTGACTATTTCCTTTGCTGTGCAGAAACTTTTGATCTTGATGAAGTCCCAAAAGTTCATTTTCACTTTCATTTCCTTTACGTTTGGAGACATATCTTGAAAGAAGTTGCTGTGGCTAATATTGAAGAGGTTACTGCCAATGTTCTCCTCTAGGATTCTGATGGATTCCTGTCTCACGTTGAGGTCTTTTATCCATTTCGAGTCTATCTTTGTGTACTGTGTAAGGGAATGGGTGATTTCATTCTACATATAGCTGTCCAATTTTTGCAGCACCATTTATTGAAGAGACTGTCTTTTTTTCCACTGTATATTTTTTCCTGCTTTGTCAAAGATTATTTGACCATAGAGTTGAGGGTCCATATCTGGGCTCTCTACTCTGTTCCACTGGTCTATGTGTCTTTTTTAATGACAGTACCATGCTGTCTTGGTGATCACAGCTTTGTAGTAAAGCTTGAAATCAGGTAACGTGATGCCACTAGTTTTATTTTTGTTTTCAACATTTCCTTAGCAATTTGGGGTGTCTTCTGACTCCATACAAAATTTTGGATTATTTGCTCCAGCTCTTTGAAAAATACTGGTGGAATTTTGATCAGAATGGCATTAAAAATATAGATTGCTCTAGGCAGTATAGACATTTTAACAATGTTTATTCTTCTGATCCAAGAGCATGGAATGGTCTTCTATCTTTTTGTGTCTCCTGCAATTTCTTTCATGAGTGTTCTGTAGTTCCTCGAGTACAGATCCTTTACCTCTTTGGTTAAGTTTATTCCCAGGTATCTTATGGTTCTTGGTGCTATAGTAAATGGAATCGATTCTCTAATTTCCCTTTCTGTATAAGAAAGCAACTGATTTCTGTACATTGACTTTGTATCCTGCCACATTACTGAATTGCTGTATGAGTTCTAGTAGTTTGGGGGTGGAGTCTTTTGGGTTTTCCAGATAAAGAATCATGTCATCTGCAAAGAGAGAGAGAGAGTTTGAATTCTTCATTGCCAAATTGGATACCTTTTATTTCTCTTTGTTGTCTGATTGCTGTTGCTAGGACTTCTAATACTATGTTGAACAAGAATGGTGAGTGGGCATCCTTGTCGTGTTCCTGATTTCAACGGGAAGGCTACAAGCTTTTTCCCATTGAGGATGATATTTGCTGTGGGTCTTTCATAGATAGATTTTATGAAGTTCAGGAATGTTCCCTCTATCCCTATACTTTGAAGCGTTTTAATCAGGAATGGATGCTGGATTTTGTCAAATGCTTTTTCTGTATCAAATGAGAGAACCATGTGGTTCTTCTCTCTTCTCTTATTGATTTGTTCTCTCACATTGATTGATTTGCAAACGTTGAACCATCCTTGTAACCCAGGGATGAATCCCACCTTGTCATGGAGGATAATCTTTTTAATGTGCTGTTGGATCCTCTTTGCCAGGATCTTGTTGAGAATCTTAGCATCCATATTCATCAGTGATATTGGTCTGAAATTCTTCTTTTTGGTGTGGTCTTTGCCTGTTTTGGGGATTAGGGTAACACTGGCTTCATAGAAAAGGTCTGTAAAGTTTTCCTTCTATTTCAATTTTTTGAAAAAGCTTCAGGAGAATAGGTGTGATTTCTTTGTGAAAGTTTGGTAGAATCCCTAGGGAATCTGTCAGGTCCTGGGCTCTTGTTTTTTGGGAGGATTTGATCACTGCTTCAATCTCATTACTAGATATCGGTCTATTTGGGTTGTCAATTTCTTCCTGGTTCAGTTTTGGGAGTTTATAGTTTTGTAGGAATGCATGCATTTCATCTAGGTTGCTTAACTTATTGGCATATAACTGTTGATAATAACTTCTGATGATTGTTTCTACTTCCTTGGTGTTCATTGTGATCTCTCCTTTTTCGTTCATAATTTTATGAATTTGGGCTTTCTCTCTTTTCTTTTGGATTAGTGTGGCCAATGTTTTATCGATCTTAATGATTCTTTCATAAAACCAGCTTCTAGTTTTATTGATACGTTCTACTTTATCACTGGTTTCTACCTCATTGATCTCAGCTCTAATCTTGATTATTTCTCTTCTTATGTATGGAGTTGGTTTTATTTGTTGTTGATTCTCCAGTTCTTTAAGGTGTAGAGACAGCTGCTGGGTTCTGGATTTTTCAATTCTTTTGAGGGATGCTTGGATGGCTATGTATTTCCCCCTTAGGACCACCTTTGCTGTATCCCATAGGTTTGGGACTGAAGTGTCTTCATTCTCAGTGATTTCCATGAATTGTTTAAGTTCTTCTTTGATCTCCTGGTTGATCCAAGCATTCTTAAGCAAGGTGGTCTTTAGCTTCCAGGTGTTTGGGTTCCTCACGAACTTTTCCTTGTGATTGAGCTCCAGTTTCAAAGCATCGTGGTCTGAGAATGTGCAGGGAATAATCTCAGTCTTTTGGTATCGGTTGAGTCCTGATTTGTGACCCAGTATGTGGTCTATTCTGGAGAAGGTTCCATGTGCACTTGAGAAGAATAAGTATTCTGTTGTTTTAGGGTGGAATGTTCTGTATATATCTATGAGGTCTATCTGGTCCAATGTGTCATTCAATGCTCTTGTTTCTTTATTGATTTTCTGCTTCGATGATCTGTCTATTTCTGAGAGAGGCATGTTAAGGTCTCCTACTATTAGTGTATTCATATCAATATGACTCTTTATCTTGATTAACAGTTTTCTTATGTAATTGGCTTTTCCCATATTGGGGGCATAGATATTTACAATTGTTAGATCCTCTTGGTGGATAGTCCCTTTAAGAATTATGTAGTGTCCTTCTGTATCTCTGACTACAGTCTTTAGTTTAAAATCTAACTTGTCTGATATAAGAATCACTATCCTGGCCTTCTTTTGAGGTCCATTGGCATGAAAAATCCTTCTCCATCCCTTCACTTTCAGTCTGGGTGCATCTTTAGGTTCAAAATGGGTCTCTTGTAGACAACATATGGATGGGTCCTGTCGTTTCAGGACATGCAACCCTGTGCCATTTTATGGGCGCATTTAGGCCATTCACATTGAGAGTGATTATTGATAGATACGGTTTTATTGACTTCGTGTTAACTTTGAAGTCTTTCTTTCTGCAGATTGTCTCTATATTTCTGTTCAATGCTATTCTTACAATTTTTCCTCTTTTATAGTACCCCCTTAATATTTACTGCAGTGTTGGGTTGGTGGTTGCATAGTCTTTTCAGCCCTGCTGGTCTTGGAAACTTTATCTCTCTATCTATTTTGAATGACAGTCTTGCTGGATAAAGTATTTATGTTCTTCTCATGCATGTTCTTCTCATTTAGTGCCCTGAATATATCTTGCCAGCCCTTTCTGGCTTGCAAGATTTCTGTGGACATTATTCTGATGGGCTTTCCTCTACACGTAAGGCGTTTCTTTATTCTAGCTGCCGTCAAGGGGGTCTGCCTACAATTATAATTCTTCATTCTTACTATTAGGTGTCTCGTGGACTTTCAAGAGACCATTCTGCCTCTAGTACATGAACACTGGTTCCATTCTTGAGGTTGGATAAATTTTAATGGAGAACTTGTTCCACTGTATCTTCTAGACTTCTTTCTTTCTCCTCCCCTTCAGGGATTCCAATAATTCTGACGTTGGAATGTTTCATGGCATCATTTATTTCCCTGATTCTGTTTTTATGGCTTCTATGCTATTTGTTCCAGGCTTCCTCCTGATCCTTTCTCTTTATCTGTTTGTCCTCCAGATCACTAATTCTATCTTCTGTCTCAGTTACCTTAGCTTTTAGAGAATTTAGATTAGATTGGAACTCATTGAGAGCATTGTGAACATCATCCTTGGTGGCTTTCAGTTCTGCCCTAATCAATTCTGTTTTGTCATCCATGGCTTTCTCCAACCTAGGATCATTGTTAGCCTGAATTCCCTTTTGACATATTGTTTATGTCAATAGATATTAGCTCTGTTGCAGAAGGCCCATCCTCTGATTTTTTCTTCCTTTGGGCATTCCTCCTCCTAGTCATTTTGGTGAGAGATGGCTGAATGGTTGTAGCTGGTTATATCGACTGTGGTGCAGTCGAGGTGCACCCTGGAACGCTTTTGAGCAATCAGGAGTCCCCACCCAAATGAAAGAAAAAGAAAGGGAGAAAAAAGAAAATAAAAAGTAAAAAATAGAGAGAGATAGAGAGAGACAGAAAAAAAAAGAAAGAAAAATAAGACTCAGCCCAAATGAGCCCCAAGGTAAGATTTATGAAGTATACAAACAAAAACAAACAAAAAGACTGATAAAAGTATATGAAAGGATCTCTCTCTATATATATATGCAAAAAAAAAGTATAAGATATATAAGTATAAGTATAAGATTTATACTCTACCAAGACAAACACAAATACACAGAATCACTGGCGGAAGAAGAAGATGGGAGAGTGGTTATAAATTCTCAGTGTGGGCAAGGAAGGTTATTTTGATTCTTCGTGGATGTATCTTGATTTCTTTGTTAAAGGACTGAACTTTACTAAGATAAAAGGGGACTAAAAATTTGTTTAACTATAGGGGTAGCATTGATTGGGGAAAGGGGATTACCTTGAAGTTTAACTGTATATGACTATTAAAAAATAAAAATTTTCAAATAAATAAGCTAAACTAAACTAAAATTTAAGAAAAAATAAAAAAAATAGAAAAGCAAAAGAAAAACACAAGTATATGTATCAAAAAATTCAGGTTAAAAGGTTATTATGGAATTTGATGTATTGGACATCTCACTGTGATGGTAAATAGGTTAAAAAATTATCTATATAAAAAAAATGAACCAGCAAAGTGGGAACGAATTAAAAGTAAAAGTTGTATCTATGAAGTAGTGTTGGTTGTTCTCTTGTCATCTTTCTTTTTTATTTTTCCTTTTTTTTTCCTGGTGGCTTTCTGGGGGAGGGGACTTCCATGTGGGTTTTCAGGCATTGTTCTCTGAGTTAAGCCTCCTGCCCCCCTCAAGGGAGGTGGGCTCTGAGGAAACAGGTTTTTCAGGCTTTTGTTCTCTGGAGGTTTTTATGTTTGTTTGTTTGTTTTCTCTTGCCTTGACAGCTTTTGATAGTTTTTGGAGGTTTAGAGGAAAGCAAAGTGCACTCAGACCTCCCTCTCAGAGAGAAGCTTCAGTCTGTTCCCCTGTGAGTGCTCCAGAGCACATAAGTTCCCCCTTGGCTGCTAGCAGAGCACATTCTGAGTTGCTCAAAATAGCAGAGCACATTCTGAGTTTGTGGGGACACAGGAACTCCTGCTTGTACCCAAAACCAAGACAGTGGCAGCTGTCTGGGCAGCTCCAGACCACTAGAGAGGTTCCAAGCAGCAATCGCACACTAAGATTTTCCCGCTGGCCTGGGCTGGGAGTGCCTGGTCTTTCTGGGTCTGAGAGCTCTGGGTTGGCACTGTGTGCACCTTTCTAAGGGGAGGGTGTGGGGCACGTGCATCTTAGGCACTGATAGCACTGTGTGGTGCTTGCGTGGAGTGTGCAAAAAGGCTGTACATTTGCTGGCTGGCGAGGCTCCCAGCCCCTCATGGGAGCCAGACCCCATGCACCAGGGGTGTCTGTCCTGGGTCTGGGGACTTAAGCCCCTGTCCCTAAATGCCCTGATTCCCACAATTTCCCCCCATGATCCTTTGCTCTTTTTGAGTGCTTTCAACCAGACTCCAAGTTAATGCTGGTCCCCAGATGCAGGGCACTCTTGTTTTGGGGTATTAATTTCCAATGGGTCAACTCTGGTGGCTCCCTCCCCCTTTTGTTTATCTTCCATTATCAGTAGGAAGTTCTCACTCTGCTTTACCTGCCCACTGGCATCTTCTGCCCCCCGTAGCAATCCAGATGTGTATAATTCTGATCTCAGGCTGATTTCACGGGTGATCAGAGTTCTTTGGTAGGTAATCAGCTCACTTTAGGGTACAGGTTGAAATCACCCCCCTCCTACTTCCCCACAATCTTGTCTCCCCCCCTAGAAAAATCAAAGGTGGTTCTTTGAAAAAAAATCAATAAAAGCAATAAACTTCCAATCATGGCAACCAAAGGGAAAAGAGAGGAGACACAAATACCAGTATTAGATATAAAAAAGCGGTCATTACTAAGGATTAGATACTAAAAGAATAATAAGGAAATATTATGAACAACCTTAATCCCATGAATTTGTTACCTTAGATGAAATGGACCGATTAATTCCTTAAAAGACACAAACTACCAAAACTTAAGTAACGTAGAAATAGATAATATGATAAGCCTATATGTAACGAGAAACATAAATCAATAATTAATAACTTTCAGGTGCCTGGGTGGCTCAGTGGGTTAAGCCACTGCCTTCGGCTCAGGTCATAATCTCAGGGTCCTGGGATTGAGTCCCGCATTGGGCTCTCTGCTCAGCAGGGAGTCTGCTTCCTCCTCTCTCTTTCTGCCTGCCTCTCTGCCCACTTGTGATCTCTGTCTGTCAAATAAATAAATAAAATCTTTAAAAAATAATTAATAACTTTGAAAAAATGCAGCTGGGCCCATTGGTTTCACTGGTGATTTTAGCAAATACTTATAGAAGAAATGATATTAATTCTCAACAATTTCTTCCAGAAAATAGAAACAAAGGGAACACTATCTAATTCACTTTGTGAGGCTAGCATTATTCTTTTTCATAACTAAATAAGTGCTAATTATTTATTATTTTTATTATCATTTATTACTGCTACTACTATTACCATCATCATATATACCTCCCTAATATATTTTTTTAAGTTTTTAATTTAAATTCTAGGTAGTTAACATAGAGTGTAATATTGGTTCAAAAGTAGAATTGAGTGATTCATCGCTTACATGTAACACCAAGTGCTCATCCAATAAGTGCCCTCCTTAATGCCCATCACCCCTTCACTCATTCTCAGCCCACCTCCCTCCATCAATCCTCAGTTTTTTATCTACCTTTTAGAGTATCTTATGGTTTGCCTCCCTCTCTTTCCCCCTCCCTTCCCCTATGTTCTTCTGTTTTTGTTTTTTAAATTCCACATGTGAAAGAAATAATATGGTTTTTGTCTTTCTCTGACTGACTTATTTTGGAGGCTAGCATTATTCTTATATATTTCTTTTCTAAGAAAGAAAAACTACAGAACAATATCTTTCATGAACATACATGTAAAATCCCTAACAAAATATTAGCAAATCAGCATCGAGAATCTATAAAGAGCTTAGCAAATTCAACACCCAAAGAACAAATAATCCAACCAAGAAATGTGCAGAGGACATGAACAGACATTTGTTCAAAGAAGACATCCATATGGCCAATAAACACTTGAAAAAATCTTCCACATCACTTGGCATCAGGGAAATACAAATCAAAACCACAATGAGATACCCCTCACACCAGTCAGAATGGCTAAAATTAACAAGTCAGGAAATGGCAGATGCTGATGAGGATGCAGAGAAAGGGGAACTCTCCCACCCTGTTGGTGGGAATGCAAGTTGGTGCAGCCACTCTGGAAAACAGCAGGAAGGTTCCTCAAAAAGTTGAAAATAGAGCTACCTTATGACCCAGCAATTGCACTACTGGGTGTTTACCCTAAAGATACAAAGGTAGTTATCTGAAGGGGCACGTGCACCTGAATGTTTATAGCAGCAATGTCCACAATAGCCAAACTATGGAAAGAACCTAGATGTCCATCAACAGATGAATGGATAAAGAAGATGTGTGTGTGTGTGTGTGTGTGTGTATATATATATATATAGTGCCTTATATATAATGGAATACTATGCAGCCATCAAAAGAAATGAAATATTTCTATTTGCAATGACACGGATGGAACTAGAGGGCATTATGCTTAGCGAAATCAGTCATTTGGAGAAAAACAGCTATCATATGATCTCCCTGATATGAGTAAGTGGAGATGAAACATGGGGGGTTTGGGGTAGAAAAATAATAAATGAAACAAGATGGGATTGGGAGTGAGACAAAACATAAGAGACTCTTAATCTCACAAAGCAAACTGAGGGGGTCCGGGGGAGATGGGTAGGGAAAGGGTGGTGGGGTTATGGACATTGGGGTGGGTATATGCTATGGTGAGTGCTGTGAAGTTGTGTAAATCTGGCAATTCACAGACCTGTACCCCTGGGGCTAATAATACATTATATGTTTATAAAAAATAAAAAAAATTGGGGCGCCTGGGTGGCTCAGTGGGTTAAGCCGCTGCCTTCGGCTCAGGTCATGATCTCAGGGTCCTGGGATCGAGTCCTGCATTGGGCTCTCTGCTCAGCAGGGAGCCTGATTCCTTCTCTCTCTCTCTCTGCCTGCCTCTCAGTTTACTTGTAATTTCTCTCTGTCAAATAAATAAATAAAATCTTTAAAAAAAATAAAAAATAAATAAAAAATTAAAAAATATATATATTAGCAAATCAAAATCATCAATATTTTAAAAAGATTATACCCAAGACCAAGGGGGAGTTATTTTTATATTATAGCAATCATATTAAAAGAAGGTAGTATAATGTAGGGACTAAATTCATGTATGTTGAAATCAGAAAATAATTGTGTTTGAATATTAGACATGATTCTAGCATAGTGACCTTGGCTCACATATTTAATCTCCATGGTATATAATATTAGTATCTCTAAAATGGGGGTGGTAATTGTATAAATGAGGTAAAAAGCAGGTGCAGTGTTTTCACAAATAGCCATGAATGTGCTTCTAAAAGAATTCTAAATAATTCTTAATAAATTTGTTAATAACTATTTGTTTTTCAATGGTATTAATCTAAATGATAATTAATAAATAGACATTAAAATGTTAGAAGGTACTGCTTTTCCTTGAAGATATATTTATGTTATATTTTATTATACATTGCATTATTATACATTGCTTTCCATTTACTTACTTAATCAAACTTCTGATACTTCTTCATTCTCTTAATTCCATACCATGAGAATTAAAAGAAAAACTCCCATGATGAATGGCCTGGGGACTAAGGTCATGGAATCATCAAATGGTCACCAAAAGCTGTTAAGTTACTGTTAGAGCTGGAACAGTTGTAAGAAGCACTACCAATATAGCACCAAAGAAGGAAATATTTTTTTTAAAAGATCCAATAACAGTAAAAATATTGCTTTCTGGTTTTTGTTTTTGTTTTTGTTTTGGCCAGGTAAGTGGAGATGATATACATCAATTGCCTGCTGAAAATATTGGCTATTTTTGTCATACTGGTAATGCATACATTTATGGCACAACAGTATAAAGCTTCTCTTTCTCTCTCCTTCCCTTTTTTTTTAAATTTGCATTTCTAGTTTTGAATTCAACAAGCACTTATTAAACAGCCAGTTGCACCAGTCTCTCCAAGGGAAGTGAGAAATATCATTTCAGGTTGTATGCATTGCTCTATATGCTTAGATTAGGTCTTAATATACAGGGGAATTTCTGAGTATTGATTATATTACATTTGGATAGGGACTAGAAAGGACCTTGGAAATTGGTTATAATGTGAATAGCCTTATACCTGCCATATGTTCACAGCAATTTCTAGAGCAGCGATTGTTTTTTATTCTGTCGGCATTAGTCTGTTCTTGGCCATATTGGGATCATGATGCTCCCACCTACTTATGCAGCTTTCTTGCTGAGGAAGTGCAAACTTGTGACATGCAGGAGACTGGGTATGATGTGGGGTAGCAAGGGAGGAATGATGACATAAGAAAGAATGATGACATAAGAAAAAATGTTAGTAGCGTGGGGTCTGGAGAAAATATTGGTGTTGGCAATGCAAGTTGAGAACTCATGTTATTTAATTCAGATGTGAAATAAGCCTCAATAATTTGATTTGGTTTAATGATAAGGTAGTTGAGAAAATTATGTAAATAACAAATAAGTTATCATATTAGATTGAAATCTGTAACATTGAAACTTAATTTTGGGGCTACAGAAAAACGATACTATATGGTTCAAACTAATAAATACACAGAGCCCAGAGAGTAACAATTTATTGATAAGCATTAAAGATAAGCATATTTCTATTTTTTTCTAAACATATAAGTTTTAAGAATGGGTTTCCTATTCATTTTTTTTTCCCCTCAGATCTAGGGTTAGGGCTAAGATACATGCCTAGTATCCTGCTGTTCAGAGACCTCTGCAAAGGGTTAGGCTTAGGGATTAAGATTTACTATTCATTTTATTTTATAACCAGTTCTTTTTATTTAATGAAAATTATTCATATCTTTTCATGGTATGAACTTTTATTTCAGTATACAAAGTTAAATCCTTCCTCAGGCGGAATTACTATTAACAATTTAATTCTCTATTGTGGACATTTAGGTTATTTCTAATATTTTTAAAATAAATATGGTGTTGATAGATAGCCCTATAGCTTCTTTTTGAATTCATCTATTGTAAATTTAAGCAAATTTTTTTGAAGTGAGATTCTTGGTCATAAATTAAGGAAAATTAAAAATTTTTGGTATGTATTATTGTTATTTCAAAGAATTCTGCAGTTTGTTTTATTAAAGTATAGTTGATATACAACATTATATTAGTTTCAGGTGTACAGTATAGTGATTCACCAAATCTATACCTTACACAACGCTCACCATGATAAGTACAGTTACCCTATGTCACCAAACATTATTATAATATTATTGACTATATTCCCTAGCCTGTATTTTCATCCTAATCACTTACTTATTTTAGAACAGGAAATTGTACTTTTTAAAAAAAGATTTTATTTATTTATTTGACAGACAGAGATCACAAGTAGGCAGAGAGGCAGCCAGAGAGAGAGGAGGAAGCAGGCTCCCAGCTGAGCACAGAGCCTGACACAGGACTCTATGCTAGGACCCTGGGATCATGACCTGAGCCAAAGGGAGAGGATTTAACCCACTGAGCCACCCAGGTGTCCCAGGAAGATTGTAATTCTTAATTCCCTTCATGTACTTTGCCCATCCTGATACCTCTTACCCTCTGGTAATCAACCATCTCTGTATTTATGAGTCTGTTTTTTTTTTTTTAATTGTTTGTCTTGCTTTTTGGATTTCACATATAAGTGAAATCATTTGGTCTTTCGCCTACTCTATCTTGACTCATTTCACTTAGCACAACACCCTCTAGGTCTATCAGAGTTGTTACAAAAGGCAAAAGACAAGATCTTATTCTTTATTATGGCTCAGTAACACTCCCTATTCCAGTGTTAGTCCATATATATGTTATATGTAGCCTAATATATATACATATATATATTTTCATATATATCTATTCATTTATCAATGGACACTTAGATTGCTTCCATGTCTTGTAAGTAATGCTGCAATAAGCATAGGAGTGCAGATATCTTTTTGAATAGATGTTTTTATTTTCTTTGAGTAAATACCCAGTACTGGAACTGTTGAATCATATGGTATCTCTATTTTTCATCTTTTTTTTAAGCTTTAAAATCACTTTTATTGCTGTATAATTTACACAGAATAAAATTCACTAATTTTTAAATATACAATTTAGTGACTTGACAAATATATGCAGTTATGTAACCACAAATGCAATAAATGCATTTAAAATGTAGTTGGTGGCTAATTCTTATTTGGAGAAAGTTTAAAGAATAAACAAAATCCATAATTTATAAAGGGAAATGTGGATATATTAAATCTAGATGGTTAAATGTGGAAAAATTAAATACTAAATAATAGAAAGCACAATTAATGAGTGTATTTGATTCTTCATAGCCTCATTTATGAAAAATCATCAATATTTTAAAAACTTAGGTAACTTGTGAGAGCAAAATGGTACTCTGGTGTAATCTTATTTACATTTAATTGATTACTGTTTTACTTTTCATATGATTATGATTAATAGCCATTTTGTTTTTGTTAATAGTTTTCATGTTTTATTCATTTTAAAATTGGTATGTTACTTTTATGAAATGTATCTGGAAGAAGTAATTTTATATTAAAAAAGTTAATAATCTGTCTGATATTTTCCAGTGTTCTTACTTTTATTTGTATAGTGCTTTTATCTTCATACAAAAATATAAATGCATATATCTATATATACTATCCTTCTGTATGTATGTATAAGTACATGTGATATGATTTTGATTTTAATGTCATAGTTACTGTCAACAATTTCCTTTTGTTATGTTAATGAAGAATGTTAAGAATGAATTTTCCAGGGCAGCCTGGGTGGCTCAGTTGGTTAAGTGTCTGCCTCTTGATTTAAGTTCAGGTCATGGTCTCAGGGTTTGTTGTAGGATCTAGTTCTGCATCGGACTCCACACTGGGCATAATGCCTGCTTAAGATTCTCTTCTCCCTCTCTGCCTGCCTCTCCTCCTCTCTCCCTCTCCAAAAAAAAAAAAAAAAAAAAGAATTTTTCCATCTTAATGTCTAGGTATTTATATATTTCTTTCAGATATTTTTAACATTTAAACATGCATTAAAATTTCCTTGAGTTCATGTTGAAAGGCAAAAACCTGCACTTTTCCAAGTTCATTTCCTTATACCAACACTGTTGATCGAATAATTCACCTTGTCCACACTGATATATGATTCCTCAATAATCTCCTGAGAGATCACTAAGTTTACCTTATGGTTTTTATTCAGTTCTTTGCATTGAAGCTTTGGTGACTGACAGCAGAAATACACCAAGCTACTCCTTAAAATCCCCAATAATTTTCTATTGCTTTTAGGATGTAAGGCAAAGTTTAATTCATGGATAAAAGCTTCCATCCTGTCTGGCCTATTACAATTATTCATCCAGCCTGATTTCAATTATCCATCCTCTTGCCTTGCTAACCTTTCTGTCTCACTATCTTTGGACATGGTGTTCCCATAGTATAGACTCTACTTTTCAGTACTAATTCCTTGTTAAGCAGAATCTGAACAATAACCACTTGAATGAGTCATATGGTTATTATGGTACTCTGTTCTTTTCCTTTTAATCTATTATCAGAGTTCTATCTGTATTTAAAGCATTTAATGTCTAGTTCCACCATTAATCTGTAAGCTTCCTGAAGTCAAGATTAGTTTTTTACCTCAAAACTTGTCATAGTACCAGGCATGGTAGATCCTCAATAGGATTATTACATTATTCTCTCTATGTATATTAGCTGAATGGATAAATTAATACATTTAAAGAAATGTTAATGTTTACAAATTTTTTAAAATGATGTTTTTAAGAAAATACCTTATGGCTATTACTGAGGATTTCCTCTTAAAACCATTCTTTTTTTTTTTCTTTTTAATTTTTATTTTTTTTTATAAACATATGATGTATTATTAGCCCCAGGGGTATAGGTCTGTGAATCGCCAGGTTTACACATTTCACAGTACTTACCATATCACACACTCTCACCAATGTCCATAACCCCACCACCCTCTCCCTACCCCTGTACCCCATGCCACCCTCAGTTTGTTTTGTGAGATTAAGAGTCTCTTATGGTTTGTCTCCCTCCCAATCCCGTCTTGTTTCATTTATTCCTTTTCTACCCGGCAAACACCCCATGTTGCCTCTCAGCTTCCTCATATCAGGGAGATCATATGATAATTTTCTTTCTCTGATGGACTTATTTCGCTAAGCATTCTTAATAAAAGCTCACATCTGTTTTTAAATAATAATTTCTGATAAATTCTTTCTTCATTATTTGGTTTGGTCTTTTAGGTTCACCAGGCAAGCCAATGTATGAAGCAAATTACTCTGAAGTGACTCAATTTGTATTCTTGGGACTTGCTACCTATAGACCAGTGCAGAATTTTCTTCTTGCCTTCTCTACAGTGTTTTATGTAACGATTGTTTTGGGAAACCTCCTTGTGGTGTTTACAGTGACCTATGACCCTTACTTACATTCCCCCATGTACTTCCTTTTAGCCAATCTCTCATTTATTGATTTGTGTCTTTCTACCTTAACGGTTCCTAAGATGATATCTGATCTGCACTCAGGACACAAAACCATATCCTTTCAGGGATGTGTTATCCAGATATTTGTCCTTCATGTCCTGGGTGGATCAGAGATGGTGCTGCTGGTCGCCATGGCCTTGGATCGATATGTGGCCATATGTAAGCCCCTCCACTACCTGACAATCATGAGCCCACAGATGTGCATTTTGCTTCTGTCTGGTGCTTGGGCTATTGGCCTCATACATTCAATGGCCCAGTTGGCTTTTGTTGTCCATTTGCCTTTTTGTGGTCCTAATGAGATAGATAGCTTTTACTGTGACCTTCCTTGGTTTATCAAACTTGCCTGCACGGACACCTACAGAATGGAATTCATGGTTACTGCCAACAGTGGGTTTATTTCCATGGGCACCTTTGTCTTATTGCTTATCTCCTATATCTTCATCTTGGTCACTGTATGGAAACATTCCTCAGGTGGTTTGTCTAAGGCCGTTTCTACTCTGTCAGCTCACATCACCGTGGTGATTTTGTTCTTTGGGCCATGTATCTTTGTTTATGTGTGGCCATTTCCCACTGTGTCAGTGGATAAATTTCTTGCCATTCTGGACTTTATGATTACACCTATTCTGAATCCTATTATCTACACATTGAGGAACAAGGACATGAAGATGGCAATGAAAAGACTGCATAGTCAAGTCCTGAATTTGAGAATGATCTCCTAAATGACTTGCGAGAAAACCAAGTGGTACCTTCTAAAAGTAATACTGTATGCATAAATGTTAAGGATTATATAATATCTTAAAACAGTTAATTTTATTTCAGCAGTTCAAAAACTTCTTGGGTAGTTTATTCTATGCTAATGGCCAATAGTGTGAAAATAAATAAATATATACACACATATATATATGTATATATATAAAACTATTTTGCATATCTTAAAATTTTACAATACTGAAAATACATATTTTGTGTGACTTTCATTTTGAATAGTCCATAGAATCTTGGAAAGTTTTATGAATTTGAAATCACAGTACTGTGTGTAAAAAATTTTCTGTGTTATTTGATTGGAACATATTCTCATATAAAGAGAATGATTGGTTCTTACACCTTATTTTTGGCAAGCAAAGTAGGTTTGTTTTTAAGTTGATTCAAGTGTGCTTTTGCTTTTTTCTTTCCTTTATTACTTATGTTAACAGATAGACTCTGTTATTTGAATATAATTTTTGTCATAGATTAAATATTATCTGATATTCAACTATGCAGAAAACAATAAAGTGGACAAGAATAGTTAAACAGTTAATAATATTTGACAGCATGTGAGGATCTGTTTTCTAAGAGGGAAAAGTTAAATCCTCTTCCTCTCAACTTTGCTTTTAACTATTTCCTTTAAATGTGTGCTGACATTAGAAGGACATGAATTAAAAAGTAACACTCATTAAAGAGAATAGAACTAGGATGGGATTTTGGAAGTGTTAAAGGGAAGGAATTCAGATGTAGTATTACTCAACCATGGATACAATGCAGTACTGAACACCACTCCATGTTCAAGCATGAAGGCTGTGCTTTTAAGCTGGCTGGCCTGACAGTCCACTAACGCACAAAATACAACCATGTGTTTTTCAGCTTTGGTTTTTGAAATTTTATTTTTATATTGAGATGGAATTTCCCTCCTTATGTATTTCATATTGTATTTCTCATTTATAGTCTAGAAGTAGATTGAAAAAACTTCCATATGTTTCTTCCTTTTATGTTTGGAAAAAAAATGATGATCTTATATCTTGTAGCTTTAAGATAAACATTCCTTCTGAGACCAAACATCTAAAGTCTTTCTAAGAAAAATTCCCCATGTAGAAAATTTCTCGAGGGTTATGTATGTATATGAGTATGTAGGTACCTTTTCATGTGGTAGCCTGAAAAGTCAGTTTAATTTCTTGTTAAAATCTATTTCTGTGGCAACTTGGGCATATGCTGTTAATGATTCTAGCCATGAAGCAGAGAAAAATTTATGATAATATTCCATCATAAATAAAATGTCATTAAATCTACAGTACAAGATATAGAAGAATATCTGAATCAGAAATTCAATATCTCTGACTGTAAATGACTAATAATTAGAAAATAAGATGTAAGAACCAACTTACACTCAAAACAATATTTAAATAAGACAAAATCATTTCAGAAATGACTAATAAACTACTAGGAATTCAAAAGAGAGCTGAATGGCCAAAATTATAATGAAGATCACAAGAAATAAGGATGAAAAGAACCAAGAAAATAACACCTAATTAAAAAAAAAGGTAAAAACTTTTCAGAGAGAAAGTCATATAGAGTGAGGCAAATGATATTCAATATTTGTATAATTTTTAAATGAGACAATATAATAGAATTAACTTTTCAAACTCATATTAATGTGTCAGAAGTAAAAGACCAGAATATACATAATGAAATAGCTTCTAATAAAGTTGGGAAATTTGGCCCCAGATGATTAAATCAAGGCATATTCTAATAATATTATTAGGTATTTAAAATAGAGTATCTTCTGAGCCTCCTATCAAAATAAATGAGGTACCTTAAATAGGAGAGTAAATCTGGTTTCTGACTTCTTTTTTTTTTAATTTTTAATTTAAAAAAAATTTTTATAAACATACAATGTATTTTTATCCCCAGGTGTACAGGTCTGTGAATCGCTAGGTTTACACACTTCACAGCACTCACAATAGCACATACCCTCCCCAATGTCCATAACACCACCCCCCATCTCCCAACCCCCCTCTCCCCAGCAAACCTCAGTTTGTTTTGTGACATTAAGAGTCTCTTATGGTTTGTCTCCCTCCCAATCCCATCTTGTTTCATTTATTCTTCTCCTACCCCCTTAAGCCCCCCATGTTGCAACTCCACTTCCTCATTTCGTGAAACATGATACCCTCTAGTTCCATCCACGTCATCACAAATAGCAAGATTTCATTTCTTTTGATGTCTGCATAGTATTCCATTCTGTATATATACCACTTCTTCTTTATCCATTCATCTGTTGATGGACACCTAGGTTCTTTCCATAGTTTGGCTATTGTAGACATTGCTGCTATAAACATTCAGGTGCACGTGCCCCTTCGGATAACTACGTTTGTATCCTTAGGGTAAATACCCAGTAGTGCAATTGCTGAGTCATAAGGTAGTTCTATTTTCAACATTTTGAGGAACCTCCATGCTGTTTTCCAGAGTGGCTGTACCAGCTTGCCTTCACACCAACAGTGTAGGAGGGTTCCCCTTATTCTGCATCCTCGCCAGCATCTGTCATTTCCTGACTTGTTAATTTTAGCCATTCTGACTGGTGTGAGGTGATATCTCATTGTGGTTTTGATTTGTATTTTCGTGATGCCCAGTGATGTGGAGCACTTTTTCATATTCTGTTGGTCATTTGGATGTCTTCTGTGCAGAAATGTCTGTTCATGTCTTCTGCCCATTTCTTGATTGGATTATTTGTTCTTTGGGTGTTGAGTTTGCTAAGTTCTTTATAGATTTTGGACACTAGCACTTTATCTATTATGTCGTTTGCAAATATCTTCTTCCATTGTGTCAGTTGTCTTTGGCTTTGTTAACTGTTTCCTTTGCTGTGCAAAAGCTTTTGATCTTGATGAAATCCCGATAGTTCATTTTTGTCCTTGCTTCCCTTGCCTTTGGCAATGCTCCTAGGAAGATGTTGCTGTGGCTGATGCCCAAGAGGTTGCTGCCTGTGTTTTCCTCAAGAATTTTGATGGATTCCTCCTCACATTGAGGTCCTTCATCCATTTTGAATCTATTTTCATGGATGGTGTAAGGAAATAGTCCAATTTCATTTTTCTGCATGTGGCTGTCCAATTTTCCCAACACCATTTATTGAAGAGGCTGTCTTTTTTCCATTGGACATTCTTTCCTGCTTTGTCGAAGACTAGTTGACCATAGAGTTGGGAGTCTATTTCTGGGCTCTCTGATCTATATGTCTGTTTTTGTGTCAGTACCATGCTGTCTTGATGATGACAGCTTTGTAATAGAGCTTGAAGTCCAGAATTGTGATGCTACCAACTTTGGCTTTCTTTTTCAACATTCCTTTGGCTATTCGATGTCTTTACTGGTTCCATATAAATTTTAGGATTATTTGTTCCATTTCTTTGAAAAAAATGCATGGTATTTTGATAGGAATTGCATTAAATGTGTAGATTGCTTTAGGTAGCATAGACATTTTCACAATATTTATTCTTCCAATCCAGGAGAATGGAACATTTTTCCATTTCATTGTGTCTTCCTCAATTTCTTTCATGAGTACTTTATAGTTTTCTGAGTATAGATTCTTAGCCTCTTTGGTTAGGTTTATTCCTAGGTATCTTATAGTTTTGGGTGCAATTGTGAATGCTATTGACTCCTTAATTTCTCTTTCTTCTGTCTTGTTGTTGGTGTACAGAAATGCAACTGATTCCTGTGCATTGATTTTATATCCTGACACTTTACTAAATTCCTTTACAAGTTCTAGCAGTTTTGGAGTGGAGTCTTTTGGGTTTTCCACATATAGTATCATATCATCTGCAAAGAGTGATAGTTTGACTTCTTCTTTGCTGATTTGGATGCCTTTAATTTCCTTTTGTTGTCTGATTGCTGAGGCTAGGACTTCTAGTACTATGTTGAATAGCATTGGTGATAATGGACATCCCTGCCGTGTTCCTGACCTTAGTGGAAAAGCTTTCAGTTTTTCTCCATTGAGAATGATATTTGCAGTGGGTTTTTCATAGATGGCTTTGATAATACTGAGGTATGTGCCCTCTATCCCTACACTTTGAAGAGTTTTGATCAGGAAGGGATGCTGTCAATGCTTTTTCAGCAACTACTGAGAGTATCATATGGTTCTTGTTCTTTCTATTATTGATGTGTTGTATCACATTGATTGATTTGTGGATGTTGAACCAACCTTGCAGTCCTGGAATAAATCCCACTTGGTCGTGTTGAATAATCCTTTTAATGTACTGTTGAATCCTATTGGCTAGTATTTTGGTGAGAATTTTTGTATCTGTGTTCATGAAGGATATTAGTCTGTAGTTCTCTTTTTTGATGGGATCCTTGTCTGGTTTGGGGATCAAGGTGATGCTGGCCTCATAAAATGAGTTTGGAAGTTTTCCTTCCATTTCTATTTTTTGGAACAGTTTCAGGAGAATAGGAATTAGTTCTACTTTAAATGTTTGGTAGAATTCCCCTGGGAAGCTGTCTGGCCCTGGACATTTGTTTGTTTGGAGATTTTTGATGAGTGTTTCAATCTCCTTACTGGTTAAGTGTCTGTTCAGGTTTTCTATTTCTTCCTGGTTTAGTTGTGGTAGTTTATATGTCTCTAGGAACGTATCCATTTCTTTCAGATTGTCAAATTTGTTGGCGTAGAGTTGCTCATAGTATGTTCTTATAATTGTCTGTATTTCTTTGTTGTTAGTTTTGATGTCTCCTCTTTCATTCATGATTTTATTTATTTGGGTCCTTTTTCATTTCTTTTTGATAAGTCTGGCCAGGGGTCTATCAATCTTATTAATTCGTTCATAGAACCAGCTTCTTTTTTTTTTTTTTTTTTTTTTTTTTTTTTTTTTTTTTTTTTTTTTTTTTTTTTTTTGGTTTCTTTTTCCTTGATTTCTGCTCTGATTTTCTCTTCTCCTGCTGGGTTTACATTTTTTTTTGTTTTGTTTTTTCTTGTCCTTTCTCCAGCTCCTTTATGTGGAGGGTTAGGTTTTGTAATTGAGACCTTTCTTGTTTCTTGATAAAGGCTTGTACCGCTATATATTTTCCTCTCAGGAATGCCTTTGCTGTGTCCCACAGATTTTGAACCATTGTGTTTTCATTTTCATTTGTTTTCATGAATTTTTTCAATTCTTCATTAATTTCCTGGTTGACCCATTCATTCTTTAGAAGGATGCTGTTTAGTCTCCATGTATTTGGGTTCTTTCCAAATTTCCTCTTGTGATTGAGTTCTAACTTCAGAGCATTGTGATCTGAAAATATGCAGGGAATGATCCCAATTTTTTGATACCAGTTGAGACCTGATTTAGGATCCAGGATGTGATCTATTCTGGAGAATGTTCCATGTGCACTACAGAAGACTGTGTATTCTGTTGCTTTGGGAGGAAATGTTCTGAATATATCTGTGATGTCCATCTGGTCCAGTGTGTCATTTAAGGCCTTTATTTCCTTGTTGATCTTTTGCTTGGATGATCTGTCCATTTCATTGAGTTGAGTGTTATAATCCCCTACTGTTATTGTCAATGTGTTTCTTTGATTTTGCTCTTAATTGGTTTATATAGTTGGCTGCTCCTATGTTAGGGGCATAGATATTGAAAATTGTTAGATCTTCTTGTTGGACAGACCATTTGAGTATGATATAGTGTCCTTCCTCATCTCTTATTATAGTCTTTGGCTTAAAATCTAATTGATCTGATATAAGGATTGCCACCCCAGCTTTCTTTTGATGTCCATTAGCATGATAAATTGTTTTCCACCCCCTCACTTTAAATCTGGAGGTGTCTTCGGGTCTAAAATGAGTTTCTTGTAGGCAGCATATTAATGAATTTTGTTTTTTTATCCATTCTGATACCCTGTGTCTTTTGATTGGGGCATTTAGCCCATTTACATTCAGGGTAACTATTGAGAGATACGAATTTAGTGCCATTATACTGCCTGAAAGGTGACTGCTACTGTATATTGTCTCTGTTCCTTTCTGATCTACTACTTTTAGGCTCTCTCTTTGCTTAGAGGACACTTTTCAATATTTCTTGTAGAGTTGGTTTGGCTTTTGCAAATTCTTTTAGTTTTTGTTTGTCCTGGAAGCTTTTTCTCTCTCCTTCTATTTTCAATGGTAGCCTAGCTGGATATTGTATTCTTGGCTGTATTTTTTTCTTGTTTAGTTCTCTGAATATATCATGCCAGTTCTTTCTGGCCTGCCAGGTCTCTGTGGATAAGTCTGCTGCCAATCTCATATTTTTACCATTGTATGTTACAGACTTCTTTTCCCAGGTTGCTTTCAGGATTTTCTCTTTGTCGGTAAGACTTGTAAATTTTACTATTAGGTGACGGGGTGTGGACCTGTTCATATTGATTTTGAAGGGGGTTCTCTACACCTCCTTGATTTTTATATTTTTTCCCTTTGCCCTATTAGGGAAATTCTCTCCAATAATTCTCGCCAATATACCTTCTGCTCCCCTCTCTCTTTCTTCTTCTTCTGGAATCCCAATTATTCTAATGTTGTTTCATCTTATGGTGTCACATATCTCTCGAATTCTCCCCTTGTGGTCCAGTAGCTGTTTGTCCCTCTTTTGCTCAGCTTCTTTATTTTCTGTCATTTGGTCTTCTATATTACTAATTCTTTCTTCTACCTCATTTATTCTAGCAGTAAGAGCCTCCATTTTTTATTGCACCTTATTAATAGCTTTTTTTATTTCAACTTGGTTAGATTATAGTCCTTTTATTTATCCATAAATAGCTTTTATCTCTCCAGAGAGGGTTTCTCTAATATATTTCATGCCTTTTTCGAGCCCAGCTAGAACCTTGAGAATCGTCATTCTGAACTCTAGATCTGACATATTAGCAATGTCTGCATTAGTTAGGTCCCTAGCCTTCAGTACTGCCTCTTGAACTTTTTTTTTTTGTGAATTTTTCTACCTTGTCATTTTGTGCAGATAAGAGTATATGAAGGAGCAAATAAAATACTAAAAGGGTGACAAAGACCCCAGGAAAAGACATTTTAACCAAATTAGAATAGACCCCAAATTGTTGGGGGGAGAAAGGGGATAAAAAGAGGTTCAGTGGAAAAAAAAAAGCAATTAAAGAAAATAAAGAAAAATATAAAAAAGAAAAATATATGTATATTCAATAAACTATTTTTAAAATGTTAAAAAAGAAAAGAATAAAAGTTTAAAAAAAATTTAACCAAAGATGAAAATAAATTAAAAAGAAAATTAAATTAACTGCAAGACTAAAGAATCATGGGGCAAAAGCCATGAGTTCCATGCTTTGCTTTCTCCTCTCTGGAATTCCGCTGCTCTCCTTGGTATTGAACCTGCACTCCTTGGTAGGCAAACTTGGTCCTGGCTGGATTTTTTGTTGATCTTCTGGGGGAGGGGCCTGTTGTAGTGATTCTCAAGTGTCTTTGCCGCAGGCAGAATTGCACCACCCTTACCAGGGTCTGGGCAGAGTAATCTGCTCAGGTTTGCTTTTGGGAGCTTTAGTTCCCTGAATGCTTTCTGTAGATTTCTGGAGGATGGGAATAAAAATGGCATCCTTCCAGTCTCTGGCCCAGAGGAGTGGAGAGCTCGGAGTCCCACTCCTCAGTGCACTCTCATAGAACAGCACCCAATCACTCCCGTCTCCCTTGCCTCCAGCCGCGCTCCGAGCTCACCCAGCCTGTGACCGGTTCAAGATAACCCAGAGCTGAGAGCTCACTCCTCGGCTCTGTCTCTGTAACCAGCTTTTCCTCTCTAATACCTGCAAACTCTACGACACTCAGACACCCCCATCCTTCTGTGACCCTGTGGGACCTGGGGCCATGCTGTCCCTATGTGGGCCTCACCCCACTTTAGCTTCTGGAGAAATGTCCCTCAGCGGAACAGACTTTTAAAAGTCCCGTTTTTGTGCTCCGTTGCTCCGCCACTTCCTGGAAGCCAGCCCTCCCCCTGGTCTATCTTCCCATAGCTTTGGATTCACTTCTCCACCAGTCCTACCTTTCAGAAAGTGGTTGATTTTCTGTTGAATTGCTGTTCTTCTTCTCTTCGATCTCCCCTGGTTTCTGACTTCTTGGTAGTAGCATACAAAGAAAGGTGGCAACAGTGGAGCTATGTTTCCAAATCTATCTTTCAATTATATCATGATTAAAGAAAAATGATGTCAAGTATGCAAGCTTTTGAACAATGTTTTATGTATAGCAAACAACAAAACAGATTTATTGACTGGCATTGAAAAATGTTCTATCTAAAGCAGGTCAAGTGGTAAAATACAATAATTGAAAATAATAATTATCAAAAATGTAACCACACTAAGCTATATATGTTGGTTCTATGAATGTTTATCAGATTTTTTAAACCAATAATAGAGAATACAGTTTTTCAAGTATACATGTAACATAACTGGAAACACTAGTGATTGATTATTTAATGTCTAATTCTTTCACTAAGGAGTATACTTCCTGAAGACAGGTGGGAGTTCTATGCCAGAACTTGACACAGTATCTAGTATATATTGGGTATTTTCAGTAGGTGGTCAGTGAAAGCTAATTGAATAAATGAATTATTAGAGGCCCTTTGTGCCTGATAATGAAGATTGTTTCCAATTGCCCACCGTTGGAAACCAACTGAGATCTTTAAACACTTCTAACATACTGAATTTCAGTTTTTTCTTTTATGTAAACACAAAATCAATGGACAGAGGAAAACAGTTTCTGGTGACCTTTTATAACTTTTGGACCATGCAACAATTCCTATTTTCTTTTCTATTTCTTTAAGCATTTTCATCACCCCAAATAAACCTCATACCAGTTAACAGTCCCAATCCCCTTCTCCTCACATGTCATGGCAGCTATAAATCTTTCTGTCTCTATGGTTTTGACTATTTTGGACATTTCATATAAATGGAAGTGGCTTCTTTCATGTAGCATAATGTTTTTAATGTTTTCTCATTCCTTTTAATGGCTGTAAAATATTCCATTATTTGACTATACCACATTTTGCTTATCTATTTATCTGCTGACAAACATTTGCTTTGTCTCTACTTTTTGGGTATTGTGAATATTGTTTCTATAAACATTTGTGCACAGTTTTTGTTTGTTTGTTTGAACATCTGTTTTTAATTCTCTTGAATAGAACTGCAGGGTCATATAGTAAATTCATGTTTAATATTTTGAGAACCACTAAACTTTTCCACTGTGACTGCACCATTTTACATTCCCACCAGCAGTATGTACGGCCATCCTAATTTCTTCATATCTTCACCAACATTTGTTATTTTATTATTTTTTCATTATGGAAAATGTAATGAGTGTGAAGGAAAATCACATTTTTTAAAGAACTTATTCATTTATTTGAGAGTATCTGAGAGAGAGAACAAGTGGTAGGAGGGGCAGAAGGAGAAGCAGACTCCCTGCAGAGCAAGGAGCCCCATATGGGGCCCCATCTCAGGACCCTGGGTTCATGACCTGAGCTGAAGGCAGATGCTTAACTTATTGAGCCACCCCGGTGCCCCACATTTTGGTTTTGATTTGCCTTCCTTTAGTGACAATAATGTTGAGCATCTTTTCATGTGGTTTCTGGTTGGCCACCTATTCATTCTCTGGAGAGAAATGTCATTTCATATCTTTTGTTCATTTTAAAATTAAGTTATTTGTGTTTTTATTATCGAGTTTTTAAAACACCTTTTTAAAAAAGATTTATTTATTTATTTTAGAGAGAGAGAGAAAGAGAGAGGGCATGAGTATGAGGAAGGACAGAGGAAAAAAGATCTTAAGCAGACTTCCTGCAGAACTGGTATGGGGTTTATTTTGGGTGATGAAAATGTTTTAAGAAATAAAAAAGAAAATAGGAATTGTTGCATTGTCCAAAAGTTATAAAAGGCCAACACAAACTAATTTCCTCTCTTCATTGATTTTGTGTTTACACAGAATTTTGTTGTTTGAAGAATTGCAATTCAATTTGTGAAATTAAGGGCATTGCTTTGTATTTAGAATTAGCATGCATAGAGCCTTCCAAACTTCCAGTTATTTCCCTGCTTTGTTCATTAATATGCAACATAAAGCAGTAATTGTACAAAGCTTACCGGGGGCCATCTTAGTGACCAGCCAACTACCCTACGTAAGTAAAATACATGGTACCATCTTTTAAAAAAAGCACCTACCCTCTTACATTTTCTCTAAATTAACAAGTACATTCTTAACAACCCTATAAGATATACAGATGAAAAAGAAGTTTGCTTGCCTTTCAGTAACTTATTCACTTTTCACTTTTGTTTTTGTCCAAGGGATTATTCATATTTTAAGAAGCTCTACAGGAGGCAGTAGAACATTTTATTAAAGGACCTCTGAAATTCTTAACTCTAAGGCTGAGATTTTTCACAAAGGTAGTAATGATAACTTTGGGATTAATAAAGTTGAAAAATTAGGGAAAGGGCACAAATGAGTTACTCTCTAAGGAGTTAAAAATACATTAAAAATACATACACATTTTTCATGCTTTTCTAGATTCAATGTTTATCCATTAAGATTTTTTATTTTTTAATTTTTTTAAAGATATTATTTATTTATTTATTTGACAGAGATCACAAGTAGGCAGAGAGGCAGGCAGAGAGAGAGGAAGAAGCAGGCTCCCTGCTGAGCAGAGAACCTGATGTGGGGCTTGATCCCAGGACCCTGAGATCATGACCTGAGCCGAAGGCAGAGGCTTAACCCACTGAGCCACCCAGGTGGCCCTATTTTTTACTTTTTATTTTTTTTTTCCATTTTATTTTATTTCTTTTCAGTGTTCTAAAATTCATTATTTATGCACCACACCCATTGCTTCATGCACTAAGATTTTTTAAATAACAATTTCCCTAAAACTGTGAAATTCTCAACATTTATGTTTTTATAAGAGAAACTTGGACTCAGAATTTAATGGATTGCCTGAGAGATACATTAGGTAAGGCACATAGGGAGAAAGTCCAAGTTCCTTCTACTAGCTTAAGATACCTTCCTTTTCTCTCAGGTTGTAGTTTTATCTTACTTCTCTAGTAATAGAGTTTTATAGAATTTCTCATTGGATATATAATCCTTTTTACTTCTATTTCTATGTTAGCATATAATACTGTATCCTGTATGAAAAACTTAATTCTCTTAAACGGCAAGATCCACTTAAGCCAAGATAGCTGGAAGTTGCTAATATCCAGTATCCATCAAAGAACAGAGATCTTTTTTTTTTTTTAAAGATTTTATTTATTCATTTATTTGACAGGCAGAGATCACAAGCAGGAAGAGAGACAGGCAGAGAGAGAGAGAGACAGAGAGGGAAGCAGGCTCCCTGCTGAGCAGAAAACCAGATGTGGGACTCGATCTCAGGACCTCAAAATCATGACCTGAGCTAAAGGCAGCGGCTTAATCCACTGAGCCACCCAGGTGCCCCAGAACAGAGATCTTTTAAAGCAGACCTGAGAACATCTCTGTGGGGCTGCATGATGGTGGTGTCTGTAACCTTTGTTAAAGGGACCATAGCTCCCACAGGAATAGGATGGGAGGAGAAAAACTGTATTACCCTCTTTAAAGGTCAGAAGTTGAACAAGCCACACTCAAGTTGCCATGGGTGGGAATAGGTAATACAGATACATACAGATATTTTAAAAATTAAGGAAGAGAGTAACAGGTCATAGGGAACACGAGATAGCTTACCAAACACAAATTTTTTCTAAGACCAGATTGCTTTTTCCTCTTCTCTTCTGATGTATGCTTGAGATGATATCAACAATTGGATGGAGATAGTTTCTGTAGAAGCACTTTCCCTCAGCCTGACATATATTCACCACTAGAAGAATCCCTTGGGTGAAATTTTCCTATTCTGTATTCTGGGCAGAACAAGAATTATGAAAATAATTTCTATTGAACATCTCTTCGGGAAGTCCTTGTCAAGAATAACCTTTGCATATTGTAGAAATCAGAACAAGGAGATAAGAAAAATCATGAATAAAACAGCTATCCATTAAACATTAGTGAAGTTTTAAATTATTTTTCATTTAACATGTAAATACTAAAAAGATGTCTTCTGTGATCTTAATCTCTAACTAGATTTATGTCATCAAATTCTATTAAGGTGTTAGTTCTAGTTACAAGAGAAGTCATATCTCAACTAATGTGATCTATAACCACCATCATGGGTGGCTGCAAGATGAGTAGATCTCTGTATCTGCCTGCCAAATCTTCAAGTTAGTATAGAGGCATTAAGTGGGTTCAGCCATGTATACTGTCCAGACAGTCTCAATACCACATCACACTCTCAAGGACAGTACACATGTTGGAAGAATTTTTGGAGAATTGATCTTATTTCTCCTTTTAAAAATTTTGGCAGAATTTACCATAGAAGCCATCATTATCTCAGAGCAGTTTCTGGGAGCAAGGAAGGCAAGTGGAATGCACATTCTGAAGTGAGAGGAGAGAGTGAGGAGTCTCCCATTGTCCAGGTCGACCTCATGGGTCAACTGGTGTTTCTATCTTCTTTATGACCTCCCTTCCAATTTGCTGATTATATTTTGAAAAATTATTTCTCCTTGAAACTCTATTTTTACTTCATATGTATTAAAGTTCTGTTATCTGGAACATAAATAATTAAATGTTACCACTTCCTGATTAATTAATTTCTTTCTCAATATGAAATGACATTTTTTAAAAGATTTATTTAATTTGAGAATGAGAGAGAGTACATGTGAGAGCATGAGTGGGGGGAGGGCAGACAGGGAGAGGGAGAAGTAGACTCCCTGCTGAACAGAGAGTCTGGGGTGGGGGCGGCCTCCATCCCAGGACCCTGAGATCTCAACCTGAGCTGAAGGCAGGCATTTTACTGACTGAGTTACCCAGGCACTCATGAAATGGCATTCTTATCCCTGGTAATATTCTTTGTTCTGAAGTATACTTTGATATTAAAATGGTCTCTAGGGATTTATTTTGATTTGTATTCATTTGGTATATATTTTTCTATCCTTTCATTTTTCAAATTTTTTAAAAAGTAGCCTTTTTCTTTAGAGTGGTTTTAGACTTATGAAAAAATTGAGTGGAGTGTACAAAGAGTTCCCATGTATCTCCTGAGTCCTTCACATGCACAATCTCCCTCATGGTCAACTTTCAATACCACAGTGATAATCCTTTCAATCAGTGAACCAACACTGACATATGACTATCACTCAAAGTCCATTGTTTACATTAGGGTTCATTTTTCATATTGTTCATAATATATGTTATCATAAATCTATAATGACATATATTCAACATTGTAGTATCATACAGAATAATTTCACTGCCTTGAAATAATCTGTGCTCTGCCTATTTACTTTTCCCTTTTCTTAACTCTTGGAAACTACTAATTTTATAGATTGCATAGTTTTGCCTTTTCCAGAATGGCGTATAGTTGAAATCATACAAAATGTATCCTTTTCACGTTGGCTCTTTTCACCTGGTAATATGCATTTCAATTTCTTCCATGTCTTTTTATAGCGAGATAGCTTATTTCCTTTTAGAACTGAATAGTATTTCATTGTCTGGTTGTACCACTGTCTATTAATTGGCCTTTTGATGGAGATCTTGGTTGATTCCACATTTGGGCAACTATAAAAAACATTGCTGTGAACCTCAATATGGAGGTTTTTGTTCCAATGCATTTGGGTGAATATTAAGAGTTGTTGGATTAAATGGTTCAGAGTTTATTTAGTTTTGCAAGCAACTGCCAAATTGTCTTCCAAAGTGGGTGTACCATTTTGCATTCCCATTAGGATTAGAGTTCATGTTGCTCCATATCCTTGCTAGAATTTGATGTCATCAGTGTTTTAGATTTAGTAATTCCTATACATTTATAGTGGTTCTTGTTTTTTCATTGTTAGTTCCTTGATGATACATAATGTTGGCAGATAAGCATATTTTCAAATGCTTATCTGCCATCTGTATATATTCTTTAGTGAGGTTTTTGATCAGATGTTTTGTCAATTATTTTATCATGTTGTTTTCTTATTGTTAAGTTTAAAGAGATCTTTGAACATACTGGAAAACGGTCCTTTATCAAATATGTCTTTTGCAAATATTTTTCCCAGCATGACTTGCCTTCTCATTCTCTTGGCATTATCTTTTGCAGAGAAAATGTTCTAAATTTCTGTGCAGTCCAGCTTGTCAGTTGTTTCTTTCATGGATTGTGCTTTTGGTGTTGTATCTAAAAGGTCATTGCCACACTAAAGATCATCTAGATTTTTTCTTATGTTATCTTTTAAGGAATTAATACTTTGCACTTCACAATAGGTCTGTGATCCATTTGAGTTAAATTTTGTGAAAAGTGTAAGGCTGTGCAGATTCTTTTGTTTGTTTGTTTGTTTTTTGGTCTGCAGATGTCCAGTTGCTCAAGACCATTTGTTGTGAAGACTTATCTTTGCTCCATTGCATTGCCTCTCCTCCTTTCAAAGATAAGTTGCCTAAATTTATGTGGGTCTATTTCTGGACTTTCTATTTTATTCCTTTGATATTTGTCAATTCTGCATTATCTTGATTACTATAGCTTTATAGAAGTCCTGAAGTTGAGTAGTGTCATTTCTCTGATTTTGTTCTTCTCCTTCATTACATGTTTAACATATCTTTGTCTTTATATTTGAAGTGTGTTTCTGTGCTGTAGTATATAGTTCAGTCTGCATCAATGAGAAATATTCATCTGTAATTATTTTTATTTTGTGCCTTCTTTTCTGGCTTTGATATCAGGGTAAAATTGCCCTTATAGAATGAGTTGTGAACTGTTTCCTTCTTCTCCATTTGCTGGAAGACTTTTTGAAATTTGGCAGAATTCACCAGTGAAGCCATCAGAGCATGGAGTTTTCCTTTGGAAAATTAAAAAAAAAATACTAACAATATCTTCATTTTTATGTCTTTTAATTTTTTTTTTTTTAAGTTCAGCTCCATGCTGCCCAGGGCATGGAGCTAAACATGGGCTTTGAATTTGTGGCCCTGAGATCAAGAGTCAGAGTTTTAACTAACTGAGCCACTGAGGTGCCTCAGGATTTTCTATTTCTTATTGTATATTTTTAAGCATTTGTCCATTTGATATAAGTTATCAAATTTGTTGACATTTAGTTTTTCATAGTATTCCTTTATTTTTTAAAGATTTTTTTTATTCATTTGACAGAGAGAGAGATCACAATTAGGCAGAGAGGCAGGCAGAGAGGGGGAAGCAGGCTCCCTGCTGAGCAGAGAGCCTGATGCGGGCTCAATTCCAGGACCCTGAGATTATGACCTGAGCCGAAGGCAGAGGCTTAACCCACTGAGCCACTCTGGTGCCCCCACAGTATTCTTTTAGAATAGGTTTTACTTTTGTGGGGTCATTAAAGATGTTTCTGCTGTGACCTTTACTGTGTCAAACAATAGGGCCTGGACACAGATTTTTCTTCACTGCTCTCTGAATAAAGTTGCCTCCTCAGGCAGGACTGCCATGCACCTCTTGTCTTAAGTGCTCACCCTGGGCTGATCCCATACCATGGAGAGAGAGCCAACAAGGTAGGTGGGAGCCACCAGTGATCAAGGCTAGCCTTGGTACTTACTAATTGGGATAAAATTTTTTTGTTCCACTACTGGATCTTGGAGGGACAGTGAGAGCTGCCTCTCCTTATGGGATGCAGCACTTGTATAGCAAAGAATTTCACAGCAGAAAGCTGGGAGAAATAGGAGAAGACTCTGGCTTAAATGTCAGATTCCCCCTGCTCTTACCAAGATTCTTGAATAAACATTTCTGAATCTGCTATATGCATTCTGTTTTTTGTTCTTTGTTGTTGTTGTTTTTCCTAGAGACTTCAAAAAGTTTAAAGATTTTATTTTGTTTTGGGTATTTTTGTCTGAAAACTTTTTCCAGTTTTATTGTTTCCATTGAGTGAATACACAGGATTGTTTTCCTATGCTCTTTGTCTCTGTAACCACATTTGCTGCCACTACTTTGAATATCTTCCTAAATTTCAAGGTTTTCTATAATCATTAAATTTCAGTTTTGCGATTATGTCATATGATACATAAAAAGAGCAAAAACCCTACTAAAATACATATTGATACTCTTTTGTTGTTAGGGATCCACTTTTGAGCACAATTAGATTCCTTAAAAGGATAGAATATAACTTTCTATCGCTGCTGTTTTTTAACTCATATATTAATGTCATATAGAACAGAGAGGACTAAAGAGAAATTGTGAATAAATCTATTCAAGTTCACAGCTAGAGAAATTCCATTGAATTGTACTTTTATCAATGAGAATTACTAGAGATGTGACAATATCCAAACGCCATTACATTAATTCCTTATAAAATAATAACATGCATATTGTGGTTTATTATTAAACATACTTCAAATTCAAATTATTCTTTTTTTAAAAGATTTTATTTATTTATTTGACAGACAGAGATCACAAGTAGGCAGAGAGGCAGGCAGAGAGAGAAGAAGGGAAGCAGGCTCCCCACCAAGCAGAGAGCCCAATGTGGGGCTCGTTCCTAGGACTCTGGGAGTGAAGCTAATGTGACCAAATTGCTGCAAATTCATGATAAAACTTTAACAGATGAAGATTTGTTTCTTGCAGATGAGCAAGGAGTGGTTTCTTGAGATGAAATCTATTCCTGGTAAAGATATGATGAAGACTGTGGAAATGACAACAAAGGGTTTATGATATTACATAAACTTAATTGATATAGCAGCAAAGTTGGGGAGGATTGACTTCAATTTTGAAAGAAGTTTTGCTGTAGTTAAAATGCTATCAAAGAGTATTGCATGCTGCAGAGAAATTGTTTGTGGAAGAAAGAATCAACTAATGTGGTAAACTTCACTGTAATATTTTAAGAAATTGCTACAGCAACTCCAGCCTTCAGCAACCACCACCCTAATCAGTCAGCAGCCATCAATATGAAGGCAAGACCCCCCACCAGCACCAAGATTATAACTTGCTGAAAGCTCAAATGATAGTTAGCAATGTTTTTAAAAGAGTATTTATTTATTTGACACAGAGAGAGACCACAAGTAGGCAGAGAGGGGGAAACAGGCTCTCTGCTGAGCTGAGAGCCCAGTGCAGGGCTCGATCCGAGGACCTTGAGATCATGACCCGAGCCAAAGGCAGAAGGTTAACCCACTGAGCCAGCCAGGTGTCCCTATCATTAGCAATTTTTAATAATAAAGAGGTTTTTTTTCACCTAAGGCATATACATTTTATTTACATATAATTCGGTTGCACACTGAACAGACAATAGTATATTGTAAACACAGCTGTCATAGGCATTGGGAAACCAAAATATTCATGTGACTCACTTTATTGCAAGTTTTGCTGTATTGTGGTGGTCTAGAATGATCACCCAATATTTCCAAGGTATACTTCTATGTGTTCTATAGTGTTTTGTTTTTTAAATGTGGCCACTATGGGATGCCTGGGTGGCTCAGTGGGTTAAATGTGGTCACTAACACTTTATTTCTAAATTAATAGTTTCATGAGAAGGAACTAACTCTTGTCAGCTTTCAGGATTCCTCAGTCCCTTTCCTCACTAGGACTTCTCCACTCCCTGTAACTTCTCCCTCTCTGCCTCCGCGCAAACCCACCCAACTACATTATGGTGCGCTATTATTGACTCCCATTCTTTTCTTCACTCCTTAAATAGAGGGTGAGGTCCAATTTCTTTTCCTTACTTTGACCTAACCCATCTTTCCATAGCCCCATTATCTTTTCCTTTGTCTTTTAGCCTCATATACAATGAAGAGGAAACGGGTAATGAATTTTTGCTCTTCCCATTGCGGAGAGGAATTGGACAGGGCTGTTGAGCAGATCCCACAAAAAGAGCCCTAGCTTAGAGAAATAGAGGTAATTATGGGTGAAGTCACTGGAATAAAGCTGATCGCGAGTGACTTGTTTCTGGTGTTTATGCAGGTTCTAAGAATAGTTTAGGGAAGGTCTGTATTTCTTGTCTCGCATATTCTTACATTTTCTAGGCTCTTCTTTATTCTTCCCAGTCTCTCAAAAAATGGTCCAAGATCAGCAATATAGTGATTTCTTTATTGGAACTGGTGGAAATGAAGCAACCACACCTAAAGAAAACCCCACATAAAGCTATCTGTTTGGGTGGAAAATGCTTAGGTTTTCTTAAATTAACATGGGTTATTGAGAGTGGGCTATATGTTTTAATAGTTTAATTTAGATGCAGCCTCACTGTCTTTGCAAAGCCTTCTAGAAAGGATGATGTCAAGAAATTTAACTCTGTATCAAGAGGAAATAAATGCATATACATAAATGAATCCTCTTGAATTTCTAACTCTTTCTATTTGTCCTTAATACCTATATCAAATAATAGGTTCTCAGTGGATCTTTTCCTAACAAGCTAAGTCAGAATTAATGTTTCTCTTCTCTGTGCCCCCATGGTACTGCCTTTGCACCTAGTGATTTCATTATTTACATATGTTTCTATCATTCTTCCAAGATTATGGATTTTTAAAATTTATTTATTGTCATCTTAGCACCTGCCATGTTGACTGACATACAATGGAGGCTCATGTTTCTTTCTTAAGTGACAATAAATGCAGCCATTTATTGAGGTTCTGCCTTTTGCTAGATTCTATTTTTAGGAACGTCACATAAATCATCTCACTTAATTTTCTTAACTCTGAGTGAAATTTTCTGTCTGGCTCATTTTCCAGAATGTCTGACATATTTCCCCAAACCTGATACTGTGCCTTTCACTAATTATAACAAGCTCAGCTTGTTATATTTTGTGTGAGCTTAACAGGCAAATGCATTGACTTTATTATGTTTGCAACATCTCTTTTGCTTACAAGTTCAGAAGCAGCCATAGGCAGTGTGTTCAGGTGAGAAAGATGGCCAGGAATCTTTGGAATTCATAAATAAGAAGGAATAGATGACTAAGATGTATAAATTCCAACCTAGGGACTTCTTAATACAGTTTGTGTTAGTATTAGGTAGCACCAATAAGTGCTAGAAATTTCCAGAAATTCTCAAAAGGTAATTTTATTGGGAATTTTTTCTGTTGAGGGAATAATGCTTCACAAAGAAAGTTTTGTAATGATTTCATCTTTTAAAATAAATAATAGTTTTAATAGGCTAGATTAGGTGAGACCTACCAGTGTGATTAGAGAGATTTTTAGTGCTGGTGACTTGTTTTCTTCTGATGTCTTCAGGTGGCTGTGAGACCAGTAATTGTTTTAAATTGAGGGTTTTAAAATAATCCAATTAAGTGGATTTTGTTGTTACTGGTACCAGCAAAATGACCATTTGGAGCCTTATTATTTAAATGACTCATTTTCAAATGAATTTCTCCCACAGATGGAGAATGTAGACCCTCTATCTGCATCTTGGCAGTGAGTATGGTTTGAAAATTTGTCTTAAAAAAAAAAAAATCCTTTATTGGCAAGGCACTGTTACTCTGAATTACCAGAGTGTGAAGATGTTAAAAGCTTTTTAAGAAACCACAAAACGTAAACATCTGTCTCTACATATAAATCACTTGCAATGACCTCAAGTATAAAAGCAGAAATATGTCACCTCCTTACCCCAGGGAAGCTGTGATCATACTAATTCCATAGAATTTAAATGTGGTTCAATCCCTCTTTGTCTAAGCATCCTACAAGGGGATGAGGGAAGTGGAAAGTAGTTTTTCAGTGTCTGAACTTTGAATCAATTACAGAATCAAACCTCATCAGCAGAGAATGAGGAATTCATATAAAATGTTGTTATAATTATGAAAACAAAATGACATTCTTTACATGTTGGTAGCCAGCTATTATATGATATAGACTCTTAATTTGAGGTCCAACTCAGTGGTGATACAGATATGAGAAGAAAGTGAATGACCTGAGAAGCTAGAATAAAATTTATGAGACTCTCCTGGTGAAGCAAGTAGTAGTACTGATCTGACATGAATACTTTAGTCCCAGGCAGATAAGTCCTTGCTAGTTGTATGACAAGCTTCCAGAAAGCATTTGGATTGTGTTCCTTTTCTACTTTTTTCATATATTTATTAGAACATTTGAGACACACAGCTGTGATGAAGAATTGGGAAGATCTTTATGACTATATATGGCAGTCATATGACCTGATATTTCCAGGATACAGTGTTAAAATGAAAAAACCATAATAATGTCCACAGGAAGCAAGTAAAAAGGAAAATAAGAGGAGGTATCCACATATCTGGGCATTTTTGTAAAATGAAACACAGGAAATGAATTACTGAACAATGAAATTGGTTACCTATAAGCATTGAGTGGCAGAGAATTAAAGAAAGATTGAGGAATTATTGAAGATTTAATTTAAAAAAGAGTCATGATAATGAAATACAACTGTGATTCTGGATTGGTCTTGGACCAGAGACTTTGCTTTCTAAAAGGATATTATTCACAAAATTGGCATATAATTAAATAAGGTCGATGGATTAGATATCTATGTCTTATTGATTTCCAAGTTTAAAAATTACATTGTTTTAGGAAATACACACTGAGGTGGAAGAGCATTATGTCTATAACATAAAGTTCAGAAATAAAATTATATACATATAATTTACATATATAAGATATATGTAATATATACATATATTATGTAATATATAATATATACACATATTACCTATGTATTGTATACATATGAATATGTATGCATATGTAATTATATCTACATACACACATATAATTTAACATATGTACATATCTATATACCTTATATATACACATATTTACACGAGTATATTTATTCTTTTGCATACCTATATTATCTTTATATATACACATAAAGATAATTAAACATTAATATTAGATATTAATATTAATATAAAATACTAATATTATATTAAATATTAAATATTGATATTATAGCAGAAACAAGTTTAACTATGACAAGAAAATGAAACAAAGTGATATTTGCAAGTTGAAAATAATGATATTATGGAGAAGATTAAAAACCTGTCTTACAAGATGTGAATTATAATTTGATTAAATGGAAGTACCTATCATGCTCATGAATGAAATCATATAACATAGCAAAGACATCTAAGTTTTCCTAAATGTATATATTTTATTAAAAACTTGGCTGTTTAGGGGCGCCTGGGTGGCTCAGTGGGTTAAGCCGCTGCCTTCAGCTCAGGTCATGATCTCAGGGTCCTGGGATCAAGTCCCACATCGGGCTCCCTGCTGAGCAGAGAGCCTGCTTCCTCCTCTCTCTCTGCCTGCCTCTCTGCCTACTTGTGATCTCTCTGTCAAATAAATAAATAAAATCTTTAAAAAACAAAACAAAAAAACAAAACAAAAAAAAACTTGGCTGTTTAAAAAAAAACTGACAATAAAACATGCATAAGTAAAGGTGAATATTTTGCTAAGTGAACTTTGAGTAACAAAACAGGTGAACACATCAAGTAGATATTAAGCCATGTATGAAGTCATAGCATGAAAAATAATAAAATAATGGTAAAATAAAAAATGAATAAATGGAACTGAGTAGAAAACTCAGATCATGTATGTGTATACGCATACATTTATCTTCTAATATACACACATGTAAGTATATGTATATATGAGATTATATGTGAGCATGCATATGATATACAAATATAAATTTTTATACATGTATATACACACACACTTATGTGATAATCAAGCAGAAATGTGGTGAAAGGACAGATTAATTTGTAGCTGCTGCTGAGACTAGTTGTTAACTAAGAGAAGAAGAATAAAGTTGGGTCCCTACCTTCCAAATATACAAAGGTGGGCTCCAGAAATATTTAAACACAAAATGTGAAAAATGTGACAATATATTGAGGAATATCTGTGCAGCATATGGTTGAAGAAGAATATTTTATAATCTGATATTTTAAAATGAACAAAAAGTCAAATCTTTAATAACTTTCAGAACACAATTTGTGTTCAGTCATGGAAACTAAAGACAGAAGTAATAAAAAATTCAAAAGAAATATTTGTGGGGTGCCTGGGTGGCTCAGTGGGTTAAAAGCCTCTGCCTTCAGCTCAGGTCATGATCCCAGGGTCCTGGGATCGAGCCCTGTGTGTGTATGTGTGTGTGTGGGGGGGGGTCCCTGCTCAGCAGGGAGCCTGATTCCCACCGCCTCTGCCTGCCTCTCTGCCTACTTATGATTTCTGTCTGTCAAATAAATAAAAATTGAAAAAAAGAAAAGAAATATTTGCAATATATTAAGTTGACAAGGATTAATATCTAGATGACTGCTGCCCACTAGAATTTTCTATAATGATGAAAATGGTTAGATGAAAATGGTTTATAACCATTTTAATGTCTTATATAACCAGAAAACCATGTCTTATCCCATATAGTTTCCACTATATACATACACCTATTAAACACCTGAATCTGAGTGAGTCTTCAATTTTAATTTTATTTATTTAAGTTCATTCAAGTTAGCATTTAAACAGACATGTATGTTATTAGCTACTATACCGAACAGAAGTACAGCATGTAAATCACCAAGAAAAGAACAGAAAAGTGGGCCAAATCTTAAAAAGTAGTTCATAGAAAAGCTTGAATAGCTAGTAAGGGTGAGGGATGCCAAATTCACTCATAATCAGAAAAAATGGCAAATTAAAGCAACAAGATATTATTTTATGTTGAAACAAAAGTTTAGAAAGGCAAATTATGTTAAATTTTGTGGTGGAGACATGCACAATAGGGACTCTGTAGTTGGAATTAGAGTCATTCTGGAAAGCTATCATTACTGCATTTAGTGAAATTGCATAGGTAAATGCTTTATTATCTGTTGCGGCCAGCGCAATGAATCGACCACGGAAACCATGAGGGCTAAGAGGATGGTGAAAAGAAATTAAGAGACAAAGAGATGGGGGCAGGAGGGACACTGAGGATGATGTCCAACAGTGCCAATTTTATTCCACATCTTACCACCATTTATAAGGCAGACCAGAACAGAGATGCATTACATCAGTACCTAGTCAGATGACCGCAAGTTTCTATAACAAGTTTACACTTACTACAGGCAAACCTTGTGATGCCAGGTAGTTTCAGCTAAAGCCATTAGCAAGACAATCAACCAGGGAGTGGATCATGGGAATTACAGAACAGCAAGGACTAACTAAGAACTCAGGACTCTGGCCACATTGTTCCCTACTGCAGGGAGAGTGTGTGGGAAGTCACGTAGGCGAGCCCATAGCACAGACTCTTTCTCGGTGCACTCAACTTTCCCGTCCTTAACCTTGTCAAGGTGTCCGGACTTTGAAGAAGACACAAGTCAGAGCCTGGTTTGGTCCTCGACTCCAACTATGCCGTGGCCTCCACAAGGAGTTGTTTTGTGTGTGTGTGTGTGTGTGTGTGTGTGTGTGTGTGTTTTCCCCTGGGTGTTTATCTTAGGGAAATTCTTATCCCTGCATAGAGCTGTTGGACAAATAGTAATCATGAAAACATTTATGGTAATAAGAAATTATAAGCAGTTTAGCCATCTGTCTTTTGGTGAGTAGGTTGTAAAGTGAGTTTATTTGTACTATTGAATAATAGCAATGCTTTGAAGTAATGGGCTCACTTTGTATAAAATAATATGAATTTATTCAGAGGAGAAGAATAGAATAGCATTTTTGTAAATTAAAGCACTAAATTTCATAAAATAACAGTTTAAAGGGAGATAAATACATTTAGAATGAAAGAATTGCAGTCAATAACTAATTTAGGAAGAAGACATGAAAATAAATGAATGACATGAAAATAAATAGACTCTAGTGTTCAATAAACTGAGACATTGTTTTATCTCTATGCTATAAAACGGTTACAAAAAAAAAGTTAGGAGAAAAATGACTGATATGTTGTCTGGTGTTCTAAATCTTTTCTTGCCTGCATGATATAAAGAAGCAATTAATTAATTAAGTCCTGTCTCAAATTTTTGGCTAATAATTTCTCTTAAAAATTACAGAGAATTAGCTTATGTATCAGACAAGGTATGTTAATGATTCCTGCAATCTAATCAGTTGCTTAGTCAAGCAGTGTTATTAAGTAACTACTTCATGGAAGACACCCATTAGGGATATTCCAGTGAATGAGATAGACATGGTCCTTGACTTTATGATTTCTTTATGTCCTATGGGAAATAGAGATAGATGCAAACATTTGATTAAATAGTATATGGTCTGATGACCACTATGAAATAGCAAGCTAGGCTGCTTTGGAATCCTACGACAGACAGTCCCAGTCAAGTTTGGGGGGTTAGGGAAGCCTTCTCTCAGAAGATGATGTTGAAGCTTTCCCTGAAAAGTGAGCAGGCTTCAGTGTAGAAACGATAGTGATAGGTGGAGGAATTTATACTCAACTTTTAAAAATAAGCTAGGGGTGCCTGGGTGGCTCAGTGGGTTAAAGCCTCTGCCTTCATTTCAGGTTATGATCCCAGGGTCCTGGGATAGAGCCCTGCACTGGGCTCTCTGCTCAGCAGGGAACCTGCTTCCTCCTCTCTCTCTGCCTGCTTCTCTGCCTACTTGTGATCTATGCCTGTCAAATAAATAAATCAAATCTTAAAAAAAAATAAAAAGATTAGAAATTAATAAAATAAACATCTTTATTTTAAATGATATTATTTTAGATATAAACACTATAAATTCAGGGGAAAAAATGTTTTCATTTCAGCATTGTACTGGTGGTTTCAGCCAAAAGCAATACAACCTACCAAAAATCACTAAATATTATAAAATAAAATGTAACAAAATAAAAAGATATGCTACACTGATGAATTAGAATAATCAAAATCATAAAGTTTTTTACTTATAAATTAATCTATAAATTCTAATCTTAATTGCTATTCAGAATTGTTTTTGAAGAATTTGACGATTTATCCTGAAATCATCTGTAGATTTGATCAACAAGAACTAGGATATAAAGTAGAGCATTTGAGAGTGCAGATTCACCATGACAAATAACAACTCTGTTTAAGATAGTGTAGAGTTGTCACTGACAAACAAAATGACCAATTAAAGTATTGACAGAGACAGAAACAGACCCAAGCTTATAATGGATTATTGATATCTGGAAAAAATGACATTTCAATCAGCAGGGAAAAGCTTTTCAGTAGATGGTATTTGGATGTCTGTTTATATCCATATAAAAATAAATTAGGTTACTATTAGATACCAATACAAAATAACTAAATGTGATAAAAGAAAAAGTTTAAAATTATAAAAAAGAGAAGACAGAATATTTGGGGCAATTAGTTGTAAAAATGTATTACATAAGAGACAAAATCAGAAACCCAAAAGGAAAAGTAATTAAATGTAACTATTTTAAATTTGTGTATTTATAAACAGCAAAAAGTGTTAATATAATCAATGAGTGAAGGTATTTTCAGTTCATATAATACATATAGTGAAAAGGCAAGCTATAGAATAAAGAGTGTTTACAAATCATACATCTGATGAACAGTTAATATTGAAAAGTAAATGAATAAAAAAACAAAAAGCAGAATCAGACCTATAAATACAGAAATCAAAGGAACGTTTGCCAGAAGGAGGGGTATTAGAGGGTTGGGCAAAATGGGTGAAGGGGAGTGGGAGGCACAGGCCTTCAGTTATGGAATGAATAAGTCACAAGGATGAAAGGTAGAGCATAGGGAATTTAGTCAATGTATTGTGATAGTGCTGTACGGTAACTGATGCCAGCTATACTTGTGGCCAGCATGGCATAATGTATAGACTTGTTGAATCACTATCTTGTACACCTGAAACTAATGTAACACTGTGTGTCAATTATATTCAAATAAATTATAATAAGAAGAGTTAATATCCAGAATCTTATAAAGAACTACAATTTAACAACAAAAACCAATAGTTTAATGAGCAAAGGACTTGAATGGACATTTATCTTAAAAAAATACACAAATAGCCCACAAGCATATAAAAAAATGCCTAACATCACTCATTGTCAGGGAAAGACAAACCAAAACCACATCTGTTAGGGTGGTCACTTTGAAAACAAAAACAAAAAGAATCCAGAAAATGACAAGTGCTGGTAGGAATATGGATATGAGGAGGAATTGGAAACTTTGGCACTGTTAGTAGGAATGCAAATAGTGGAGCTGCTCTGGAAAACTCTGGAGGTTCCCCCAAAAAATTAAAAACAGAATTGCCATATGATACAGCAATCTAGCCTCTGGGTATATATCTAAAAGAATTGGGTGAGAAGGGGTGCCTCGTGGCTCAGTTGGTTAAGTGTGTGCCTTTGGCTCAGGTCATGGTCTCAGGGTCCTGGGATCAAGCCCCACATCGGGCTCCCTGCTCCGCCAGGAGCCTGCTTCCCCCTCTCCCTCTGCTTGCTTCTCTGCCTACTTGTGATCTCTCTTTGTGTCAAATAAATAAATAAAATCTTCAAAAAAATGAAAGAATTGAGAACAGGTTCTTGAAGAGATACACATTTATGTTTGTTGTGGCATTATTCACAACAACTAACAGGAGCAAGCAATCTAAATGTCCATCAGTGGATGAATGGATAAAGAAAGTGTGGCATATACCTATGATGGACTAGTATTCAGCCTTAAAAAAAAATCCTATTACATGTTATCATATGGTTAAAATTTGAAGGCATTATACTAAGTGAAATAAGCCAGTCACAAAATGACAAATGCTGCACGATTCAGTTATATAAACCTAAAGTAGTCAAACCCTTAAGATGAAGAAGGTAGAATGGTGATTGCCAGGAGCTAACAAGAGGTGGAAGGGGAAGTTTTTTGTGAATGAGGGTAGAGTATTAGTTTTGCAAGATGAAAAATTCTAGAAATCTTTTGCACAAAAACGTGCACATAGTAAACACTACTGTACACTTAAAAATGTTTAAAATGTTACATGGTTTTAACCACAATAAAAAATGAATCAGAGAAGTACAGTTTTATACAGATAAGTCATTAAAACATTAAACTGAGTAAAAAAATAAATTTTAGAATAATGACATTTATATAGATTCCATTTATATCAAGTTAAAAACACACAAAATATTTTTATATACACTATATGAAAAATGAGGAAAATAATTTTTTAAAAAAATTATTTATTTGGCAGAGAGAGATCACAAGTAGGCAGAGAGGCAGGCAGAGAGAGTGTGGAGGAAGCAGGCTTCCCGCCAAGCAGAAAGCCCGATGCAGGACTCGATCCCAGGACCCTGAGATCATGACCTGAGCCAAAGGCAGAGGCTTAACCCACTGAGCCACCCAGGTGCCCGGGAAAATAAGTTTTAAAAACATATGAAGGGGGGACACCTGGGTGGCTCAGTGGGTTAAAGCCTCTGCCTTCAGCTCGGGTCATGATCCCAGGGTCGTGGGATCGAGCCCCACATCGGGCTGTCTGCTCGGTGGAGAGCCTGCTTCCTCCTCTCTCTCTCTCTGCCTGCCTCTCTGCCTACTTGTGATCTCTGTCTGTCAAATAAATAAATAAAATCTTAAAAAAAAATAAAACATATGAAGGGGGGCACCTGGGTGGTTCAGTGGGTTAAAGCCTCTCTGCCTTTGGCTCAGGTCACGATCCCAGGGTCCTGGGATCAAGCCGCACATCAGGCTCTCTGCTCAGCAGGGAGCCTGCTTCCCCTCCTGTCTCTCTGCCTGCCTCTCTGCCTACTTGTGGTCTCTGTCAAATAAATAAATAAAATCTTTAAAAAAAATCATACAAAGGAATGATACTGGAGTAGATGATAGTGATGATCTTTGCTGCAATAAAATAACTAGGTATAGATGGTTGCTTTGGAGTCTTTATTATTGCTAATAATCCATTTTTGTAGTAAAAGAATCTGAAATAAATGTGGCAAAATGTTAGACATTTGATAAAGCTACATGTTATATCAATGTCTACAGTTAATTCTATGATTGAATTAATTCATAAGAAATAGATACAAATATATATGCCCATTGATCCTTAGGGACCCAGTTCCTATTCTCTTCAATGTGTTTTATAAAATAAAATTTTAGTCTAAAATATAGCTTGCACATGTATCTAAGAATACATCTTTAAATCACCCTTTAGTCTATAATTATTATATTACACATATCATCTAAGAGGCAATGATGAAAAAGTATTGGATAAAAGCCTATAGAAAGGTTCCTGAGCATTTGGGAGAGAGCAGGACATTTGAATTTGATATCAAAGAGGCCATACAATGTCTTTTTATTTTTATACCCATGAACCATAGATGAAACATTTTAATTTAATGCACTTTATAAAAGGTAGGCAGCTTGACTACTTCCTGGTTTGTTGTGATGTGATTGCCTGGAATATACAGGGGCTTCTTCATTTTCCCTTGTCCATGGGAAAGGGAAAATGAGATACAGGAGAACAAATATGTATACAAACATGAAAGAAGGAACAAGGTAAAATGAGCTGTGTAATATATCTATCAGTATGTGTTTCTTGTGAGTAAATGACACTTAGATCTATATACTAATAGAAACTAATCTGTTTTACCTTATTAAAAAATAATTCTTATGCATCCTAGGATCCACAAAACTGTGAGTTTATGTGTGTGTGTTTAGGAGTTTATAAGAGTTCATATAATTTTACACACACTTAGTCAACTAGAGAATTTAGTTGAAAGTCCATTAATTCTGAATTAAAAATAGATAAGTAATTTTTTTTTATTCTTTTTGATTCTTCTTTATTTAGTGAAATTTAGTCTTGGGTATTTCTTGGTTTCCAACTATAGTTAGTGAGTCAGTTTTTTTTCTATTTAATTCTTTATTACATTAAAAAGTATTAACCCTAACTGAATTAAATTTTGACTAAAATAATCATTCTTCTAATAAAACCAAACATGTTTTAGAAATATAATGAAGGAATATTTGATAATTTCAATGTATATTATGAATATTTTTAAAAGCTACAAACAGAATGAATTAATATCAACTTATTCTGAGATGTACATGGATTTTGCACTGAAATCTTCATCATTGTGCTTATTGCCTAGAAGGTCTGTCTGGATCTGATGTGTTGGGTCCTCAATCTATTCATAGCTGCTTTCATTTCCTGGTTTCTCAGAGTATAAATAATGGGGTTCAGTAAGGGTGTGATAACCGAGTAAAACACAGAAAGAAATTTATCCACTGAAAAGCTACTGAATGGCCAAGCATAAATGAAGATACATGGCCCAAAGAATAGAGTGACCACAGTAATGTGAGCAGACAGTGTGGACAGTGCCTTGGAGAGTCCACCAGAGGATCGACGTCGGACAGTTACCAGAATGACAGTGTAGGAAATGAGCAGGAGTATGAAGCAGATAAAAGACAATAGTCCACTGTCAGCAATTACCAGTAACTCCAGAATATAGGTCTCAGTGCAGGCAAGTTTTAGAACTAGAGGAAGGTCACAAAAAATATTGTCCACTATATTGGGGCCACAGAAGGGCAAGGTGATAGTAAAAACCATTTGGCTCATCGTATGCACAAAACCAACAGCCCATGAGAGCAGCACAGAGCCCACGAGGACCCGGCGATTCATGATGGATGTGTAGTGAAGAGGTTTGCATATTGCAATGTATCGATCAACAGCCATGACTATGAGAAGAGTCATCTCACTGCCACCTAAAAAATGGAGAAAGAACATCTGAGCCATACAGCCCCACAAAGAAATAGTTTTATTCTCCCTGAGGAAATCTGTGACCATCTTAGGGGTTGTGATTGTGGAAATAGACATATCCAGGAAGGAGAGATTTCCAAGGAGGAAGTACATTGGTGTCGAGTACAGAAGTGAGTCAAAGGTTACGGTGATGACGATGAGAAGGTTTCCTGCCACAATCGCTGCATAGGCCAACAAAAATATGAAAAAAAAGAAAATCTCAAGTTCCCAAGTATTGGTGAGTCCTAACAAAACAAACTCAGATATTGAGCTATTCATTGTATCCATCTAGTCTATGTAGGGGTTGTCAGAAAGTCATTAAAATGTAGAGTACTGAAAAAAGTGATAATTTAAACTGTGAGAATTTTGAAGGTATAGACATATAGAAAGTATTTGATTCCTATAGAAAGAGAAAAGATGAACATTTCTGAAAAATACATTTAATTCATTAATTCAAGCAGCATTCACATGATCAAATTTATTTTCAGCCAGAAAGGAAAAAGATAAGAAATTAATTCTAAAAATTTGTAAACAGAGTTTATAGTCATAGAGTGCATCTCCACAGTAATTTGTTGTTTCTGTCATGAGTTTATGAATGTATGAACCATGAGTTCAATAGGCCAATGAGTAAAAGAGCCAAATGATCATTAGTCAAGTGATTCAATCTTTTGCCTCCTTCCTCCTCCCTAATTTAAAATGCTCAGATGCATGGAAGTTGATATACTTTTTGGCAAATTGCTTTCAGGTAATTTCTGCATCAGCTATGCTGTATTATCACCCTTCTCTCTCTTTTGTTTTTAAATATTTTTTTTATTTTTATTAGTCGGCGAGAGAGAGAGCGAGAGCAAGTATAAGCAGGGGCAGTGGCAGGCAGTGAGAGAGAAGGGAGCTCCCCACTCAATAAGGAGCCTCATGCGAGACTTGATCCCAGGACCTTGGGATTATGAGCTGAGCTGAAGGCAGACACTGAAACAACTGAGCCACCCAGGCATCCCTCCCCTCTCTTTTATCTTAAAGAGGTATACCAATGATTTCACTTATTTCTTATTGTCCCCAAATTATAATAAATCAACCTTCCTAGGAAGTTTCTGGACAAGACCACAATGTCTCTCAGCATCCATGTTTCTTTCTTTACTTCTTTCCCTCCCCCTCCCTTCTTTCCTTCCTCACACCTTTCCTTCCTTCTTTTATTCTTTCTTCCTTCTTTATTTCTTTTATTTTTTCTTCTTTCCTCCCCTCATCCCTTTTGTCCTCATCATGTTGCCCTCCTCTTCTTCCTCATTCTTCTGAATAGCGCTGTGTATCTAATACTTTGATTTCTGGACAAAACTTGCGACCTCCACTGTTGAGCCTTTTTACCTGTTTTCCTGAATCTATTGTTGCTGAGTTTTTGACCGGAGTTTTCTTTCTTGTCCCTTTACTTTCTATATGTATATGGTCTCTGAACAACCAACAGTTTGCCAAATAGTTTTTGTTTCCTTGGCTCCTAAATTCTTATCATCTTTGTACCTAGTACAAAGGTACTTTGTACCTCTGACACAGTATCACACTTGTGTGCAGACTGAGGACTCTTACCTTGGCTCATACATTCTTGACACTAGTACTCTGTAATTGTTTCCAAATTGACCTGATACTGTTGGCTCACTATTATCTAATTTTCATTGTGATTTAGATATTTTATTCCCAACTTTCCTCCCCCCCTTTCTTTTATTCCTTTAAAAAAACTATTAGTGATGTATACCAAACACTCAGATCTAGACTTATATAGTCATAAAAGCACATACTTGTACTATGTTCCAGTCCTGGAACACCAAACAGAATGTGGAAAATCTACTCTGAATTTCCTTTTTATTTTTTGCTTAGATATTTCATGAAATATTCAGATGTTACTGTTTAGCTTAATGAACAGAATTAAAAAAGAAAAAACTGAGTCAAGAATGAAGAGTTAAATTCTAGTCCTGGGCTCAGCATTTACTAGAGAAACATACTCTTAACTTTTGAACAGTGATTTATTTTTCCATAAAAATGAAATGATACCTACACTACTACCTCACAGATTGTTATGAGGCCCCAAGGTAACATATACAGGATATATTTGTATATTTCATTGAATATATATAGGTCCTATGTATATGCATTCAAATAAGTCTATCTTTAGCATTATTTTATTTTTTGATATTGTAAGGATACTCAAATCAGCAAGAACCACAGAAGTATTTTACTATGGAAGACTTGGTAAAGAAAATATTTTTTAAAAGATTTTATTTATTTATTTGATAGAGAAATCACAAGTAGGCAGAGAGAGGGAAGCGGGCTCCCTGCTGAGCAGAGAGCCTGGTACAGGGCTAGAGCCCAGGACCCTGAGATCTTGACCTGAGCCAAAGACAGAGGCTTAACCCACTGAGCCACCCAGACGCCCCAAAGAAGATAATGCTAATGAAAACATTTTTCTCTATGAAATATAAATGATATGATTACCTAGTTGTCTTCATTATAAAGACTTAATATTATCCTTGGTATATATTTCATTCAGTAATTGAGTCTACATACTAGTTATGCGTAGCTTTGAAACTATGCAGTCCTTAATTTCAAAATACTAACAGGAGGAAAATCTTGAGAATTATAAAAATATTTTTTTAGTTCAATTTGTAAAATTGGAAAATTAAAAGCAAAGAATTATATTTATTAATTTAGCCTTTGTTTGAAAATTTATAAGCTCTTTCATAAAATATATCCAGCATATAGATGGATTTAATTCTGTCACAATAGGTGAAATCATTTATTATGACAACTTGACATTTCTTTTATTAAAGTGTAAAATTGCAGTTTGTTATTAATACTGATATTTAAACTTACCAGTTATACCTGAGGAGTGGTCTCTTCAAAGACATACAGTCACTGTGAGATCCTATATATATATTGTTTATCTTTTTTACCCCCATGATGATATATGGCAATCATTTGCAGGTTAAAAAAAAAAAAAGACAAGAGTCATATACATAAGGTGCTGACTGGTGATCAACCCTCAAAGGAAATTATTAAAATAAACATGCTTAGTATTCCCTAGAGTTCAAAACAAGGACTTACTCTCTCATTATTTAAATGGATTGTGAATTCACTAAGTGTATCAGTCATGTGAACTTTCTCTAATAAGTGCTTTGCACTAGCTCGTGTTTTGGTTGGACCAGGATGAGCACATTTATAGAAAATGGATCTATTATAAAATAAAGACTTGAGGAAATTATAATTCTATCAATCTGATTACATCAGTCTGAATATTTATTATTGATTTGGTAATTGAATGCATTTATTCTGTGAAATTAAAATAGTGAACTGAACAAGGCATATAAGGAAATTCATGGTACAAACCAGTTCTTAACAGAGACAAATCTCCTTTTACCATGTAAAGGGAGAGAAAGAGAGGAGAGAGCTTGAGCGAGCAAGCAGGGGATTCTTTCACCATGGTAATCAGTAAATGATTAATGGTAATCAATGCATAATTCCTTAATGAATTTTTACAACCAACCATTCTGGAGACAGAGAATTTTGCTAGCCCTTTTTAATTATATATAACTTCATGATGACTCAAAAGTATAAAGAAAGATCTGTAGCAAACCTTTATAAAACAATGCAATTAAGCAAATAAAATTCTAAAGGCTAACAGCATAACAATATATGATTGCAGATGAGTTCATATGCTACAGAAATTTTTTCTGTATTTATTCTTATATATAACTTTTCCATGTTTCTCCAATTAAAATCCTCTTGAAAAGGTTACAAGAAAGTGAGAGTAGTAAATATACGATACATGTGGTGCCACATTCATTTCCAAAGCCCATAACAGACATTGTTAATAGATTTCTCAAACATTTTAATTGAACCTCAGAATTTTGTTTTTAAGACTTAGTTCCTTATACAGCCACTAACAATTAGAATTGCCATGACAAATAAACGTTTTAAACATATTTATGGATGGGGCACCTGGGTGGCTCGGTGGGTTAAGTCTTTGCCTTCAGCTCAGGTCATGATCTCAGGGTCCTGGGATTGAGCCCCGCATCAGGCTCTCTGCTCAGCTTGGAAGCCTGTTTCCCCTTCTCTCTCTGCCTGCCTCTCTGCCTACTGTGATCTCTGTCTGTCAAATAAATAAGTAAAATCTTTAAAAAATATATTTATGGATGGGGTAGCTCAGTCAGTTAAGCATAAGTGAAGCAGATAAAGTCAATTATCATATGGTTTCACTTACTTGTGGAATATAAGGAATAACACAGAGGATATTAGGAGAAGGAAAGGAAAAGTGAAGGAGGAGAAATTGGAGGGGGAGACGAACCGTGAGAGACAGTGGACATGGAGAAACAAACAGGGTTTTAGAAGGGAGGTGGATGGGGAGATGGGTGAGCCTGGTGGAGGGTATTAAGGAGGGCATGTATTGCATGGAGCACTGAGTGTTATACGTTAACAGTGAATCTTGGAACACTAAAAGAAAGAAAGAAAAAGAAAGAAAGAAAGATAGAAAGAAAGAGAAAAGTTTAAAAAAAGGTTTTGTTTTGTTTTGTTTTGTTTTCCTAGCAAATCAAGACTGTGTAAGCCCCAGATAGGGCTTACCACTAAACACAAGATAGAAGTGGGGGGAACCATCTGTCTTCAACTCAGGTCATGATCCCAGGGTCCTAGGATCAAGCCCCACACTGGGCTCCCCACTCATCAGGGAGTCTGCTTTTCCCTCTCCCACTACCCATCCCCCTCAATCCTGCTCTCTCTCTGTTAAAAAAAAAAAAATCTTAAAAAAAGTATTTATGGTGAGGAAATATGTGCCATGGTTTAGTGTGGCATTTGAGGAGATGTTTGCAAGAAGAAGATTCTTTAATATAGAAATCAGAAAGATAATATTAAACAATATTGGTGTTCTGACTCAATTACCCAAACCAAGATATGGAAGCAACCAAAGTGTTCATAACTAGATGAATGGATAAGGAAGATATGGTACGTATACAGAATGGTATATTACTCAGCCATAAAAGAGAATGAAGTCTTGCCATTTGCAGCAGAATGGATGGACTTTGAGGGTGTTAAGTGAAATGAGTCAGAGAGAGACAAATAACATAAAATTTCACTCATATGTGACATCCAAAAACAAAACAAATGAATTTTAAAAATAAACAAAAAGCAAAATAAATAAAGAGAACTAATGGTTGCCAATGGGCAAAATAGGTGAAGATAAGTGGGAGATACAGGCTTATAGTGAGGGAAAGAATAAGTCATGGGAATAAGACCCACAGCATAAAGAATATAATCAGTAAAATTATAATAATATATGGTGACAGATGGAGCTACACTTCTGGTGAGCTGAGTATAATGTATAAATTTGTCAAATCACAATGTTGTACACCTGAAACTAATGTAATATGTATCTAAACTATACTCAAATTAAAAAGTTCATAATCAAAAAACAAAAAATATTAAAATATTTTTAAAAAGTGAGACATTTAAAAAATTTTTTAAAAACATAAAAAGAGATGGTTCCCAAGATGTTCAAATAATTTAAGGTTTTCTATTTGCCTTTGGAAATCTTTACAGTTTTCATAAATTCATGTATCATTATTATTTAAATAGTTTTTCATTAAATATTATTATATTATTAAATAAATTCAGGCTTGCTATCTGAAATAGTCCATTAACAATTCCCTCTGCTTTTACTTTTGCTGTATTATATTCTCTACTTAAGAGGACAGAGATATACCAAACTGTAATATATATGGGATCCCATCTTTCCCTTTATCAAAACACATTAATAGGTTTATATTGATAATAAAAATGAATCCACCAGTCTGAAAACCCTGGCCTTTTCCTTTCTATAAAATCTCAGCATAGATCTTCTCTCTTTTATTCATCAATCTCCTTCATCAAGGTCTCTCTTTAATATTTACACAAAATCGTTCTCACTTAACTCTGTCTAGGTACACTGGCCATTTGCCTGGAATGCTCTTTCCCCTGTTTAAATGTCTAATTCTAGAGCTTTCTTAATGTGTTCGTATAAATGTCTCCCCTTAAAATGGTCTTCTGAGACCACCACACCTAACATAGATGTCTCCCCTTGGTTACTGTCTCTGGAACAGGGATCAGGTCTGTATCTATAACCATGTACCTGTGTTTCTTTGGGCAGCGATTGTTACCTAGTAAATATTTTTTTAATGTTTCATGAATGATGAAATTCAGCTGAAAAAGCATTGAGTGTTCATGTGATCTGGTAGAGCAAGCTCTACGAAGTTCATGGTTTTAATCTTAAATATTTCAGTTGATATTAATTCTTAGAAAACTAGCTGAGTACTCAAAGATATGTAGGAAATAATTGTTTTTAGGCATGTTTTTTATATTTTTTAAAAGATAATTAGTATATCGAGGCTATATAGTGAAAAAGTATTCTTATCCTCAATCAAATCACAACCCCTCTGTGAAGGCCAATATGGTTGACAAATATTGACAGATATTTGAACACCTATTATGTTACTTAATATAACTTCAGGAAAAAAAATGATACTAAACACCATATAGTATGTTGTCTTACTAAAGTTATGTATTTTTACATACGGACATTAAAACTTTTAAAAAAATTTTTTAAAAAGACATATGCTTATGTATTTTAAACATTCATCAGGGTTGTTTCTCTGAATTCTTCTTTTCTTAAGATTTTATTTATTCATTTGAGAGAGAGAACACAAGTGGTGGAGAGATGTACGAGAGCAGCAGCAGGAGAGGGAGAAGCAGACTCCCCACTAAGCAGGGAGCGATTGTGAGGCTCAATCCCAGGACCCTAGGATTATGACGTGAGCCAAAGGTAGATGCCCATACATCTGAGCCACCCAGGCACCCATGTTTCTCTGAATTCTAAGGCAAGGAAGCAATGAATGCACACTTATTTTATATTAAATCTGTGCTATGAAATTTTCCACTAGATTTTTAATAAAAGTGAACTTAATAATTGTGTGAATTTTAAGGGAATAAAATAGATGGTATTATATTTTTATTTTAATTATTCCAATAAATATATTTAAGACTCAAAAGCCCCAAATAGCAGAGGACACAAAAAAGAATCAGACTTCACTTAGGAAGTGAGCCAGGAACCAAGATGCTGGCTGCTGAGTCTCTTAATGGCTGCTTTCATTTCCTGATTCCTCAGAGTATAAATAATTGGATTAAGGAGGGGAGTGATTATAGAGTAAAACACAGAAAGAAACTTATCTACAGAGTAACTACTGAATGGGAAAGCATAGATGAAGATAGTGGGACCAAAGAAGAGTGTGACCACAGTGATATGAGCAGATAGTGTGGACACTGCCTTGGAGGATGCCCTAGAGGAGTGCTGCCAGATGGTAACCAGCATGACAATATAGGATATGAGCAAGAAAATGAAGCAGACCAGGGAGAGGAGTCCACTGTTTGCAATCACCAAGAGCTCTAGGATATAGGTATCAGTGCAGGCAAGCTTGATGACCAGGGGAAGGTCACAGAAAATGCTGTCCACAACATTGGGACCACAGAAAGGTAAACCTGCAGTGAAAACCATCTGGCTTGTGGTATGTATGAACCCAATTGCCCACGAGAGCAGTAGAAGTACAATGAGAGCCCTGTGATTCATGATGGTCTTATAGTGCAAGGGTTTACATATGGCAACATACCTATCCATGGCCATAGCTATCAGAAGAGACATCTCTCCACCCCCAAAGAAGTGCATAAAAAACATCTGGGCCATGCAGCCCCACAAGGAGATGGTCTTGCGTTTTCTAAGGAAGTCCGCAATTACTTTGGGAGTTGCAGCAGAAGAAAGACACAAGTCAAAAAATGATAAATTTGCCAGAAAGAAATACATGGGGGAATGAAGATGGTTGTCAACTATTACAGAGATCACAATGAGGAGGTTTCCTACTATGATGGCTACATAGACAAGAAAGAAGATCGCAAAAAAGAGTATTTGAATTTCTTGAGAATTGGAAAGTCCCAGCAAGATGAACTCAGAAACACTTGATCTGTTGTTCGGGAGATCCATTTATCCTTTTGCATGTTTGTCAGAGGTTGCCTAGAAGAAGAAAAAAACAGGGTGTCACAGGGACTCAGAAGTCAGTAAACCTGATCTTTACTTACATGCTGTCTCATATGTAGGCAAACAACCATTTTGGTAATATGACTGCTTCGCAGGTATTTTGCAGGAGATATTTCATAGGACCGCATGACAGTACAAAGTGCGGAGGGCATGGAGCCAACTAAATGCAATGTGTGTGTTGGTTATCAGGAGCAAGGTTGCTTGGACATTTGAGAAAACCTTTCCCTTCTTGTTCAGCTGCAGATCAGACTGTGGGAAACACTTAACTTATTAGAAAGATAGAAAAGAGTTTTGGAAGGCATCAGCAAAACAGATTTTTATATTTTTCAGAAAGTGCATTTACTGACACATTTTTGTGACAGTCTCAGTATGCAGCAAAAAGTTTGCCATATTATAGGCACCTGGGTGGCTCAATTAGTTAAGTATCCAGCTCTTGGTTTTAGCTCAGGTCATGATAATCATGAATGGTGGGATTGAGCCCCCTGGAGGCTTGCACTGAACCCATGCAGACATCTTCAGATTCTTTCTCCCTCTCCCTCTGCTCATCCTCTCTCAAATAAATAAAATCTTAAAAAAAGGTTTGCCATATTAAATATTGCTGAAGTCACATAATCTGCATTATGCTTCTTAAATAGAACTGATTACAAATCATGAGCATATGGTTGTTAGAAGGTTGAATATTGGTACAGTTATATTATTAACTGAGATTAAAGCCCATTACTAAGGGTAGAGTAAGGTTGTTAGAATTGAATGAACAGATTGACTCTCAAAACTACAGATGCTCACTTACATATTGCCTAACTCTTCATGTGATTAGACATGAAGTATATCCTATCTGTGCATGCGTATCCAGTTGTTGCAAAATTGAATTAAATATCCATTTTTATCTGGTATCTTTTTTTAAGTCATATGTTTTCACATATGTAAGTGAAACATAATACATTATGTTTCATTATGTTTCACTTACATACAAGTGAAACATTCTATTACATATGTAATAGAAACATCTAAATCACTATCATTAATACTAGTGAAGTTTACCATTATAGTCTTGTTATTATAGTCTTGTTCCACTTAACTCCCATTACTGAGGGGTAAAGAGTAAGGTGAATCATTGACCTTTGTAAAAACATGATTTTATAAAATTTCAAATATGTTGGATTGTTTGAAAAGAGTGCCATTTTGGATTATTTAGCTTTCTTGGACCTGTCCTTTCTCACAATTACTTCCTTAAAGTTCTTTTAGCCTTTAACTTTATCAAGATGGAAAAAGTCATATATTATGTTACTGACTGAGATGGATTCAGCTAAGCTAAGTGAACTTTTAAAAAATACACACATATCAGGGGAATAGGTCAGCGCTCAATGTATATAAATTCACTTTTTCGAGACCTTCCTGTTTGCCTGATTGTAGCTCTGTTTTTCAAGTCTTATTCCAGGCTTGTAGTTCCTCTCCAGTCCTTTCCTTGGTTTTATGAAAGCCTAGACCCAGGCCTAATGCAGATCACCAGAAAAGAAAATAGAATACATGGCTTCAGGGTACCTATTAAACTTTTGGGTACATAGTTCAAATTTTTAAAATACAGTATATTTAGATAACATAATAAGCATTTACTCATATTCTCTTTTCTATATATGGTTACTATCACTAATACACACAGTTATTGTAAGTGGCTTATAATCTCCCATTATGTTTGACACCATCTTTCAGAGTAGCATAAAAACTTGCTTCTTTCAGGGGTGGCTGGGTTGTTTAGTCAGTAAGTGTCTGCCTTCGGCACAGGTCATGATCCCAGGGACCTGGGATCGAGCCCCATGTCGGGCTCCCTGATCAGCAGGAAGCGTGCTTCTCCCTCTCCCACTCCCCCTGCTTGTGTTCCCTTTCTTTCTGTGTCTCTCTCTGTCAAATAAATACATAAAATCTTTAAAAAAACAAAAACGTTCCTTATTTCACAAGGCAATAGAACTGAAAATGGAAATCTCTGTTAGTTCTCATTCACAGATGTGAATGTGTATTTGTTCTTTGTGCTTCACACCCCTGCTGTAAGACAATGATCTTACCTAAGCTACAGTTTCTGGATGTTCTGTATTTGTCTGCAGTATGCAATAAGTACATTTGCAGGTGCACATGGGTCTGGCAGAGATAGAGTCCTAGACAAGATGCTGTCTCTAAATTTTTTTCACATTAAAGTGTTTAACTACTTGGCCATTTTCAGAATGTTGCCATAGGAAAGTTGAATTTTCTCATACATTTTCTAATAATTCCTAAGAAGTTAATGAAACCATCAATGTTTTATAAGTGGTGATATTCTATGATTTTCAAAGTCATGAACCATGTATTTTACCCTTGCATTTCTATCATTTATCTCTCCTTTAAAATAATTGCGTTTCTAAAAACAATGAAGGAACTTTCTCTTTTTGCTATATATAAGTCAAAGAATAAAATCTTTCAGCCTGATAAAGATAACCAAACAATTTGAGCATACCTAGATTTCTTTTCCCTAAGAATAACTTACTTTGCTGGACTGTTATCTTAATTCTTGGTAGCCATTTATATAGTCTTTCTGATTTTTGTATTTTTTTTTCAGTTGTGACAAAATCAGGTATATTACAGTTTAATTTTACCCTTCCAGCCTTCTTTTCAATTATCTTTTTGGTATGTGAACATATCACTTATGGATACATTTAAGGTTATTAATGAAAATAATGAGATAGATGAAAATAATGAGAGAGATGGTATGTAAGGTAGAGTAATGGCTCAGGATTATGTAACCTACCTGTTTGCACTTGGACTTCAGAAGTAACATTGATATGAAGTGGATGCTTAATCTTCATCATTCAGTGATTTTATTTTCTGCTCTGAACTTCAAAAGACAGCTATATATCAGTGTATCGCTAGTAGAAGCACAAAGGAGAACACTCATTTGATTGTTTTTAGATTCCCCAGAGACTAGTAGTAAAAAAGCAATTGGGATGTTAAAATAAATTTGTGACACTACATGAATGAGACATCATTTTTCATCCATAAAATTGATAATACTTTAAAGACAATATTCAGTATTCAGGTGGGCAGTGGAAAGGTATGACTAGAGTTGAATTATGAAAATTTTATATTATGTTCATTCTTTTGTTGGAATTTGTTTTCTACAGTAATCACTGAAAATGTATTTAGGAAAATTTAAATATTCTAGATTATTTTAATTCTAAATTGCATTAAGGCTGAAATTTTCACATTTAAACTCTAATCTGTCTAGAATTTATTGGTAAATACTGTGAGGTAATTTTTTTATCTTTGCAATTAAATAATAATTCATTCCAGTAAGAATTTGTTAGGCTTTCTTTATAACCTTTTGAATTTGTTGATAGATCAGGTTCTTCTCCTGGTGTACTCATTTTCTGTTTTTTTCTCCCTCACAATTTTCGAGGAGGTACTACAAATTTTACTACTCATTATGTTTACAATATATTTAATGTATGGAAGGGTAAGTCTGCATTCACTCAATGCTTTATTCATTCACAGTTTTCTTGGTGAGCTTCATACGGTTTTATTCTAAATTAGATTTATTTTCTAAAGTTATAAAATTCCACCGATATTTTGATATTACAGTATTAAACTTTATAAGAAATGTAAAAAAAATGAACAGAATTACAACATTGAGTCTTTCATCCAAAAGGATTTTATTTCCTCTAAATGTCTGCCTACTTATGATACAATAAAATTTTCTCATCTTCATTATCAACACATTTTTTGCAACTCATTTTTTATTATAATTAACTTTGCCTATTTCCTACTTTGATGCTTTACTTAATATGATCTTTTTATTTATCATAATTGATTTTATTGTTTGTTTTCATTTTTTACATATTTAAGTGGTAAATGGTATCATTGTGGAAATTTCATTTGCAATTTTTTTCAGTTCATTGTCTTCTTTGTTTTAGGTTACTTGTAAAATAACCTATAAATATTAATAACATATTTTTTATAATACATTTCTTGTGTGTTATTGTATTAACTAGAATTTTAGAACAATGCAGAATAACAGTGATAATAACTATGGCAGAACTTGTTAGTTTCCCAACCATGACCCTTCCTTATTTCTTAAAAAGAAAGCTTATTTTCTTGGGATCAGCTGTCAGTGCACTTCCGTGGAGTCTCCAACCCACACACAAAGTTGATCTCCCTCCCTGAGCCAGTCACAGTTTTTCATTTTCATTTTCATTTTCCTCACCAGTTTAGCAATGAGTCCAGAACATTTCCAGTAAGGAATATTTTCCTGCCAAACACATGATTGTATCGTGGTGAGACCAATGTTGGATTTTGGACCTACACATATATGAGATAATAAATTTGGCCGAGTAGCCTTCTCCCATTCTTCATTAGTATCAGACACCTGAATTCATTAAATAACATTATGTACCCTTCCCTGCAAGAAAAAGTCGCCAATATCATGAAAGTAAACAGTGTTATTAGGAAGCTACTTGGTGAAAATTCTTTGTAGGTGCTGACTCCTAGGAGAGTTTTACACTTTTCCTCTCCCTAACTCCATTTTTTCTCAAGTCTATTTGGAAAATTTTGAGTTTTTATACTAATGTTAAGTACTATAAATGCTTATAGCTTAATGCTATCAGTTAAATATTGTACAAACAGAAGGATGTTAAGTAATTACTCAAGTGACAAAATATCTGAGTTGCTAACAGAAAATGTTCAGGGAAACCAAAGATAAGCATCAGCTGGAAGCTACCACCAAATCTAAGCTGGAGGGGCAAAAGAAGATGCAGTTATGCCATCGCCCAAGGGTGTGATCATGTTTTTGTTTTCTTCTTCTCCCTTGAGAAACTTCCATGAACATAGAGGCCTCATCCAACCAAATTTATTATCTCATATCTGCAAAGGTCTTTTTGCATGTGCATATTCACAAGTTTCCTGATAAGGGTGTTGACTTCTTTGGGAGATCATTATTCTGGTTATAACAACTACTGTGCAAAAGTCTGAAGTGTTGTGGCCCATTTCCCTAAGAGAACTAGAGCCATGGAAGTGTGGCTGAGTTTCAGAGTGAGCCACAGAAGTACTGCAGATATCTGGGCTAAGATAGTGTGAATATGTGTATGTGTGTGTATATTCTTTGTCATTCCTTCCTCCTACCTCATGTTAATCTAACAGTGATACTCATTTGTAAGCATCTGGAGGTCAAGTGACTCAGGGTCCTGGAAATGCAGTCTTCATGGATTAGGGTAGCCAATGATACAGAGCAAATTTGTAGAAATGGAAAGAATGGATTGAAAGGAAAATGGACATGCGATGGCACACATCCTTTTATTATTCAGTCTTTCTGGAATACAAGTGTGATGTGTGGAATTTCTACAGACATTTTGTGACAAATTATTTTTTAAAGATTTTACTTATTTATTTGACAAAGGGAGATCACAAGTAGTCAGAGAGGCAGGCAGAGAGAGAGAGAGAGGAAACCAGGCTCCCTGCTGAGCAGAAAGCCCGATGTGGGGCTCAATCCCTGGACCCTGAGATCATAACCTGAGCTGGAGGCAGTGGCTTAACCCACTGAGCCACCCAGGCACCCCTTTGTGACAAATTATTTAAAAAAAGAGCATACACACAGGAGGTTTTGGAGTCTCTGGTGATACTGTGGTACTACTATACCAACACTGTACTAAGATATTATGATTTGTTTTACACTAACCATAACACTATAATCATGGTTGATTACTAGCAGATCAACAATGAGACAAAATGAACACAAAAACCTCATTCTTTGAAATGAAAGGGTCCTGACACATTTGTAAAGTTTTGGGGAGTTTATATAGGGCAAGTATTCTGAGACATCAGCTTAAAAGTTAAAGTATGGCATCTTGTACCTCAATCACTACCACAAAGAAGTAAGCATAATGTCTGGTAGTTCGCTCCAAGTTTTAGGAGCTGTACATTCCAACATGTGTATATTACTTATTGATTGATTGACATGAGGGTTCTAGTTTTTATGAACTTAATTCAGGAAAGCAACTTAGCAGATTTAGTACAGAGTGAAAGTAGCCTTATTACTGGGGCCGTATGTCCAGGCAAATTCTACAGTATTAAAATTACCTATGTTGGGAAACAGACCATTTATAAGGTTTTCCATATCCTAATAGGAGAATCACAGTGTAGTTTCCTAAGATTATGTAGCATGGCTATGCCATGTGTAGCAGAGAACTGTACATGAGTTGGAAATCAGCTCCTGTCATTCTGCTATGCCCACATAGAAATGGACCATGGTAGCATAGAACTTCTACTGACTATCGAGATGGAGCTATTTTTCATATTTGTGTTCTTTTATATTAAGATGTACTAAAGAGCATCACAATTTTAAAATTGTACCCTGCTATCTTTGGGTGGCATCCTCTAGGATGTAGTGTACACTCTTATTATATAAATCACATTATATACAATTTGTTCCCAATAAGAAGAATCTTCAGGATTTTATAGGATATTCCCCATTCTTCATTCCCTGTAATACATGTGTATAATATATGCCTTCTTTTTTCACAGCTTCAGGTTCTCTAGTTCCAGAAATTCTGGGATATGTTTCCACCAGTGATGCAGTAAGATTTCTATTAACCTCAAGCTCAGTCACTTTTCAGTTTTCTTTCCCAGAGATGTAAAGGCAAGGAAAGGTGTTACCATCCTGTAAAAGGTAATTTACTTTGACCACCCAAAGAGGTAGCACTGCTACTACAAAGATAAGTAGGATCATGGAAAAAAAAAATTTTTATCCAAATTGAAATACTATCCTATTTCTGAGGTGAAAAAATGTATTGGATGGTATACTTACAGAGATGACATTGAAAAAGAAAAGATTAGTGAACATCAAAACATAGCAATAGCACTATACAAAGTAAAACACAAGAAGAATAAAAATAATTTTTTTCTAATATATTTTTTTAATTTTTTATTTTTTATACACATATATTTTTATCCCCAGGGGTACAGGTCTGTGAATCGCCAGGTTTACACACTTCACAGCACTAACCAAAGCACATACCCTCCCCAATGTCCATATCCCCACCCCCCTTCTCCCAACCCCCTTCCCCCCAGCAACCCTCAGTTTGTTTTGTGAGATTAAGAGTCACTTATGGTTTGTCTCCCTCCCAATCCCATCTTGTTTCATTTCTTCTTCTCCTACCCACTTAAGCCCCCATGTTGCATCTCCACTTCCTCATATCAGGGAGATCATATGATAGTTGTCTTTCTCCGCTTGACTTATTTCACTAAGCATGATATGCTCTAGTTCCATCCATGTTTTCGCAAATGCCAAGATTTCATTTCTTTTGATGGCTGCATAGTATTCCATTGTGTATATATACCATATCTTCTTTATCCATTTATCTGTTGATGGACATCTAGGTTCTTTCCCTAGTTTGGCTATTATGGACACCACAATGAGATATTACCTCACACCAGTCAGAATGGCTAAAATAAACAAGTCAGGAAATGACAGATGCTGGCAAGGATGTGGAGAAAGGGGAACCCTCCTACACTGTTGGTGGGAATGCAAGCTGGTGCAACCACTCTGGAAAACAGCATGGAGGTTCCTCAAAATGTTGAAAATAGAACTGCCCTATGACCCAGTAATTGCACTACTGGGTATTTACCCTAAAGATATGAACATAGTGATCCAAAGGGGCACATGCACCCGAATGTTTATAGCAGCAATGTCCACAATAAAAATAATTTTTATTATATACATCTCTTTAAAAGGTAAATGACCAGGGCGCCTGGGTGGCTCAGAGGCTGAAGCCTCTGCCTTCGGCTCAGGTCATGATCCCAGGGTCCTGGGATCGAGCCCCGAATCGGGCTCTCTGCTCAGCAGGGAGTCTGCTTCCCCCTCACTCTCTGCCTGCCTCTCTGCCTACTTGTGATATCTGTCTGTTAAATAAATAAATTTTAAAAATAGGTAAATGACCATACACAGCAAAGGTAATAACAGTATATTGTTGAATATATTATCTCAATAGATTAACAGTAGACAGTAATATAAAACAGAACAAATACCAGGGCCAAGAGAAGGTGAATGGAAATATACTGTTGTAACTTTCTTATGATACCCAGAAAGATATATATTGATATTAGACTGTGATACAGTAAAATGTTCAGTATGTATTTGTAACCCTAAAATAAACACTAAAAACCTCAAGAAAAAGATAGCTAAGAGGTCAAGATTAGTCATACAAAAAAATTTAACTAAATAATAAGTAGAAAAAAATATAAATAATACTCAAATATCCAAGAAAATACATAAAAAAGAAAACTGATAAAAAATGAAACAAATATAAAATAAAAACATTGTCAATTTTAACTGAAACATGTCTATTATGATATGTATAAATGAACTAATAACCTATTTGAAAGCAGAGATTATTGTATTGGATAGATGTATGTTGCATACAAGAAACCACCACTAATAATAAAGACCTATACAGATGAGAAGTGAAAGGATAGTGTAAGAAAAACTACTTTGATACCTTCCTGTTAACCAGACTGTGTTGTATCAATTTACTCTTTTATTGTAACAAATTACCACAACCTTAGTGACCTAAAATAATAAAAATTTATTATGCTACAATTCTTTAAGTCAGAAATCTGATCCAGGTCTCACTGGGCTACACTTAGTTGGCAGAATTGTATTCCTTTCTGGAGACTCAATGAAAGAATCTGTTTCCTTGTCTTTTCCAATTAAACCAAATGAAGCAGAAAATGTGAAAAAATATAAATATAAAACATCTGACAAGAAAGGAAATTTTAATCCAATCCTATAATAATAATCCTATAATAATCCTATTATATGTCATTTATTTTATGGGACTTGTCATGCATTTACATACACACACACACACACACACTTACATACATACACACACATACATACATACACACACAAACCCAACAAGATATCATACTCTTTTTTGTACAGTCAATATTTAGTAGATGCTTATTTACATATATCAACATATTCCTTTTTGTGGTCTTAAAACATACTAATTCATAAGATCTTTGAATCTTTGAATACCCTTGTATTGGTCATCCTCCTCACTAGAATTTTCTGTCCCCATGCAATTCCATGGGTGTATCTTTCAAGTTGCCTGGATATCAGCTAACCACTGCTCTAAAAGACCTTGCTTAACCACCAAAAGCAAATAAACTAGCATATCCCAGTCAAACTCTATCATAACACTATTTTTTATTTGCTTTAGAGCACTATCACTTTTGGATATTATGGGTTGTTTTCAGTTTAATAGTTTAAATTGTGTTTATCTACCTGACTATATCCCCAAGAGACCTGAAATCTCACCTGCCTTATTCACATAGCTAGAACAGTGCCTGAAAATTGCCAAGTACTTAATAAATGTAGTATTTGCTAAAATGACTGAATGAGTCAGTGCATGAATAAGTGTTTTAATCAGTTCCAACTAAATTTTCTCCATTGTTGCTTGTCTAATTCTTCTATTTCATTCAGTAAGCCATGTGACGATTCAGTAACTTCTTCATGGAAGCTTTCACTTCCTGGTTGCGAAGGGTATAAATCACAGGGTTCATCAAAGGAAAGATGACCGTGTGAAAGAGAGAAACCACTTTGTCAGCTGGGAAGGCTCTGAATGGGCGAGTATAGATGAAGATGGCAGGTCCAAACATCAGAAACACAATGATAATGTGTGTGGTACATGTGGAAAGAGCCTTATTCTTCCCCTCAGAGGAATGTCCCTGCACACGGCAGAGGATGACTGCATAGGAGGTCAGAAGTCCCAGGAAGCACAGCAGGGTAAGCAGGCCACTGTTGGACACCATCAGGAGCTCCACCACAAAAGTGTCTGTGCAGGCCAGCTTGATGACCTGTGGCACATCACAGAAGAAGTTATCCAGCTTGTTTGGACCACAGAAGGGCAAGTGGAGAATAAGGGCTACTTGTACAATGGAATGAGTGAAGCCTCCAAGCCACAGAGCCAACAGCAAGGCATAGCAGACTCTAGGGTTCATGACCGTGGAATAGTGCAAAGGATGACAGATGGCGATGTAGCGGTCAAAGGCCATCACAACAAGAAGGAACATCTCCCCCGCCCCCAGAAAGTGCAAGAAAAAGAGCTGAGTGATGCAGCCTCTGTAGGAGATTATTTTCTTCTCAGAGAGGAAGTCCACTAGCATCCTCGGAGCCACAATGAAGGAATAGGATGCATCAAGGAAAGCCAAATTGCCCAGAAAGAAGTAGAGTGGGGCTGTGAGGCCAGGGTCTGATCTGATGGTGAGGATGATGAGGAAATTTCCGGGGAGGATGATGAGGTAGAAAACTAAGACTAACACGAAAACTAGGAGTTGAGCCTGTTGAGACTGGGTCAGACCTAGGAGGATGAATTCTGTCACCAGTGTGCTATTCTCCCTCTCCATCTCTCCTCTGTCTGCAGAATAACAAAGTATTATCTGTTATAACCACCTTTTCATCTTTTCCATAACTCTTCTCCAGGTAAATACATTTACCACATTCAACACTTGTGTAGCTGAAAAAAATGCATGTCCCATAAGTGTCTTGTGTCTTGAGTTGACCCTACTACCCTCCATTTCTTGATCCATCCCTAATGTGTTTTTTTTCATAACCACACACTCACTCTCATTTAACCATGTGCTTCTATATAATTGTGTTCCTCTAGGACTCTGGGCTACTTTGCTTAAAGAATAGTGGAAATTTCCTGATGAAAACAGAACTTAATTAATCATTATTAATTTGTTAGGTGTGTTGTTTTCTCAGTTAGCTGTGGTGCACTGTCTCTAATGTTTAGATTTGTTGCTGGGGTTTTGTTTCTTCTCTTCATTCCTGCAGAGCAAAGTGCTTTTGCAAGTGCTTCTTTCCTTTAGCTCCTGTAGAATTCTTAGTTCTTGGTGGTATCTGTATGTTTTGTTTTCTAAATGTGTCTTTCACTCGCTCTTATTGCATTGTTCTGCTTTGGTGCCCTCTTGCACCTTTGTTCTAAACTGGTTTAGAGTCTCAAGCAAAAATCCTACATTCTCTTAACATAGAGGTATTCCCTTAGGTACATTCTTGGTTTGGATCCCAATCCTGAAACTGCTACATACCTTTTAAATCCTAATGAATACTAATCTAGTTTTATTTGCTCACCATGTGCCTATAACCTATTTTTCCCTCAGATCTCAGAATGATAGCCAAATGATATCCTGCCCACAAATATTTCCTTCTAAAACATATTGGAATATATAAAATATTTTATATATCTCAGCTGATATAATCAAAGCATGATAGAGTTGGAATTGGTCATATAGGACATATAGTATGACATACTCTTTGGGTAGAAGAGAAAAACAAAGCAATTACAGTTAGGATTTTTAGTTTTACAATTCTCTTCTTCATTCTTCACAAGTGGTAAGAAAAATGAGACGTGTGTATTCCTCAGTTTAATTGATTAGGACATTAGTAATCATCATCTACCCATTGATACTACTTTATTTAGGAAATTAATTAATCATAATTTTGCTTGCATAAATGTTTCCCCCTTTCTGGCTGTTATCTGGTCTAAATAAGAATTCTATTTAGAATTGTATTTGTGGTCATTTTCTAATTTGTATATTACTATAATTGTAGAAACTTGTTTTATTTTTTTAATTTTTTTTAAAGATTTTCATTTATTTGACAGGGAGAGAGATCACAAGTAGGCAGAGAGGCAGGCAGAGAGAAAAAGGGGAGGAAGCAGGCTCCCTGCGGAACAGAGAGCCCAATGCGGCGCCCGATCCCAGGACCCTGGGATCACGACCCGAGCCGAAGGCAGAGGCTTTAACCCAGTGAGCTACCCAGGCGCCCCGAAACTTACTTTGTAAATATATACTCATATATTGTGACACCTGTACATGTTTGACTGTTGGCATGAATGAGTTAAAAAATGAAAGATTGCTAATTGTAACACAATACTGTAATGTGACAAATAACTAAAGTTCCCTTGATTTTGAATTACATGCAATAGTTATTTTTCAAAAGTACTATGAATACAATGGAATACAGTTTGGCAATATAGAGAAATGACATATTGTAACATGCTACAATGTTGACGAACTCAAAACCATTATGCTATATGAAAGGAACCAGTCACAAAGGACCACCACATATTGTTCAACTCATTTTCTGAAAATCTGTAGACAAGGCACATTAATAAAGATAGGAAGTAGAAGAGTGGTTGCCTAGGGCTATGGGTGAAATGAGGAATGACTGCTAATATGAGTTTTCTTTTTGGAGTGATTAAAATGCTCTAAAATTTATCATGGTGATACTTGCATAACTCTGTAAATAAACTTAAAATGATTGACTTATACACCTTAAATGGTAAATTTTATATTATGTTGATTATATCTCAATAAATTTTTTTGTAAAGATTTATTTGAGTGAGAGAGAAAATGCACAGAGTGGGGAGAGGCAGAGAGAGAGGGAGATAGGATCTTTAAGCAGACTCCCTATGGAGCATGGAGCTGGACGCAGGTTTCTATCCCAGAAGCCCAAGATCACAACCTGAGCTGACCAGAGTTAGACACTGAAATGACTCCACCACCCTGTTGCCCCTCAATAAATCTTTTTTTTTTTTTTTTAAGTGCCATTATTTGTGGAAGGGAAAACTGGAGAAGTAAAAAGTCCCAATTGAAATTTGACAGAAATTTTTGATAGCATTCCTAGAAAGAAGATGTAGGAAGAGAGGAAAAAGGAAAAAACAAAACAAAACAAAACAAAAAAAAAGGAAAAATCAACCTTAAAAAGTCCATTAAAACAAATTTAGGCAATATGCTAGTATTTTAGGGCACACTTAATAGAAACATCAGAGCATATGTTCTGTGTGATTGTAACATTTGTAACTAGCAGCTAAATGTTATGCAAAAGGAATTTATAACACATGGGCATATATCTGTGCATAGAGATACTTATTCACATATGAATAAACTCTATAGTGAGTCTAAGGAACAAAACAAATGAGCAGGGGCGCCTGGATGGCTCAGTGGGTTAAAGCCTCTGCCTTTGACTTGGGTCATGATCCCAGTGCCCTGGGATCAAGCCCTGCATCGGGCTCTCTGCTCAGCAGGGAGCCTGCTTCCTCCTCTCTGCCTGCCTCTCTCTGCCTACTTGTGATCTCTGTTAAATAAATAAATACAATCTTTAAAAAAAAAATGAGCAAAGGGGGAAAAATGAGAGAGAGGCAAACCAAGAAACATATATATTTTTTAAGATTTTATTTATTTATTTGACAGAGAGAGATCACAAGTAGGCGGAGAGGCAGCCAGAGAGAGAGGAGGAAGCAGGCTCCCCACAGAGCAGAGAGCCCGATGTGGGGCTTGATCCCAGGACCCCAGGATCATGACCTGAGCTGAAGGCAGAGGCTTTAACCCACTGAGCCATCCAGGAGCCCCTAAGAAACAGATTCTTAATTATAGAGAAGAAACTAACTGATGGTTACCACTGGGGGAGTGGGTAGGTCATGTGTTAAATAGATGATGGTGATTAAGACGTGCATTTGTGATGAGCATCACCCCTTGTATGGAAGTATTGAGTCATTATATTGTACACCTGGAACTAAAACTACACTGTATATTAACTAACTGGAATTTTTTTTAAAAAGCCTAAAAACAAAAGAAATAAGAAAAAAATATCTTTGCGATCCTTGAAATTATCTGAGGAGCTTTCTTCTGTCTTTCACCCAGAATGCCTCCACATTCATTTCTTATTCTGTCTCTAGAAACCTATAGAAACCTGCTCTCAGGAAAGTCAGCCAATTGCTCCTTCTAACTATTCTTAGTCTTTGTGCTTTCCAGGTGCTCACTGACAGTTATTTCATGCTTTTCTGAGTTTGACAATTCCAAGCCACAGGAAGGATTCTAAGAGTTACAGTCTTCCATCTTCCTCTGCTTTGCTTTTCCAGATCCACTTCTATTCCCTGTTAGTAACAGATGGAATTGCATACCACTTCCCCCTTTAACCCACTTTCTTTTCCCATTCTCATTTATATACCTTCTGTTCCTGTGCTTCTCAAATTGTGCTCATCACAGAGACTGAGGACAGACATGCATCAGAGGAACATTACTCTGCATAAAATGAATTCCTGGGGAAAAGAAGCCCAAAACAGTGACTCTCACAGAGACCAGCATTTTGCTCTTGTCAGGGCAAAGAAGTATTGTTAATGTGGGCCCGGATAGAGACCTGAATGTTTTCATCATCCCTAACCTTGTTATGTCAACTGGTAGAAAAACACATCTGGCATTGAAGATGTGCAGTGGAGAGGGGGTTCATATCCTCCCCTCTCTCTCAGAGTGCAGACAAAGCATCCATAAGGCCTCACTGAGGATGCCTAGATTCCAGCTGCCATCAGATCAGCTCCTGGAACCAGGTATTTGGAGTCTGATCACCTTCCTAGCATCTCCTCCTTCATCTCTCCCCATTCATTTCCTCTTGCTTCTTTTTTATTTTTCTCATTTGCCCATTCTCTTTCTACTAGTTCTATTTTACACACTCATTTTCTCAGTTATTCTTTTTACATTTGCCTTACTTTTTATTTCTTTATTTTCCAGGCAGTTTCTCTCCATCGACCTTTTGCTTTTTCTTCCTCATTGCTCTCTTTCTTGTCATTCTCTTTCTTTCTCTCATTTACCCACATTTTTGGAGTCTTAATTCATTTTCACTCTGTTTTGTGCATGTATTCTATCATTACATTCAATGCCCATCTTTCCATCAATTCTGAGATGATAGATTATTTTTCTCTGAGGTAAAAGGAACATGGCACATGCTTCCTAAGTGTTCCATTCCAATAGATTTTTCTACAGATAAGAAGCTTGACTTCTTTTCACCGATAAGACTTTGTTTCTGAACATTATCCTTTTTGAAATTTACTTAATCTCATCCACTCATTAATTACTTCACATTCTCTTCTCAAACATTTTGTCTAACTCATTCTGACAAAAATAAATTTGCGCTCTGAAGTTAATCTCCTTAAAACCACCCTGCCAACATGAATCCATTTAATAAATGTTTGAAAATGACAGGGTGGTTTCTGGGGCAACTGGGTGGCTCAGTTGGTTGAGTGACACGCTCTTGATTTTGGCTCAGGTCATGATCTCAAGGACATGGGATTGAGCCCTGAGTAGGGGTCTGGGCTCAACGGGGTGTCTACTTGAGATTCTCTCCCTCTTCCTCTGCCTCTCACCTTGGTGAGCGTTCTCTCTCTCTAAAATGACAGTGTGTCTTCTCACTCTGTATTCATACCCTTTGTAATTTTTTCCTTTTTTATTTTTAAAAAGATTTTATTTGTTTATTTGTCAGAGAGAGAGAGAGCAATTGAGCACAGGCAGGAGGAGCAGCAGGTAAAGGGAGAAACAGGCTCCTTGCTGAGCAAGGAGCCCAGTGTAGGACTTGATCCCAGGACCTTGGGATCATGACCTGAGCCGAAAGCCGACACTTAACAGACTGAGCCACCCTTTATAAATTTTTAAATTTATACCACCCTTTTTAAAATTATTAAAATACACTCTTAAACACTTCTGCAAGTTTTGAAATATTTGGATCAAGCTGAAGAACATAAAAAAATATTTAATTGATACTAAACTTGAGGATTATATAAAACTTTATTCAGTTACTCAAATTTTCACTCAGACAACTACTTATCAATTCAATAGGATAGCTAAATTAGATGATGGAAACCTCTATCATCTTTTAATATTTTGTGTTTTTTTTAATATTTTGTGGTTTTTAGATACTATCATAAAAGTTCCAGGAAGAACTCTGCTTTGGGAATTATTCTATCTTATTTAAGCTACTATTTCTCTAACTTGGGGAGCACATAACCTTAGCAAGTCATTTAGTCTTTTAAAATATGAATTTTTTTTTAATCGATAAGGGAGGAATAATATATCTATTCTTTCTCCTGCATAGGATTGATATGAAAATCAAAGGAATGGGTTAGTAGCCACATTATATCCACATAAACAACTAAGAAAGCATTCAGTGATTAGAAAAATTCTAGTGAAAAATGCTAAGTGGACCTTGTGTCAATAGAATTTTTTGTCATTGTGCTGGAGTTAATCCCAGAGATGCTGACTGTGTAAATCTTAGTTATTTTGAGGTAAAACTTGTGTTGTTTCAAGGAAGAGTGTAAATTGTTTATTTGCATTGTTTCTTAAGCATAATGAATGTAGTAAGCCTGGGGAGGTTATTTTAGGTCTTGTTTTATAATTCAGGTAGTATTTGTGAATCAAGTCTAGTTTTAAGATCCTTAACTCTGAGCCTTGTATTTGTACATGTTAGGACCACATTCAAGAGAAGAAACTCCGGCCAACTGAGTGTGGTAACCAAGAGGTTTGTAAACCTGTGAAATCAGTGAAGTGTGTTTCTGGACTCAGCCTACCCCTTCTAACTTGTGATTCCCAATTTTCTTCTCCCCCTTATCTCTGATTTACAATAGGAAAAACCTAGTCATTTGTGTGATACTCAAATGTAAATCCAGGTGGTGAATCTCCCAAGGCTGTTGGCATGTTAACGTCTTTATAATAGTACAATTAAGGATTTTAACCCCTTTAATATAATACTAAACATCAGGACCTGCAGGATGTATATTTGAGGGACAGGGTAGAAAATGCTATATGTCTGAATTTAGAACTTACCCTTTTCCTGTTTCTGCAGGATTATTCCATTCTCATGCATTTTAAGACAGCAAATGTCTCAGACAAATAGTATGATTTTCTTTGTATTCTTCCTCTCAATTCCTTCTAAATATGAAGAATGACCAAAAATTTCACCTTCTTAGGGCTCCACTGCTACTCTCAAACAAGAGGCTGTCCTCTTCCTTCTGATGAAAAGGAGATTATCTGATCATTTCTGAACTTTTTGTCAAATATATGTTCTCATGGTGGGACATTGTAAATTCTGAAATCTGCTGTGTCATTCGTGATGCAATAGGGAATATGCTTTGGGGTTTTTCAGCTACCTTAATCATGCAGGTGTTTCCAATGGGAATTATTAGAATGTCAAGTAGAATTTGAAGAGGAAAAAGACAAGAACATCTTAAGGATTAAAAATACTCAAAACATGTGCTAGCTAAGATCCCACTGGATCATGTCAGCATTTTAAATTTGATGTTTTAACAGTGACAGTGAAATGGCACACGTTTATTAAGCATAATGAAAGTAGTAAGCCTGGGGAGATTATAAATCTTTTTATATAATTCATATACATGATGAGAAGGCAATAGTGTTTAGTAAGAATTTACTAGTGACACTAAGTCAATATAAGTATGTTAGTATCTGCATATTTTGGGTGCAAAAACGTTAGGTAGAGAGAGAGTATATTATGCTCCAGAAAGCTTTTTCAGGAATAATTCCACTTAAATAAGAGAACTTGATGGTGTCTTATACACTAGTTTTTTTTTTTTAATGTATTTAATGATTGTATTTGAGAGAGAGAGAGTGAACAAGAGAGACAGCAGGAGTAGGGGAAGAAGGGCAGAAGGAGAGGGAGAAACAGACTCACTACAGAGCAGGGACTCCCACAATGGGCTCCATTACCGGGCTCCATTTTGGGGCTTCAGGATCATGACCTGAGCTGAAGGCAGATGCTTAACTGACTGAGCCACCCAGAAACCCTTACACATATACACTAGTTCTTTTAGAAATATGCCCTCCCAAAGAAGAATTACTCTATTCTGATCTTGGTATTTATAGTTATTCACTTTTTTGAATATGTAGTTCCTATGTTCTGCCATAGCAAATGAAGGTTTTTGTCTTTTTCAACTAAAGAATATTACTTAAAGTGTCACCTTCGCGAGGTGGGGATCCTGGTGATCGGAGCTGAAGTGATGGGGGGACTACCGGCTGGATGATCAGTAGATGACTTTATATCTTATAATCACTTCTTTTATACCTTCCACAAGATCCAATTACATGTGAGATGTGATTTACATGCAGGCAATCAAGTGAGACAAATGAACTATTATCTCTTAGCTTTAAATGACAAGAACAAGTTAAGGATTCTCCACACTTAACAGATCTATCTAAAGGAGGACATGAAAACACTCCAGGGATCCTCCCATGTTTATTGTGGGCATCCACCGAGAAGACTCTTGCCTTCCATCTCCTGGAGTTTTCTTACAGGATTCAATATCACTCCAGTCACACTGGTGAGGATCTGGGTGGTATTCCAAAAATTCCCCCTTTTGTTTTTCAATTGCAACATCTTAAGAGCCAATTCCAAGCTAGATGCCTGTTTGTTCACTGGTCGTTTGAGGAGACAGTACCTTATAAGAAATATACTTAAACATATTAGCAAGGTAACTCCTGCCCCAGAAACAGAATGAATAATACTCTGAAACCAAGGTCAAGGGTAAAGGCCCTGCAGTGCCTCAGCAGTCCCTGTAGAGAGGTTCTCATAAGGAAGGCCTGGCAATTTGTTCTAAAAGTTTCAAAAATCTCCTCTGGAGCTCTTGGATGTCAAGAGATACATTCCCTCATAAGTCTTATAAATGCTATTTGATCTTATCCCATTCATAACGAGTACTATTATATTTTCAGGGGTAATACAGAAAGATGTCACATTCCAATCACAAGTGAGTACAATTTGTTGTTATAAATTAAGGACCTGAGGGGCACCTCGGTGGCTCAGTGGGTTAAAGCCCCTGCCTTCGGCTCAGGTCATGATCTCAGGGTCCTGGGATTGGGCCCCACATTGGGCTCTCTGCTCAGCAGGGAGCCTGCTTCCCCCCACCCACCGCCTCTCTGCCTACTTGTGATCTCTCTGCCAAATAAATAAATAAAATCCTAATAAATAAATAAATAAATAAAGGACCTGGTTATCCTAACCAAGTCACAGCCTGCTGTAGTTTTGCTACACGATTTTCTAATTTCTCATTTATTTTTAATCCTCATTTATTTTGTGTAGTCCATAATTCATGGGATTGATTTTGCCATTGTTCTACATATGTATGCGTTTGAACTGATGTCTGCAAGGCAATCCGAGCTACTGCAGCTACAGGAGCTATAGCAATAAGAATAATAAGGCCAAATATTATCCATTCTATAAGTCTTATTGATCGGGTCAAAATATGAGAAACTACCTTTGTCATAAGACCTTCTATTGGAGAATGTTGACATTCTCCAGTGAGATTTACAGGAAGCCCGATGTTTTTTTTTCTGGCTTTCAGAATGATAATACTATCCTTAGTGGCATTAAACGGTACAAATGAATTCATGAAAGTGTATAATTTACATGATGTACATTCAACCCTTCTAAGAGTTTCATTAAATTGTAAAGGTCTAAGAGCAAAAACATAAGGTATTAGTAAACAAGCATGAATATAAAAGGACACATTGTAATCAAATGAGTAAGTGGAACTAGACTGTTGATTGTTCCTGAGAAACTGCCTTTCCAATATTCAGGAGGTTGTGCGGCAGTGGCCAATATCCAGATACCAGGTTGTTCAGGATATAATTGGTCATTATATTTAAGGCAAGGCCGTGGTGAAGATAATCCTCCTTCATGCCAAGCCATCAAACTGTGTGTGTGGTGTTCCCAATGAGTGGTGTTGCCAATCCAAAGTATCTTATGTATATTGTCACATAGTGTTATTGTCCTCTGTACAATTGTGAGAGAATCGCCCATGTGGACCCCAATCAATGAAGTAATGAGTGTGATTGTTTATTTTCATACTCAATAATTTCCCATGGGATGAGCAGCAGTCACTCCACCAAACAGGCATATATCTCCAATGTTTATAAGATACAGATTGACATTGAGATAAAGGAGGTTTACCTTGTATAGTAATGTTCACATCTGTAAAATTAAGAGACATGGCCTCCAAAAATCCGAACAGTGTTTGTGATTGTTTTGTAGCAAAGTCTAAGCCAAGTCTGCAAGGCCAATGGAATGCAAGAAGTGCCTCCTGAACAGATAGGCAGCGTTCTATATCCTAAAGAAATGTTAAAAGGGCTACCTTCATCTTGAGGATGTTTTGGGCCCTATTGTCTCCAAGGAGAGGGCATATGTATAGAATCATTTGTGTATATTTTAGGCCCCTTTTCACTCCATTCAACCAAGTATAAGAGTGGTGGATGAGGTATCCAGGCCCAATATATATAATTTCTGCTTACTGCTGTTATACAGGTCAGAAGAGCAACTATAGCCAAAAGCAAGTTCTCAGGGGTCTGTGGGCTTCTGGAAGATCATAAAACTGCTTCTCTTTTATCTGACAGGGCCTTAATCTGACCTCATGTGGGTGGATCGTCCCTACGCCGATATGGTCAGGGTCTCTTCTTATGCAGGGACAGCACATGCATCTTGTGAGTTACCTCCTATGTATCTTCTATTTCTGGATCTTTCTTGGACATCAGGGGTGCAGTGTTATTGGCAGGGTCATTGGTTTTCCAGGGCCTGATGAGCCGAGGAGGAAGCCATAGTGTTTCAGAGGGTCTATCACCAGAATCTGAGGAAATCGGAGCAGACTCTCTGCCTTTCCTTAATAGGAGGCCAGGAAGCCATTCATTAAAAGATTTGAGCCAAATAGGAAAGATGCTTCAAGGGATCGCTGTGACTGTGAGAAGTGTTTTTCTGCTGCTGTCTGAATGTCGCCTCGGGGTAAATTCAGAAAATTAAGAGTGAATAAAGAGAGTGCCAAAACATCCTTGGGGGTTCCTCTTTTTTGTTTTTTAATAATTGCAGTTTTAGTGTACGATGAACTCGTTCAACTATACCTTGTCCTTGTGGGTTATAAGGTATACCTGTAATATGATGAACCTGCCAATCAGAACAAAAGGCAGTAAATTTGTGGCTTGTGTAAGCTGGTGCATTATCAGTTTTTATGGAAGTAGAGACACCCATAACACTAAAACATTACAATAGAGTAGAGCGGACGGCCATAAAGGACTCGAAGGACTGAGGAACTGCTCCAAGAAATTTAGAAAATGTATCAATAACAACATGTAAATAAGGTTGACGAGGAAAGAGATCGAAATGAGTTACCTCCATTTGCCATAGTTCATTGGCCTGTGAGCCATGAGGATTGGCTCCTGAAGGATGTGGGCGGCAGTGCAAAGGTGCACAAATAGGACAGGATTGTACAATATTATGCAGCTTTCAAAGTGGAATGCGGTATCGACTGTGCAGTCAATTAGCATTAGCATGCAAAACTGAGTGTCCATCAGCAGGTGATGTGAAAATAGGACATGTTGGGATATCTGCTTGACGGTCACCTTCTACCATGGGTCCTGGGAGAGAAAATGAGTCCTAATATGGGTGACATAGAGAGGATGGGAATGTGATTGTACAAGGGACTGTAGTTTTGTGAGAAGGTATAACATGGTTTTTTGTGTTGTAGATATCTGAGCTGTTTCAGTGGTGGGAAAGAGACTAACTACATAAGCAGAATCAAAAACGATGTTAAGTGCAGAAGACATAGGAGTTAACAGAGCAGTAAGAACAAATACTTCTGTTTGTTGCACTGATGCATACTTGCTTTGAATTGAGAGGCTTAAACCAGGTCCAGGTCCTTTTCCAGTCGAGAAGCTATCAATATAATACACAGGAGCACCTGAAATTGGACTAGTTTTACAGATATTAAAAACTATAAATGATGTCTTCTTTAAGAAATCCTATAATTTACCTGCAGGGTAATGGTTTCCAATGGTTCCAGAATATCCTGCTAAAGCATTAAGGGGATGATCATTCAAGGGAAAGAGGGAAGAAAAATGTTTTATAGAGATAGGAAGAATGATAACATGAGGGTCGTATCCTGATATTTGAAGACATCTGGTTTGGCCATGTATCACGAGATCTGTATTTCAAGTAGATCCATTCTAAAGCAGAGTCTTATTGAGCTATATAACCCCATAGGTGAATGGGGAGTAGGTAACACAAGTAACAATAAGGTAATGCAGGATCATATTGATGCAAGAACACTTGATGAAGGCGTTCTTCAAGGAACTGAAGTTCCTGTTCAGCCTACAGTGTTAAGCTTCGAGAATTATCAAGGTTAGGGTCTTCTTCAAGAGCGGCAAATAGAAAAAAAAAATGGCAAATAGATTTGTAAGTTGATGTGTGGGAATACCCAACAAACATTGGGAGTAACCAATTAATATCTTCTAATAATTTTTGAAAACCATTTAGAGTACTTAAAGTATCTTGATGAATGGAAAACTTTAGGGGTTGAACAGTGGTACATTCTGTCATATGACCTAAATAGGAGAAGGGTGGAGTAAATTGTATTTTGGGGGGACCTATTATAAGACCAGCCTGTTGCAGGTAGTGTTGTGTATTTAAAAACAATTGAAGTAAGACCTCTGGGGTTGGGGCTGCTAGTAAGATATCATCCATGTAACAAAGAATATAACATGTGGATATAATTGTTGAATGGGCTCAAGAATCTTTCCTACAAAATACTGGCACATCCTAGGAGAGTTAGTCATGCCTTGAGGGAGAACTTTCCATTGAAATCTTTGTAAAGGTTCATGTTGATTTACTGTTGGAATTGAAAACACAATACACTCTTGTCTGAGGGGTGGATAGGAATAGTGTAAAAGCAGTCTTGTAAATCCAGAACTACTAAAGGCCATGTAGTAGGTATAAAAGAGGGAGCAGGAAGTCCTGGTTGTAATGAACCCATAGTTACCATTGCAGCATTAATATTACAGAGATCTATTAATAATCTCCATTTTCCTGACCTTTTCTTTACGACAAAAGTTGGAGAATTCCAAGGAGAAAAAGAAGGTTCAATATGTCCCTTTTCCAATTGTTCTTGAGTTAAACCTTTTAGAGCTTTCAGTTTTTCTAACTTGAGGGCCCATTGGGGGGTCCAAATAGCTCATTACTTTTCCAGGTGATTAGAATTGATGAAGGGGCTTTATCAACCCCAACGGCCCCTATATAAACCCCAGTCCAGTGCGAGTATCATTAGGGTTAAGATCTACAAGTTCAGGCACTCCTTTAAGTTTTTACCTAAGCCTTTCCCAGGAATATACCCCATGTTTTTCATCATGATTTTTACAAGTGAGGATGTAGGTATGTGAATTTCAGCATCCCATTGTTGTAATAAATCTCATCCCCACAGATTAATAGGTATGAGGCAATGAAAGGTTGAATATGAACTTGTAATCCCTCCGGGCCTGTACAGGGCAGAGGTTGGCTGCTTTGTCTCAATTGTTGAGTAGTTACATAGCCAAGACCCTCAAGGGCATAATCAGCACACATTGTAGGCCGTTGGTGTGGCCAACATTGACAAGAAATGATAGGGATATCTGCTTTAGAATCTAAAGGCCCTTCAAATTTCATCCCTTAATAGAAAACTTCATTTGGGGTTGACTTCCTTCAAACAGTTTCTTAGAAAAATGAATCTTTTTATTAGTTCTGCCAAATCCTCCTTCCCTAAAATTTGAAGAGTGAATAGGCATAATTTAGGGGAGTAACAAAAGTTGGGGGACTCCTTCACTGGCTGAAAAGGTCCAAGGAACAGTGACAGAAACTGTAATTTGAATCTCACCATAATAATCGGAGTCTGTAACTCCAGTATGAACCGTAACTCCCTTCTTAGTTAAACTACTACATCCAAGCAGGAGACCAACCATATTTGGGGGTATAGGTTCATATAGGTTTGCTGACAATTTATAAAGACATTGAGATGGATATATAAAGCAAGCCTTAGGGAGAGGGTTATCAAGACAAGCGCTCCCCTGAGTAGTGGGGACTAAGTCCATTACTGAGAGTCGCTGTTGGGTACAAACTGAATAGTTACTGGGGCCTGGAGTTGGCCCCTTAGGAAGTTTTCCTGATGAGGGTTCCCCAAAGGATTTCCATCTTTATCGGTTTAGGCTTAAATTCCTTGGCCCAGTGTTTGCTTCATCGACAGTGGGGACAAACATTAGGGTGTTGAACATTGGATTTACTCAGGCGATTGGAAGAAGAGAGGGTAACCAGACAGGGAGGGAGATGGCATTTTTTTTTTTTTTAATGTGTCCTGTTTGTTCACAATTGAAACATTTTGCCTGCAATTGTTTTTGAACAGCCATGGTTTCTAACGCTATTACTCAGGCCTGATGTTTAAAGGATTCTACATTATGACAAGCTTTTAATAATCCATGACACTGCCAGATTCTCTAAAAAGCCAAATCAGGGCCTGGCAATCTTCATTAGCATTATCATATGTTAGTTGTCTTCAGAGTATTTCCTGAATTTGTTCTCCTCTTATCTGCTTTTCCAATGATTCTTTTAACCTGCCAATAAAATCAATGTATGGCTCTTTAGTCCCTTGTATTTTTTGTATAACTGGCAGTATAATCGGTACCAAATTAATTTTTTGCCAGGCTTGTAAGGCCACATCATATACATGGGGAAGGGCTGCAGGAGGGATGTTATGAGTTTGATGATTAGAAGTCATCCAAGCTCCTGTTCCCATGAGCATATTGTAAGTAACAGCTGCTACATTCCTCTCTGTCCTAAACTCCTGACTTTTTCATGTGCCTCCACTAAAAGCCACATCTTCCATTGTAGAAATTCAGAAGAGGTTAATACCATTTTAGCTATTAGTTGAAAATCATAGGGAATCCAGGAGGCATTATTGCCCCAACTGGATAAATATTCATAACAATAAGGAGAAGTAGGCCCATACATGGAACATGCCTTTTTAAGTTCTCTTACAGTCTCCATCGGCATCCCATCATAAGTATTTGGCCCATTAGCCTGAAAAGTTACAGGGAAAACTAAGTGCAGCTCATGGGGGCAAGATGGTATAGAAAGACAGTATAGAAATAGGATTTTGTTTTTTAGTTTTTATTGGTTCTAATTGTAACATGCTTAAATTATCATCCAACCCAGTGTCATTTCCCTTATCCCCAAAGAGATCTGTGCTATCTATTTCCTTGTCCTCATCCCTGGAGGAAATCAGAGGTGCCATGGCCAAAGGAGAAACATGGCATTTGTCCTTTTTGCCAGAAAATAATTTTTTATTTTCGGTTTGAATTTCTAGGGTTGTTTCATCATCTAACTCATATGTATGCAGAGAGGCGGCTGTTTCAGCCTTAAGACCCTCTTCCTTACATTTCCCTCTTATGAGGGAACAGGAGGCTGGCTGAGGACAAAGCAAAAGCTGACACCCCCTCTCCACCCGCTCCCCTCGGTAATGTGTGTGGCATTCCTCAGGCGCCCCTGACTGCCATAAGTGAGAAACAAATAGTTAACTTGCAGAAATCACAATCCTACAAGACAGGTAGTTTACAAATGTCCTAGAGATCTACAAACAAAGAAGTTACCTTATCAATAGCACAATTTCCAGAAGCAAATAACTCAGTTCCTCAAGCCCTAAATAAAGTTAAATTTCTTCTAAACCTAAATCTCAGTAACAAGGACACTTGATAGGAGAAATGTGAAACTTTATCTCTAGATCTCCAAGATAGTGTTGAGAATCATTCCCAAGCATATGGCCCACTGATATACATCTAAAGGGTCTCACAAGAAGATTTTTACTACTAGTAATAAATAACATTTCTCCCAACAATAGCTAGCCTCTCAAGGTCTTGGAGACCTTGCTTCCAAAATTCCTTAGAGACTAACATCACCCCCTTTGTTCTCACCTACCCAACTCCTGTGTATATAATCAGCCACTCCTCAGGATAACAGGACAGCAGCTCTTCCTGCCCACAGGTCCTGTCCCCATGCTTTAATAAACCACCATTTTGCACCAAAGATGTCTCAAGAATTCTTTCTTGGTCATCGGCTCTGGACCTCCGCCCACCGAACCTCACCTAGGTTCTAGAACTTCATCACCTCTAAGAATTAAAGTTACCACTTTTACCAATGCTCATGTAACCCAAAACTCCACAGGATTTTTTTCACCTTATCCATAAGCCTTTTCTACATTATGGCATGTGTGCTCCCAAATTGTCTCTTCCAATGTTCCTTCATCAGGAAACCAAGGATTATATTTGCAAATAACATTCAAGTTCTTCATTGACGTCTGGATACTCAAGCGCCTACCCAAGATAAAGGGTGTTGTATTAATGCTAGAAAAGGCTGGGTCCACTTTGATTTTGCCCCATCATTCTCACTTAACTCCTTCTGGGAGGGTCTCAGGATCACTGCGTGACTGTTCATAGATTTCAGGTCCCTGTTTGGGCACCAGTTGTTACCTTCTCAAGGTCGGGATCCTGGTGATTGGAGCTGAAGTGTTGGGGGGACTACCAACTGATGATTAGTAGTCGCCTTTATCTCTTAAATCACTTCTTCTTGCATACCTTCCACAAGATCTGATTACAAACAGGATGTAGATTTATATGCAGGGTGTGGGCTATGTGTGAGATGTGATTTGCATGCAGGTAATCAAGTGAGACAAGTGAACTGCAACGATGATCTCTTAGCTTTAAATGACAATATCTCTTAGATTTAAATGACAAGAGCAAGTTATGGACTCTTCACAGTTATCAGATTTATCTAAAGGAGGACTGAAAACACTCCAGGGATCCTCCCATGTTTACTCTGGGCCTTGACCCAGGAAGACATTTACCCTCCATCTCCTGGAGTTTTCTCACAGGAATCAACACCACCCCAGTTGCACTGGTGAGGATCCGGGTTGTATTCCAATAGTAAAGAAAAAATACTTAATCATACAAAAATCCATTTATTTTAGTTTCTTTGTTATACATTAAAAGAGAAGATGCAATAAATGTGACTCATTAAAATTATCAATAAACTTAACTTTTATAAAATAGATGCAATACACAGTCAAGTATACTTCCATTCAGATTTATGTCCAGTTCAGCCAGAGGTATAGTGGGAGATGATGAAAGTGGACAAAAGAGATAAAGAGCTGGAGATAATATTGTTTGCAGTTTTTTCCTATTAAATTTGTGCTGCAAACAAATAATTTTATTTCTTGAAAGGTTTGAAAGCTAGAAATATAAGATAATTGGAAAAGATAAAAGAGCAGAAGGAAAGAAGTGACAAGACATATATGAAGAAAAAAAAAAAAAACAGGGAGAAAAGATGAAGGGACAGAAAATCCATGCCTACAGAGATGCTATACCACAAAGCCGCATGTGCAGATACCAAAACTGGGGGGGTGGGGGAGTAGGAAACTAGAAGGTGGAGAAAGGAGAGATCTTTGGAAATACAAAGTCTTTTGTTTTTCTTTTTTTGTTGTTGTGGTTTCATCTAATTACAGACTTGCCAGGATCTCACTTCTCAGAATTTACCACAATGCTTTAGAAGTAATTACAAGTAATATGGCACTCTTAACTAATCTACAGTGGGCCTCTCCTCTCAGCTGAGAAAGCTTATTAATCTTTGGCAATTTTTAATATCAAAAGAAAGGGTTGTGTGTGTGTGTGTGTGTGTGTGTGTGTGTGTATGTGTGTGTGTGTCCATGTATGAGAGACAAGGTGAGGGGTTGTGGGAGGAAGGAAGGGAAAAAATGAAACAAGATGGGACAAGGGAAGGAGACAAACCATAAGAAACTCTTAATTTCAATTTCAGGAAACAAACTGAGGGTTGCTGGAATAGAAGTGGCTAGGAGGGTTGGGATTGTGGGGTGATGGACAGTGGGGAGGGTATGTGCTATGGGGAGTGCTGTGCATTGTGTAAGACTGATGATTCACAGACCTATACCCCTGAAACAGATAATACAGTATATGTTAATTAAAAGAAAAAAAGGTGGGTGTGGGTGTGGGTGTCCATGTATGCATTTTAAGAGTTGTATCTCAGATGACCTGAAGTAGTTTACTACACAAGGCATCCAGCAGTGACAAAAATACAAGACTAGAATTCAGAAGACAAGATTGTCATCCTGGTTCCACTCACAATGTCTATTCTTGGGGAAAATGTCGCAGAGTCCTCAGATACTTCCCAATCAGAAACTGTGGAAAGGCATTGCTTTCTTTTACAAAAATGTTTTAAGTATATATCATGTGGAAGGCTTATTGTATGGGCGGGTCTGCTGTTCAGCAGTGGTTCTGGTATCCAAGGGCCTTGGTGTCAGGGATTTAACATGCCAGTGAAGGGAGTCAGTCAAAGAGTAAAGAAGATAGGCTTAAAAAAAAATTGTGGAATATAAGAAATAGCACAGAAGATGATAGGGGAAGGGAAGGAATAGAAGGAAATCTGAGAGGGAGACAAACCATGAGAGACTCTGGACTCTGGAAAACACATTGAGGATTGTGGAAAGGGAGGTGGGTGGGAGGATGGGGTAACTGAGTGATGGGTATTAAGGAAGGCACATATTGTGATGAACATTGGGTGTTATAGAGAGCTAATAAATCATTGAAAACTACATAAAAATCTAATTATTCAGGCTAATTGAATTTAAATTTTAAAAATGTCAGAAATGAAAGGATATAAGAGAGTGATATTTTGGAGAACAAATGCAGACAAGTAGGGTGTTCTTTTAGTTAGATGTTAGAAAACTCTTTTTTGAGGAAGTGACATTTAAGTTGAATAATTAGCTAAATCTAGCTCTGAGGAGGTCTGAGAGAAGGGCATAACAGGCAATGGGAAGAGCAAATACAAAGACCATGAAGGCAAAAAAGCTGGTGCATTGAGAAACGGAAAGGAGATTGTAGTGGTGACTAAATGATGGGCAAAAGGGAGGAAAGTATAAGATCATGTCTGAGAGGTAGGCAGCAGTTGCACAGGATATAGCATTTAGTCATCATTCTACCTGTGTAATTACAATAGGGCTTTTGTAATCTCAAGGCCACTCTCTCTACTGCGGAGAACAGATATGAAGGACGCAAGTTGAAAAGCAAGGAGAACAGGTTGAAGATTTTGCTGTACTATCCTCAGGAGAGTTTGGGGACTTAGCTTGGGGGAAGATGAAAGAAGGAAGTAGGTAACAGAAAAAAATAAAGAGAACTCTACTCATATTTTTAAGGTAGGGTCATTTGGAGTTGCCAAAAGACATGGTATCTGAAAAGAGGAATCAGAAATAACTCAAGAATTTAGATAAGTGAATAGCATGACTAGCATTGCAATTTAGCAATATGGGAATGACTCAGACAAGATTAGTTTAATAGTAGGAAAAAAACTGTTGTTTTAAACATACATTTATTATTTGTATAAGAAATATGTTTGCATAAAAATTAAGAAAAAAAAGAAATAGTCTTTATCCTAAATGCAAAGGGGAATTTCTGAAGTGTCTTGTCTAAGTGGTGGTATCAACAGATTCATATTTGAAAGGGTTATTCTGCCAGGGTGAAGGTCAGATTGCATATAAGAAAGCCATTTTAAAGGCTAATAATGCAGTATTCCACATTAAAAAAAAAAAAAATGTTGTTCAGACTATGGTGGAAACTGACAGAAGAATTCAAAAGATGTTTTGAAGGTAAAAATTTCAAAATTCAGTGGTTGATAGGATGAGAGATAAACTAGCCTGTCCAAATGAATGGTGGAGCCAGTCAATGAAAAGGGAACATAGAAATAGGACTTGGAAGGGCGCCTGGGTGGCTCAGTGGGTTAAGCCGCTGCCTTCGGCTCAGGTCATGATCTCAGGGTCCTGGGATCGAGTCCCGCATCAGGCTCTCTGCTCAGCGGGGAGTCTGCTTCCTCCTCTCTCTCTCTCTCTCTGCTTGCCTCTCTGCCTACTTGTGATCTCTCTTTGTCAAATAAATAAATAAAAATCTTAAAAAAAAAAAGAAATAGGACTTGGAGTAGAGTGGATATCTAAAATACATGAAGATCTCATACCACTCAATAGCCAAACAAAACAAAACACAGTCTGATTTTACAATGAGTAGAGGCTCTGAATAGACATTTTTCCAAAGAAGACATACAGATGGCCAACGGGTACTTGAAAAGATGTTCGACATCATTCATCATCAAGGAACTTCCAATATACATGCCAACTTTTCAGATGTTGTGCCTCATTAGCCCACTAAGAATGGATTATTGTTTATCTCATTTCATTAAGACCCATAGGACAATTAACAGGATACAAATTATTCCTTAAAGTCAAGCTTCTTACTTGGTTTCTCGTCCATAACCACTCAGTCAGAACCTTTCTTTCCACAGCTTTGCTGTCAAAGTAAATGCTAAATTCTCTGAGAATGCTGTGTAAAGAGTGTAGAAACTGTCTTTGTAAGACTGTAATAAAACAGATTCAAATCTCAAATTAAAAAAAAAGAAAAAAAGAAAAATATGTCTGCATAGGTACACATTTTTTTTTTTAAAGATTTCATTTATGTATTTGACAGACAGAGATCACAAGTAGGCAGAGAGAGAGGGGGAAGCAGGATCCCTGATGAGCAGAGAGCCTGATGTGGGGCTTGATCCCAGGACCCTGGGATCATGACCTGAGCCAAAGGCAGACGCTTAATCCACTGAGGCACCCAGGTGCCCCGATACACATGGTTTTAAAATTAAAAAAATATGTTCAATGAGAAATCTTCCCATCACAGTCACCTATGTTACATGTTACAATAACCCATGGAACAAGTGAAGAAAAGATCGATTCCTTGTGTAAGTTTCTGAAATTGTGACTGTGTAAGTAATATTTATGTACATTCTTTTTCCCTCTTTTGAACATATATTTGAAACATATCATGTAATATCTTGTGCCTTACTTTTCACTTAAAGTATATCTTGGGGAACTTTTCATGTTGAAGCTTAAAGAGTATCCTAACTCTTTATATACCTGCTCATCATTATTCAGTTCATTAATTATAACTTTGAATTTTTCCCTAATGAGGAAAATATAAGTTGTTTATAATTTTTAGGCTATCCCAATGTATTATGTAACAATTAAAGCTGAATATGTCATTTTTTGACTACATAAAGGAAAAATTAACATAAATGTAAGTAGAGGGTCAATATTAAGTGTGTACATGCATGTACATGCTAACTTTTTCTGTAATTTACTGAGTGAATAACTTATATACAATAAAATGAACAAACCTTCAGTATACAGTTAGTTGGGTATTTGAGCATGTATGTACCTTCTGACTATGACAAAGGGAGATAGAGTCTTTACAACACATAAGAAAGTTCCTTTAGATCTTTTTCAGACAATGACATACCACAAAATAACCACTATTCTTATTTTTTAAAAATTTTTTATATTTATTTTTTATTTTCAGCATAACAGTATTCATTATTTTTGCAACACTCCCAGTGCTCCATACAATCCATGCCTTCTATAATACCCACCACCTGGTACCCCAACCTCCCACCCACTGCCCCTTCAAAACCCTCAGATTGGTTTTCAGAGTTCATAGTCTCTCATGGTTCACCTCCCCTTCCAATTTCCCCTAATTCCCTTCTCCTCTCTACCACCCCATGTCCTCCATGCTATTTGTTATGCTCCACAAATAAGTGAAACCATATGATAATTGACTCTCTCTGCTTGACTTATTTCACTCAGTATAATCTCTTCCAGTCCTGTCCATGTTGCTACAAAAGTTGGGTATTCGTCCTTTCTGATGGAGGCATAATACTCCATAGTGTATATTGACCACATCTTCCTTATCCATTCGTCCGTTGAAGGGCATCTTCGTTCTTTCCACAGTTAGGTGACCATGGCCATTGCTGTTATAAACATTGGGGGACAGATGGCCCTTCTTTTCATGACATCTGTATCTTTGGGGTAAATACCCAGAAGTGCAATGGCAGGGTCATAGGGAAGTTCTATTTTTTAATTTCTTGAGGAATCTCCACACTGTTCTCCAAAGAGGCTACACCAACTTGCATTCCCACCAACAGTGGAAGAGGGTTCCCCTTTCTCCACATCCCCTCCAACACATGTTGTTTCCTGTCTTGCTAATTTTGGCCATTCTAATTGGTATAAGGTGATATTTCAATGTGGTTTTAATTTGAATCTCCCTGAGGGCTAGTGATGATGAACATTTTGTCATGTGTCTGATAACCATTTGTATGTCTTCATTGGAGAAGTGTCCGTCTATATATTCTGCCCATTTTTTGATATGATTGTCTGTTTTGTGTGTGTTGAGTTTAAGGAGTTCATTATAGATCCTGGATATCAACCTTTTGTCTGTACTGTCATTTGCAAATATCTTCCCCCATTCTTTGGGTTGCCTCTTTGTTTTGTTGACTGTTTCTTTTGCTGTGCAGAAGCTTTTGATTTTTATGAAGTCCCAAAAGTTAATCTTCACTTTTGTTTCCTTTGCCTTTGGAGACATATCTTGAAAGAAGTTGCTGTGGCTGATATCGAAGAGATTACTGCCTATGTTCTCCTCTAGGATTCTGATGGATTCTTGTTTCACATTGAGGTCTTTTATCCATTTTGAGTTTATCTTTGTGTACGGTGTAAGAGAATGGTCGAGTTTCATTCTTCTACATATAGCTGCCCAGTTTTCCCAGCACCATTTATTGAAGAGACTGTCTTTCAATAATCACCCTCGATGTGAATGGCCTAAATGCACCCATAAAATGGCACAAGGTTGCAGACTGGATAAAACGACAGGACCCATCCATATGTTGTCTACAAGAGACCCATTTTGAACCTAAAGATACACCCAGACTGAAAGTGAAGGGATGGAGAAGCATCTTTCATGCCAATGGGCCTCAAAAGAAGGCTGGGGTAGTGATTCTCATATCAGACAAATTAGATTTTAAACTAAAGACTATAGTCAGAGATACAGAAGGAGACTTCATCATTCTTAAAGGGACTATCCACCAAGATGATCTAACAATTATAAATATCTTTGCCTCCAATATGGGAGCAGCCCATTACATAAGAAAACTGTTAATCAAGATAAAGAGTCATATTGATATGAATACACTAATCGTAGGAGATCTTAACACGCCTCTCTGAGAAATAGACAGATCATCAAAGCAGAAAATCAATAAAGAAACAAGAGCATTGAATGACACATTGGACCAGATGGACCTCATAGATATATACAGAACATTCCACCCTAAAACAAGAGAATACTCATTCTTCTCACTTCTGGAGAAGTGAACCTTCTCCAGAATAGACCACATACTGGGTCACAAATCAGGACTCAACTGATACCAAAAGACTGAGATTATTCCCTGCACATTCTCAGATCACAATGCTTTGAATCTGGAGCTCAATCACAAGGAAAAGTTCAGAAGGAAATCAAACATCTGGAAGCTAAAGACCACCTTGCTTAAGAATGCTTGGATCAACAAGGAGATCAAAGAAGAACTGAAACAATTCATGGAAACCAATGAGAATGAAGATACTTTGATCCAAAACCTATGAGATACAGCAAAGGCGGTCCTAAGAGGGTAATACATAGCTATCCAAGCATCCCTCAAAAAAACTGTAAAATCCTTGGGGCGCCTGGGTGGCTCAGTGGGTTAAGCCGCTGCCTTCGGCTCAGGTCATGATCTCAGAATCCTGGGATCGAGTCCCGCATCGGGCTCTCTGCTCGGCAGGGAGCCTGCTTCCCTCTCTCTCTCTCTCTGCCTGCCTCTCCATCTACTTGTGATTTCTCTCTGTCAAATAAATAAATAAAATCTTAAAAAAAAAAATTGTAAAATCCAGAATACACCAGCTGTCTTTACACTTTATTTATTTTTTTTAAAGATTTTATTTATTTATTTGACAGAGAGAGATCACAAGTAGGCAGAGAGGCAGGCAGAGAGAGAGGAGGAAGCAGGCTCCCTGCTGAGCAGAGAGCCCGATGTGGGACTCGATCCCAGGACCCTGAGATCATGACCTGAGCCGAAGGCAGCAGCTTAACCCACTGAGCCACCCAGGTGCTCTGTCTTTACACTTTAAAGAACTGGAGAATCAACAACAAATCAAACCAACTCCACACATAAGAAGGGAAATCATCAAGATTAGACCTGAGATCAATGAGGTAGAAACCAGAGATACAGTAGAATGTACCAATGAAACTAGAAGCTGAATTTTTGAAAGAATCAATAAGATCGATAAACCATTGGCCACACTAATCCAAAAGAGAAGAGAGAAAGCTCAAATACATAAAATTATGAATGAAAAGGGAGAGATCGCTACGAACACCAAGGAAGTAGAAACAATCATCAGAAGTTATTATCAACAGTTATATGCCAATAAGCTAAGCAACCTAGATGAAATGGATGCATTCCTGGAAAATTATAAACTCCCAAAATTGAACCAGGAAAAAATTGACAACCTGAATAGATCGATATCTAGTAACGAGATTGAAGTGGTGATTAAAAACCTCCCAAAAAACAAGATCCCAGGACCTGATGGATTCCCTGGGGAATTCTACCAAACTTCTTTCAAAGAATAAATAACACCTATTCTCCTGAAGCTGTTTCAAAAAATTGAAGCAGAAGGAAAACTTCCTGACTCTTTCTATGAAGCCAGCATTACACTATTCTTATTTTTATCAACATGGGTTAGTTTTGTATGTTTTTGAAAATAATATAAATGATACATATTCTGTGGTCCTATTTATATGAGTTGGGTTGCTGGAACATAGGGTCAGGATATTTTTAATGCTTGAGAAAAGACCCTGCTTTCTATAGTGACTATAACATTTTACACCCCTACTGTCAAGATATGAGAGAAACACGTTTTTTATCTTCACAACAATTTATATTTTTAGTCTTCTGAACTTAGCAGTTCAAGTTAGCATGTAGTAACATCTACTTGTAGTTTTGATCTACATATCTTTGATGAGGAATGGTAGCAAGAAACTTGTCAAATGTTTGCTACTTGGATGTCATCTTCTTTGTAGTGTTTTTTAAAACCTTTTGCTGAGAGGACTCTATTGTGCACTCTCTGTCCTTTTTAGTCCAACGTAGCTTTTGCTTTGCCAGAATTTTTCTCTTAAAAGCCTTGTGCATATCTAAGAAATAATTTTTGTGTATGCTTCATGCTCCAAAAGCCACATCTATAATTCTTTCTGAGACAGATGTTTTTCTGCTTTAAGTGTTCTTAGCTAATGTGGAAAAAACCTGCAAGATTCTTGGAGATTCTATTTTCCAGCCAAGATTCTACTAGGCACTGTCTCTGGTGTTTCTGAAGGCTTATCAAATGGACTTAGAGCCACGTCATTGATTTATTCCTTATTCTGAAGTTATTTATTTCATGAAGTTTTTTTTCTGTTTGTTTTTGCCAGTGGGAGAGACTGTCCTAGGACTTCCATATTTTCTGTAAAATCTTTTGAAAACTTATATAAGAATTTCTTCTTAGGATCTCTCTGTCTTCCTGTATTTTATCACACACAGGATTAAAATAATCATCTGGTGCCGTCAACGTTTTGTCTACAATATTCTTGAGCCATATCTTTAAGGAAATTTATACATTTTCCATATTCCATATTTATTCTGAAGACACTTCCCCAAACAAGTTACTATGATATGCGAGGCCCTTCTCTTTTCCATCCTTCAGTGTTTCTGAAGCAATGCATGAGTGACCAGTTAGATTGCTACCCACTAGAAACTATATAGGTTACACCTTTCTAAATCCTAATAATGAAAAAAAAAAAAAAACCTTTCTCTATGATTTTTTTTCTTCTTTACCTTTTTTCATTTATTAAACTTTAATAAAATGAGTTATTTTAGTTTGAAATTTTAAAAAAATAACAGTATCTCAATTTTAAAAATAAACTATCTCCATTTTACATGATGTAATAGTAAACAGTGTATCTCTTATATTTAGGTTAGCAAAGAAGGGATAACTAGGAAACAATGAGATTTCAATATTTTAGGCAAGCCTTAGAGGTCTTGATAGTATAACACAACCTGTGACTTACAGTCTTTTTTCCTTAATCATAAATTGCTGATATTGAAAGCAGAAGAAATCAATAGCTTGGAAAAAAGAGAGGGAGAGAAGAAATCCAAAAACATTTAAAGAGGTAACAGAGGAGGCAGGTGAGTTGTGTGGTAAGTTTGGTGTTTCACTGGCAGATTTAGTGGCTAAGTTGGAGGCAGCAGTACCAGTACAGGAAGAGATGTGAGGATGTTTTCTGATACATATTTCCCCTAGGCTACCCTGCTTATCAGTCCTTCTACTCCAGCCATGTCCCCAGGATTCAAGCTTGCCTGCTACTTTATACCATTCCAGAAGTTTTCTTCTCTCATCTATTTTAGGTCCTGAATCTGTATGTTATTTTGAATTTAATAATACTTCATAGTTCTACAATTAAGTTTGTTCTTATCCACAATGAAAAAATTTTAAAAATATCCCTGTGTAATAGCAGTACACTGCTTTTTTTTTTTAAACCTTTCTCTGAGAGTTCAGTGTAACTTGTTTTCAAGTAACATTTTTTTTTCACCAAGTATTTGTGTTTACTTTTGCCAAATACCTGAGTGTATATCTTTAAGTAACAAGTTAAAAGAAAATTCTCACACTGGTGTGTGGGAATATACAAAGAATATTATGACAAGCCCAACCTTTGTGAAGGACCCATTTATTTTCATCTACATTCTGAATCCAATTTGGATAACAGTTTTTTCTCGCTGTCTGCTTCTCCTAGATAGGCTTTCTTCTAATACTCTCTCTCTCTCTCTCTCTCTTTAATTTCTCAGAAACTGTGCACTGAGCATAGCCTCCAGGTAATATCCATCCCAGTTAGGGCACAAAGCCCAAATGACAGTACTTCCCAAATTTGTAGGATCTCTAGACAAGAGTATTCTGTAGATGTTCTTACAGTGGCCACTGGTTCATTGCTGGTTTACCATTCTGGAATAGAGCTGAAGCTTCATACTGGACCTCAAATGTGATTTATTTATCTTCTTTAAAATACTTAATTGGTTTTGGGGTATGTGGGTGGCTCTGTCATTAAGCTTCCAACTCTCGATTTGGCTCAGGTCATGATCTCAGGGTGAGGGAATTGAGCCCTGCATTGGACCTTATGCTCAGCAGGGAGTCTGCCTGGGATTCTGGGTCTTCTCCCTCTGCCCCTCACCCCCTAAAATAAATAAATAAATAAATAGATAGATAAATAAATAAATAAATAAATAAAACTTTTAAAAATATTTTTTTTAATGTGGTATTTTTTCTGGGTTCTATACTCTAGGAGGAAGTTAGCTAGGTGTAGAAGTGGAGGAAGTTCATTCTATGTGAATGAAACAGCCTGGAAATAGTTCTAAATTAAGACACCTGGCACTTAGAGAATTTGAAAGAAAGTCACTGTGATGTAACATTATGAAAGAAAAAGTATATTAGAGATCAATTCCAGAGGCAGGATAGGTTTTGACAGCCAATGAAGGATATGAACCTGTGTCTTAATGCCACAAAATAGTTTTAGCCAGGAAGGAAACATTGAGAATTGCATTTTAATGACACGACTCTGGGTGCTGGTAGAGAATGCATTCAATGGAGGAAAGAACTTATACAGTGCTTAAGTTAGAAAGCTGTTGCCTAGAGGAAACAAGAAACTTTGGTGTCTTGAATTAGGAAAGAATACTTAATATTATCATCAATACATATGGGATTCCCAATTTTGCATGCACTGCTTCTTCCTCAACACTCACAACCAAATCAGATTCAATTGATAATTAAAATAAGGATTATAAATTTACCAGAGGCAAATTTAAGGGTAGTTCATGTAAAGCACTTGGAAAGAAAAAGTTACATGATATAGTACCTAAAATCAAGAAATATGCTTCTACTTTTATTTATTGAGGTTTGAAAGGCAACTATACATATTAACGTTATTTCTTGGAGCTTTTGGTTTCAAGACTACCTTTTTAGTTCTACTGAAATTGTTCTTGCATTGATTCTTTCACTCTGGTATCTTAATATTCTCTTTATCATTTTATATTCACTCTACTGTCAAATTTAATTATTTATTATTACTTTTTTGTCTCATTGGATCAAGAGATTAAAATCATATCTTTCTCATTTGTTGTTCAGATTATTTCACTTATGGTTTGTACTGGTACCCCATTTAAAGATAGTATAAATTTATGAATGTCATTAACACTTCATATCTATTAAAATTATCCCTATTAGTATTCGCCATATTTTTAAATATTTATTTCTTCACTAACAAATATATATTGAATATCTATCAGAAAGTGCTTAGTGATTTCAAAAGTCTATTTTACTGTAGGTGAGTCATTGTCATTATGTATTTTAGCAGCAGTAAATGTGAATTAAAATATTTTATAATATTCTGCACAGGTTATGTTTCTGCACTGGTCACTCAAAGAGTGAAAGTGTATACTATATACAACCTGTTCAACTTCTGTTAGCACAGTATTTGAATGTTTTGTTAATTATATAGTACTCAAATCTAGAAGTTCTGTGTAGAGATAACATGTTGGAACTGTAATTTTCTCATGGCCCCTTGCATTTTCTGATTTCTCAGGGTATAAATAATAGGATTCAGTAAGGGTGTGATAACAGTGTAAAATACAGCAAGGACTTTATTGCCTGCAAAACTGTTGAATGGCCAGGCATAGATAAAGATACAAGGTCCAAAGAACAGAGTGACCACAATGATGTGTGCAGACAGTGTGGACAGAGCCTTGGAGAGCCCTCCGGATGATCTTTGTTGTACAGTGATCAGGATGACAGTGTAGGAGACAAGGAGGAGGATGAAACAGATGAATGAGAGCAGCCCACTGTCAGCAATGACAAAGAATTCCAGGGTGTATGTGTCTGTACAAGCAAGCTTAATCACAAGGGGAAGGTCACAAAATATATTGTCTATGACATTGGGGCCACAGAAAGGCAAGTTTACTGTTAGTACCATCTGGCTCATGGTGTGTACAAACCCAATTGTCCATGAAAATATTACAAATCCACTCAGCAGTCTCTGGTTCATGATTGTCCTGTAGTGCAGGGGTTTGCATATGGCTACATATCTGTCAAAGGCCATGGCTATCAAAAGAGTTGCCTCAGCACCCCCAAATAAGTGCATAAAGAACATCTGGGTCATGCAGCCCCATATGGAGATGGTCTTGTGTTCATTGAGTAAGTCTGTGATCATTCTCGGTGTTGTGACAGTGGAGAGGCACATATCCAGAAAAGAGAGGTTTCCAAGGAGGAAATACATGGGAGAATGAAGGTTGGAACTAATTGTCACTATGACCATAATGAGAATATTTCCCAACACAGTAGCACTGTAGATTAAGGAAAATGTTGCAAAGAAGAAAATCTGAAGTTCCCATTGTCCAGAAAATCCTAGTAAAATAAACTCAGTCACTACAGATCCATTTTTAAGATCCATTTACTTGATTCAAAAAGGTTCCAGAAGTTCTTTTATACAAAGAAAATAAAGGGTGCCTGGGTGGCTCTGCTTGTTAAGTGTCTGGCTCTTGATTTCACCTCAGGTCTTGATTGCAGTTCAGGTCTTGATCTCAAGGTCGTGAGTTTAATCCCTGTGTTAGGCTCCAATTAAGGGAAAAGAAAAAAAAAAAGAATGAGAAAAAATAAAGCCACAATTAACACTGATGTTTACCTATTTCTACTTGATAGTAGTTGGTGATGTGAGAATATATAATTTTATATTTTTACCTTTTTTAAATTTCCTGCTTTTTTGTATAAATGTCAAGGATTTTATTTTATTTATTTTTACTTTTAATAATTTTATTTTTGCACCACACTCAGTGCTCCATACAATATATTCTCTCCTTAATACCACCACCAGGCTTAGTCATCGCCCACCCACCTCCCTTCCAAAATCCTCAGTTTGTTTCCCAGAGTCCACAGCCTCTCATCATTTGTCTACTCCTTCAATTTCCCCCAATTCACTTTTCCTTTCCTTCTCCTAATGTCCTCCATGTTATTCCTTATGCTCCACAATTAAGTGCAACCATATGATATATAATTTCATCTCAGCATCACCATCTGTAATTTGAAATTATTTTATGGATCACATCACTTTGAAACAATATTCTTATAGATATGCAGCAATTAAAAAGTACTGATGGAGTAGAGGTTTGCTTTTCTATTGTTTTATTCAATCAAATGATTTCTTTTATCAATTGACCTTGACTATCACTAATTTGCTCTTAAGCTTTGCGCAGTGGCAGTATCGTAGCCAATGAGGTTTATCCGAGGCGCGATTATTGCTAATTGAAAACTAATTTGCTCACTTAGAAAAATTAGGTAAATAGATATTTGCCTCCTATTATCACAATTGCTATCACCTTTTGAGATCATGTTACAACAATATTTAAGGAATATAGAATTTGGAAGATTAGGAAATAGAATTGTCTTATGCTACTGAAGTCATTTATTGATCATTCAATAATTTCTAAAATAAAGAAAATGTACATGTGCATACACATACATACACACACACACAACATAGAGGCCAATTTGTCCAAGGAAGAAAGTCTTTTACTTCATTAAAAATAATTTGCTTTTTAGTTCCTGTTGTATAGTGTACTGAGAATGTCACAAAAATCGACTCATCTTTAGATCTTTATGAACTTCCTTTCTCAATTCCTGTATTACTATTGTTTACAGTGAGGAATGTATGCATTGTGTGTAAATAAATAATAATGAAGTAAATAATTAAATGATACAACCCTAATATAAATTTTACTTTGGTTTTAACATATTATACTAAAGAGTCTTTACTTGGTTTTTTAGACATTGTTCATAGGATCTAGAGTGATTAAAGGATCAATAACTATTAAGTGATTACTGTGTGTTGAATTCTGTCCTAAGTGTTTCACATACATTAATGCATTCAATGCTGATAACGATCATGAGAGGGGAATATTATTATCCTCATTTTGCATATAAGGAAACTATATTATAGAAGTCTTTAATGACACAGGAACACAGCTAACAAGGGTCAAAACTGTTATTCAAGCCTGGTCAGTCTGATCATGAATAGGGTCCATATTAATAAACATATTGCCTCCAAAATTAAATAAATATATATTTATGGTCAAGTTATCAAGTATTGATTGAATTCATATGTTCCATGTGAATTCCTTAGGAAATATGCTTCAACAGGTATATTGGAATCCTTCTATGTTACAGTTAATTACACTGTATTTTCTTTCTTTTTTTTTTTAAGATTTTATTTATTTATTTGACAGAGATCATAAGCAGACAGAGAGAGAGAGGGGAAGCAGGCTCCATCCAGGCTGAGCAGAGAGCCTGATGCTGGGCTTGATCCTAGGACCCTGGGATCATGACCCAAGTCAAAGGCAGAGGCTTTAACCCACTGAGCCACCCAGGTGCCCTTACACTGTATTTTCTTATACAGAATAAATCACTGCCCTGCTTCAAGAGACAATCTAGAGATACATAATTATCAGACAAAAAGTAGGAATAAACCAAATAAAAATATTTAAGTGAGTACATGTTGTATGTGACACACAGTAAGAATTTTAAAAGAATGGAGACCAATTCCAAGTGACACTTTCAGCTACAGCTTCAGGCTCACTTGTTATTGTCTTCAAAACACTTAAAAAATAAACATAATCCTCATGGTCAGTAAACAAAAGGGAGAAGTCTTAGAGCATATGTGAGGATTTATAGGCAGAAAATATTAAAACTATGAGTAGGAGGAGTGATATATTTAGAAAAGTGACTGAATGCAAATAAGAAAGTGCATAGGAAGTTCTCTTTTATCCAATAACCTGTATCTTTCTCCTTGTCTTTATTTCTACTCAGGCCCTTATCAAAATGTCCTACCACCATTATCCAGCCTTAATTCCTTCAATTACATTCCTATCTTAGATACTTTTTAAGAATTTTAAGAATTGGATAATGCAATTAATGAAAATTAAGATGAAAGTGATATTCTTGTCAATAAATGTCCAGGAGTAGAGAGAGTAGATATTGAATGATGACAGTGGGTCTGGAAGAGCACACAGAGGACAGCCACCAAGCACACCCTTTTCAAAGGTCTGTGTTTCATGATTATCAGGTGAGTGAGCAGGAATTTTGCTTTGGAGACCTTTGTGAAAGTAATTGTAATGATTTCATGCACTTTGGAGAAATGCAAGTCTTGATGATTCTTAGATGAATTGAATATGCCAACTATAATTTTGGGATGAATACATTTGCTACATAGAATTTCATGCCCCATGATATAAAGACAACAGAAAAACCTGGATATGAAATAAATACAGTTAAGCATAATGCAATTAGTATTAATAAATCCTACATTACAGCTTTATTTTGCCTTTTCATTTTAATTTAGAGGGAAAGCTGGCATTCATTTATGTCAATAGCTTTCCCAACATTTGTTTCTCTTATTCCTCTCCTTCCTTTCCCAAGCAAGTTTCTAAAACTGTTTCTTTAGTTCTCCACTTAATATACCTGTTCTTATATTATGAGTGAACAAAAGCAATATAAATGAAAGGAAAGAAATAATATAGTTTAGACAGAAATTCTATTAGTGAAGAAAATTGTCTTCCTCTTCAATAAGCAATTGCACATTTTATTATAATTACTTTTATTCCATTTATGATGTGCTTTTGAGGAAATTGAAGGACAAATAATTATATGTTAGATAGTTTCTTTACATCTTATTTAACAAATGAAAAGTGTAGGTCCACATAATTAAATAAATTTCCCATATCTTAGATGTAGGACCACCCTAAAGAAATGTGGTAGTAGGTGAGATGGTATATGTGTAATACTCTGACTAGGTACAGAAAGATGGCATGCACTGAATCTGAATCATCATCTAAATCCAAGATTACAATCCAGAGAATTCTCCATATAAATCCCCATTAAGAAAGGAACAAGCCAAGACTTGTTTTATTTAGTTGAATATGAGCATTTCTGCTCTTCCTTACATGTATATAATATATGTTACTTAATCTAAAAACAAGTGAGTCACTTAACTATAGCAAACTGAGGGTTACAAGAGGGGAGTGGGGTGGAGTTGGGTTAAATTGGTGATGAGGATTAAGGATTGCACTTGTCTTAATGAGTACCTGATGTTGTGTGGAAGTGTTGAATTGCTGAGACTTATATTACACTGTATGTTAACTAACTGGTATTTGAATAAAAACATTAAAGATATATAATTGAGTAAATACTTTCTCTTTCATTGTCAGCACTTTAAGACTTTAAGAAAAAAGAAAAATTGGGGCACCTGGGTGGCTCAGTGGGTTCAGGCCTCTGCCTTTGGCTCAGGTCATGGTCCCAGGGTCCTGGGATCGAGCCCTGCATCAGGCTTTCTGCTCAGTGGGGAGCCTGCTTCCTCCTCTCTCTCTGCCTGCCTCTCTGCCTATTTGTGATCTCTGTCTGTCAAATAAATAAATAAAATCTTAAAAAAAAAAGAAAAAAGAAAAATTTCAATTTTGACTTATTTCATGTTTCTCAAAATTTATGCATACTTATGGTAAAGTACTGAAGGATGTCAAAAACATTATACTAAGTAAAATAAGCAAGACTCATAGGCCACATGTATGATTTTATTTATGTGAAATATCTGGTGAACACAAAACTATAGAAGCAGAATGTGCATTAGAGTAACCTTGAGCTAGGGAGTAAGTGTAAGTGGGCAGAGTTATCTTTCTGTGGTGATGAAATGATTAATAGTAAGATTGTGGTGATGGATGCATAATTATGTGAATATAATAATCATTGAAATGTATATTTAAAGTTGGCAAATTTCAGAGTATATTAATTATATTCAATGAAACTCAAACTACTACTTTTTGTTTTATTAAGTTAAAATTATTGTTAATATGTTAGTTTCATTGTTTTAAACAGTTTTCTAGTACTATCCGGCTGCTTTTACTCAAATATATTTCACTATGAGATAGTCGACATACTGCATATCTGATCCAATTTAGGTTTAAATTTATTTTTTTAAGATTTTATTGATTTATTTGACAGAGAGAGTGAGCACAAGCAGGGGGAGTGGGAGGCAGAAAGAGAAGAAGTAAGGCCCCCCACAGAGCACAATCCCAGGACCCCAGGATCAGACCTGAGCCAAAGGCAGATGCTTAACTGACTGAGCTACCCAGGTGCCCCAATTTAAATTTTTTAATGTCCCCTCTATGATTTATATTTTTGATTATCTTATGTATTTGGAAGCTTGTCGTTTTTGTTAAAGAAGTTTGTTACTATTTTCCATACTATTTTAAGTACTCATAATTGAGATGCCTGAATTATTCACACTTTCGTTCATTCCCTTGAATATGAACATGTTGTAGGGACTTCTCCCTTTTAAAAAAAAAAATATTGATTGATTGATTGATTGATTGATGAGAGAGAGAGAGCCAGGGGTAGGGAGAGGTGGTAGAATCCAAAGCAGACTCCCATGTAGCACAGAGCCCAGTGTGGAGCTTAATGTGGGGCTCAGTCTCACAACCTGGAGATCCTGAGCTGAAATCAAGAGTTGAATGCTTAACTGACTTAGCCATCCAAGCACCCCAGGACTTCTCCCTATTTATTTCTTTAAGATTTTCATTTGTATTTGTGGTGTAATTGTCAGTTTTATACAGATAATTTTCTAGCTATCTAGTTCTGGTCATTAATTCTCCCTTGGCTACTCCTTCTTTAGCTCTCATTATGATGTGCTTATTTACATGTCCTGTCAGCACCTGAAATGAGTAAAAGAAAAAATTGAGTTTTTAGCTATTACATTGTTTTCAATGTAGCCTGAGTTAATAGGTTGCTCACAATTTGCTTTTCTTAACTTTTGTCATCATTTTTAATTACTAACCATCTACTGACAAGTTTTACTTGTCAGTATCATGTCAATATCATGTTGAGAGCATATATTTTTTTTTTAAGATTTTTTGTATTTATTTATTTGACAGAGATCACAAGTAGGCAGAAAGGCAGGCAGAGAGAGAGGAAGGGAAGCAAGTTCCCTGCTGAGCAGAGAGCCCGATGTGGGGCTCGATCCCAGGACCCTGGGATCATGACCTGAGCCAAATGCAGAGGCTTTAACCCACTGAGCCACCCAGGTGCCCCGAGAACATATATTTAAATCTGTATAAAAATTCCTGGCTGTATGTTACTGTGAAATAGTAATGTGATCTCCCAGTGAGAGAGAATTTGATATCTCAAAAGCCACAACGTATTCCTCCCAGCCAACACAAAATTAATTAAAATACCATGTTCATTATATTAAACCTCTAATAAATTAGTTCTCTATGATGTTTCCACTTACCTGTTCTAAAGATACAATATGAAGAACAGTATGTTCGAGGGGATAATAAAAATTATAAATCAGCTTTTCACTGTCTGTGATACTGTGTATATGAATATATATACTATCTTCTACTTCTTTCATGAGGATGTGAATCACTTTGGACGCAGATGTGTTGGGGCTCTGGGAATCCATATTTCAGTGGGAGTTGTTAGGGCACTGAGGCTATTGCCCTAGCATGACCAGGAGAGAAGTTTACTCTTAATTTCTGGCCCTGCAACGTGCTGCGGTTCTCTCTGGACATTGGCTTGATCACACTGGGTGGGAGAGTGTTCACTGATTGTACTATAGGAATTCTAGACATCTTTGAATTAATGGGTGATTGTTTTCCATCGTATTACTTTAAGCTATCCTCTTACCTTGCTTCTGACTACGTTTGGTAATTTTTAAATTATTAATTATAATAATAATTATTATAGTTATTAATTATTATTATAAATAATTTCCAGGCTGAACATAACATCCTAAACATAAAAGTAGAACTCTATATGCTATAAATTAATTGACAGCATATATTATATACAACTTACATATATTCAGGAAGTAGAAAATTTAAAAGACAGTTAAATAAATTATGCTAAGTAATTTAAAATTTGAAATGATACATTGATGATACAACTGTTTTATGCTTATTTTAATTCAATAATTATGTGGTTTTTGAAGAATATCTATATGACACAAAATGGTTTCATATAAAATTAATCATAATTGATGATCTTGGTGTACTTTGTACACAGGCTTCAATGTTTGTTTCAGTAACTTGTCAACAAAGGTTTTTGTGAATAACTTTCGAATTGGTTGATATTGCTGTCACTTATATGCAAGTTCTTATTTAATTCCAGTCAAATTCACCACTTAACCTATGGCTTAATGTGGTTTTTGTCAAGACATCATGTTTATCATAGGAGTCATTACAGTTGATGACAGATGATTAGATATAGATGTTAAAATCATCCATACTTTTGTATAATGCAAAACTCCTTCTCATAAGACAAATCTGATTCTACCACAAATCATTTAATTTGAAATCATTAGAATGTTTTCTGTGAAATGAATGAAAACATTAGAATATTTTCTGTGTTCTTGATATTGTTGCTGATAAGAAATGCATTTTATTTATTGTCTTACTGCTTGTGTAAGTCATTTTTACAGTGGCTGAAAACAGAATTATTTTCTCAGTAGAATGTGGCTTTTATCCTTTTGCTATTAGTAAGAAACATTTAAGAATATGTTCAGTAAAAAATTGAAACCCTTAATTTATTAGCTGGTGAATATTAATACTGCAAAAAATGTATAGAGCTTTATGAATTTTATATTTACTTTTTAAATGTTTTGCTTATGATCACTAGTTAATATATCAAGGTACAGTATAGATTATCAGGTTCATTGTTAATAATAATGAAAGTAAATTCATATTGTAAAATAATGTTTGTCAATAATTTGGAATGTTTTTAGCCAGCTTATTGTCAGTTCTCACGACTTTTTGTTCTTTTACTTTGTGCTTAAGCTGACAGGTTCATATTATGCGTAAAATTGTCAACCCCATCATTTTATAATCATTTATGTGAGTTTTTATAACTAGAATTATCTTCAATGCAAAGCTTATTAACACAAATCTAATTAAGCTTCTTATAAAGTTTTGGAGAACAAATCAAATTCAAATAAAATAACATAATCCTTCAGTTTTCCCTTCTCCCAATTTTGGCACACCTAAGCTGTAATATATAGCAATGTGTTCAAAGCAAATAACTGCAAAGTGAACCGCTCTAAATCTCTCTGTCTTTTGGTTCACTCATACTTTTTCAGACAGACCAACTTAAATATCATAAGTAATGTGACCAGGTATTATACAGACTAATTTTGAGTACCAAAAATAATCTGAATATTAAATATTAATGAAGCTTACTTATCTTTTCAAGTTGAGACATATAAATAAATGTTCACATTTTTTCTGTATATTTGATAAATTGGCTAGAAACAGCTTAAAATGTATTCATCCTCCTTTGGGATGGTGGGTTTAAATAAATTGTAATGACTGTTTAATTAAATCTTCTCTTTTGGTTCAACAATGGATATTGACCCAATCAATACCCCTCCTGGTCTGTACTTCCCACAATTGCAGTTCTTTACTTCTTGAATGAATATTCACCCTCTATTACTGGTGAGGGTAAAATTCTGTGTTTCATCAAGTATTCCTTTCTTGTCCTCAAATGTTCAATATTCCCAAATGCATCACTGCATATCCTCTGGTGATAAGGATTGCATTTAGCATTCACTCTTCATTTAATTTCTTACTTTTGGCCAATTTATTGAGTGAACTTGCTTTCTGTTCTCTAATATCCTTCTACTCTCTAGTGTTAAATATACTGTCCTTTGATTTCCACTAAAGAAAATTCTGGAAACAAAATTTTGATTTTTTAACTTTAAAATTAAAGTTGTGTAAGTTCTTATAGTGCAGATATTGCTCTAAGATATAAGGAAACGCTTTACAACTAGTTCTCAAGTGGCTAGAGTGAGGCTTTGTAATAGGTACTGAACTCAGCAAGTCTCAAACTTTCTTGGGCCCATAATGTATGTCAGGAGCCTGTCCTAAAGGATCTCAGAATCTTATTATTCAATACTGACCCTAAATTGAAAATTTCTTCTAAAAGAGGCTATTTTTCCTCAAAAAGGCAACTTTGTCTTTAATGGTAGGCATTGATTGGCTGCACAGAGAATCAGGAAGAAAATTCTAGGCAGAAATAATTATATGTAGGGAGGTATGGAAGCATAGAATATTCTAACTTATTGAATGAAGAGAAAATAGCTCGTATGTTTGTAGTACGTGGTAACTTGGGTGATGAAGACGGGAGAGTTTTTTTTTTATTATTTTTTTTTTATTTTTTCAGTGTTCCAAGACGCATTGCTTATGTACCGCACCCAGTGCTCCAAGCAATAGATGCCCTCCTTAATACCCACCACCAGGCTCACCCATCCTCCCACCCCCCTTCCCTCTAAAACCCCCAGTTTGTTTCTCAGAGTCCCCAAAGAAGGGAGAGTTTTTGATGGGGACAGAAAGTTAGGTTAGAATAAGAACTTTGAAGGGTCTTAAATATCTAAGTAGTTTAGAATATATTCTATAATTAGTGGGGAGTACTTGAAATGGTAGACTGAAAGAATTGAGTTTTCACAGGCTGATGGTAGTAGTGCTGTGAAGTAATTACTGTGTTATTTTAATAATCTACATAAAAAATGATGAAAGTGTGACCTAAGGCCTTGGAGGGTAATGGAGAAGAGGATCTGATTAAATTACCTGGTAGAGGGGCACCTGAGTGGCTCAGTGGGTTAAAACCTAAGCCTTTGGCTTAGGTCATGATCCCAGGGTTTGGATCAAGCCCCTGCATAGGGCTCTCTGCTCAGTGGGGAGCCTACTTTCCCCTCTCTCTCTGGCAGAAAGAGAGGGGGAAGCAGGCTCCCTGCTTGTGATCTCTGTCTGTCAAATAAATAAATAAAATCTTTAAAAAATAAATAAATAAATAATCTGGTAGAATCATGAAAATTTGTTAACAGATTGTACAGAAATGATGACACATTGAACAGAGTAAGTGGTGAGTTCCATAATACTGTTTGCAGATGCTCTATATCAGAATCAGATAAGGTAGGAACTTTTGGACTGGCAGAGTGATGAGCCTAGTGTACTTTCTCTCCCAACAAAACAAACACTTCATTCGTGAATCTTTCAGAGAAAGAAAAAGTACAGTCTTTAGAAATTGGCCAAACCATATAGAAAATAGAGAAGTGGTCCTTTAAGAAAATCTACTAAATCTTAAGAATAGTAGTCTAGCATTTAAGCCTCCCCCGACCCCATGTCTCCTTTCAGAGCTCCATATTGTAGAAGCTCATTTCTGCTGTACTCTGGTTACCCTGCTGTGCAGGTATGGTGAAGAAAATAGGGATTCTCTCTCTGCACAAATCAGGCTAGCATTTTGTTCTTAGGTTTTACCCTGGAATGGTAAGGACTTAAGTGTTGAAGAGGTTGTACTACAGGTGAGTACCAAGGAAACAGTGAGGTTATCTTTCTCCATTCCACATCTATTTATGTAACAGAGATTCCACCTATATAAGGTATTTAAAGCAGTCAAACTCATGGAAACAGAAAGTAATATGGTAGTGGCCAGAGCCTAGACAGAGGAGTAAATGGGGAGTTGCTGTTCAATGAGTATATAGTTTCAGCTATGCAAGATCAAATTCTGGAATTTCTGCTATAAAACAGTGCCCCTAAAGGTAACAGTACTACATCCTGCACTTAAAAATTTGTAAGAGGGTGGTTCTCATACTAAATAATCTTAGCACAGGGGACCTGGGGGCTCAGTTGGTTAAATGTCTGCCTTTGGCTCAGGTCATGATCCAAGGATCCTGGGATCCATTCCCACATTAGGCTCCCTGCTTAGCCAGGAGTCTGCTTCTCTCTCTCCCTCTGCCCCTCCCCTCTTCTCATGTGCAGTTTCTCTCTCTCAAATAAATAAATAAATAAAATCATTAAAAAAATAAATGAAATATAAAAATAGCAATCATTTTAAAATGTTTTTTTTTTAAACACAGCAATAAATAACAACAACTGTATTCTATACATAGCAGGCTAAGAACACCAAGACCCCCCCCCCCTTAGCATCCCTTTCCTCCAGCTTAGAATTGAAGTGCATGTCAGAAGGGGAAAGTTGAGATGACCAAGACTTTTGCTTCCCTAGTGCCCACTAACACAGGAGGATGTCACTTAGGGAGAAATGGGCTGTGTCCCTGCCCTCAACTCCTGTGAAATGGTATTCAGGCTCTGCACAGAAGGACAGGCATACCATAAGGATGAAAAACTCCATAGCTCTATCTAAGCTTTATCTCTGAAAAATGAGCAACACCAAACCAAGAGCAACTTCTAGGAAGCCAACCTTAAAAAAAAAAAAAAAAAAAGTCACACAAACTCCTGTTAGTCAGGAAGACAGCGTGAGTGCTGAAGTCTGTGCATCTCTCAGGAAACACTAGAGTCAGAGCATCCAGCTATTAGTCCCTCAATAAATGGGCAAAAATGTAAACTCTAAACTGTGATAGTTGCCTCTAAGCCACACAACATGTCTGCTAGTTAAGGGTAAAATTCTACCTGGCCTAGGAGACTTAAGCAAAACCACCAAACAGTAAGTGGTTTATGATGTCCCAAAGGTAACTAAGCTGGTGATTAAAAACATGGAGCACTGGATGTGATGCATAAACAATGAATTTTGGAAAACTGAAAATAAATTAAATTAAATAATAAAAAATAAAACCTTAAACACAAGGAAAAAATCTGAGCAGAGACATCATAGGATACACACTGCAGGGACAATACGCTTCAGAGTTGATTCAGCCAAGGAACTAAAAGGCAACCAATCAAACAATTCCACTAATATCAATATTGGAGAGGAGAGGGATCAGTAATCAGAGTTGCTACATACATTATTAAAAATGTCTAGTTTTGGGGTGCCTGGGTGGCTTAGTCAGTTAAGCATCTGTCTTCAGCTGAGGTCATGATTCCAGAGTTCTGGGATTGAGCACCCTGCTCAGTGGGGAGTTTGCTTTTCCCTTTCCCTCTGCTGCTCCCCCAGCTCATGCATTTTCTCTCTTTCTGTCCCTCTCTCAAAAATAAATAAAACACTTTAAAAATAAATTAAATAATGTCCAGTTTTTTTTTAATTTCATTTATTTATTTTGACAAAAAGATCACAAGTAGGCAGAGAGGCAGGCAGAGAGAGGGAAGCAGGCTCCCTGCTGAGCAGAGAGCCTGATGTGGAGCCAGATCCCAGGACCCTGAGACTATGACCCAAGCTGAAGGCAGAGGCTTTAACCCACTGAGCCACCCAGATGCCCCCAAAAATGTCCAGTTTTAACCAAAACTGATCAGACATATGAAGAAGCACACAATTATGTCCACTACATGAAATAAAAGCTTATCAGAAACTGCTTTTGTGGGGATTCCAATGTGCACTTAGCAGAAAAACAAACTTCAGAGTAACTATTATAAATATATCCTGAGAACTAAAGGAAAGCATGTCCAGAGAAGTAGAGGAAGGATGACAATATCTCACAAAGTAGAGGGTATCAAAACAGGTAGAAATTATTGTTTTTTTAAAGTGGAGATTCTGGGGCGCCTGGGTGGCTCAGTGGGTTAAAGCCTCTGCCTTCGGCTCAGGTCATGATCCCAAGGTCCTGGGATCAAGCCCCGCATCGGGCTGTCCGCTCCGCGGAGAGCCTGCTTCCTCCTCTCTCTCTTTCTGCCGGCCTCTCTGCCTACTTGTGATCTCTGTCTGTCAAATAAATAAATAAAATCTTTAAAAAAAAATAAAAAAGAAAACATTTAAAGTGGAGATTCTGAAGTTGAAAAGTACAATAATTCACTCAAAGGTAGAAGTCACTAGAGGAGCTCACCATTTGATATGAGCAGTCAGAAGGACAAACCAGGGAACTTGAAGATACATCTGTAGCAATTATGCAATCTTTTTTTTTTTTTGAAAGTTTTTTTTTAATTTTTTGTTTTTTATTTTTTTATAAACATATAATATATTTTTATCCTCTGGGGTACAAGTCTGTGAATCGCCAGGTTTACACACTTCACAGCACTCACCCATAGCACATACACTCCCCAATGTCCGTAACCCCAGCAATTATACAATCTTAAGAACAGTTGTAAAACAGAAAATGAGAAAAAGTGAATAGAGTCTCAGAAGAATTACAGCACCATTAACTGCACCAGTATATATGTAATAGGATAGTATATATGTAATAGTAAATTTTGGCTTCTAGATCGGACCATTAATCTGATCAAGATCTTATTAATTCAAATAGGGAGTGCAGGAAAAATAACAGGTTTAGGAAGTTAGGTAACTTACTTAGTTTTTACATGTTGGGCTTGAAATGTCTTCAAGATAACCAGGGAATGGTTCAGTAAAAAGTTGAAAATAAAAATTTACAGCTAAGAAATGAGGAACAGAAAGGAGAAAATGATATTACTGAGGGTAAGTATAAAAAACTTCTACCTTGAAGGCTGGGTGAGCAAAAGACATTACCCAGAACCCATAAATGTTGCCAGATCAGTGTCATCATTAGTGATGCTAAAACCTTTATCCTATTACTGAGTAAGAAGATAAGAGCTCATGCACTTGTTGAAATTTGGATCCTTCACTTTCTGATGCTGTTGAGTCCCCCAAAATAATTCTGAAGTCCACAGCTGCCCAAACTACTGCTACCTGATCCCAAAGCAAAGGAATGTAAAGCTTCCTTTTTCTTGCCCTCCAATATCATATTAATGTCTCTCACTGATAGAACCTGATAGAAATAAGTTTGCAAGGGAGTTCAGGAAGTGTAATTTTCAGGCTTATAGCTATCTCCTATACAGAGAGGACTATAGAAGAGCTAATAAGGGGCTGATAGTCAAAAGAAAAACATCCAGAATCATCTTTCCATTTGGTTGCTCAGCATCCATGCACATCATTCCACTTTTATTTAAACTTCCAATCAATGACAGTTACTTCAACCTAAAGATTCACTTATCCTACATACAAATTAAGACATTATCCCATTTTTCTCCAATAATAAAGCTAAATATTCTCATAACTTACTATATCCATCTCAATGGAGTGTTGGGATCTCCTCTAGTTTAGTCATAATCTCACAGGAATATTCTGTAACCTAGAGACTAAATGGTAAAATTAATCACCAACATCTTGGCGAGGAAAAATTTTAAAAAAGGAATTTAATAAATACAATAAATACACAATTGTTATAATACACAACTCAGGAGGAACATATTTTAGTTACTGTAATCATCATTTTCCTACTAATGGGTCCTGAGACTCAGTTGTCCTTTGTTATTTTCTTTTACTTCCAATTGCTTTCTTCTTTTGTCTTCATCTAATATCTCCAATAATGAGGATTATTTACTTGGTGGAGTGAATTAAATTTAAAATTTTATTTGCTCATGCCCTTCTCATTTACTTTTTTATTGAAATACAATAAACATATTATATTAGTTTCATATGTACAATATATTGATTCAGCAGTTCTATACATTACTCAGTGCATGTAGTCACCCCTAGTCACCATTAATGTTATCCCTCTGCACTGTTTTTGGGAATGTAAATTGATGAAGCCACTGTGGAAAACATTTTCATTTGCTTTTATTACTTGATATGCAAATATTATGAGGCACCACAGAGAATCACTTGAATTTCATACATGATTTTCCTACCTCACTGAGTAACACTAATGCTAGTATACCTTGATAATTGGAATTAGTCTTCTGAGTTGGCTTAATAAGTTCTATGAAATCAGAGATATAAAGAGACTGAAATGGCTGGTGACTTTGATGTTCAGGTCAATTTATTTTCTTGTTGGAAAGAGTTATTTATTGAAAGCATGTAAAAGAGGGGATGGGACACAAAGTTATGAATGTTATTAAATTTTTAATATAAAATCAATCTATTATAAAAGTATAGAATTTGAAGTTAGAGGGAGGATCTGATTCCCAGTCTAGTACTTACAGTAGCAAGTTCATTAAATGAAAGAATTCTCAGTTTTCTACTGAGAATATATTAATAATGTGCTCTATTTTCATTGCTGTAAAGTTAAGAGAAAACACATGCAAAGTGCCTAACCCATGATAAGAACTCAATAAATACTTATTTAGAATCTCATTTATTTTATAAAAAACTGAAAATTACAACATATAAGAATAGGATTATATTGAATAGTTTTGTATTTGGATGCATGATTCAGGATATTTTATTGCAAATATATACTTGTGTAGGGAAGGATTACCATTTCCCAAAAATGTGACTTATGGTTGATACAAAATTAAATACCTCCTATCTTTGGATGATGATGGTAATGACAACAATGATGATAATGACTTTGATGATTGTAATGTTTCAGTTAAAAGGTTGATCCGGAACTCACTTGTTTGGTCTTTATTTTTCTTATTGCTTTCCTCATGTCTTTATTCCTGAATGTGTAGATGATTGGATTTAAAAGGGGAGTGAAAATTGTGTAAAACACAGAAAGGATCTTATCTATGGACACCCTGTTGAACGGCCATATATAGATAAAGATGCAAGGACCAAAGAACAGTACCACCACTGTAATGTGGGCTGAAAGAGTAGATAAAGCCTTGGAAGACCTGTTGGAGGAGCGATGCCGGACAGTAATCAGAATGATGCTATAGGAGATGAACAGAAAGATGAAACAGAACAAAGAAAGTAGTCCACTAAATGCAATGACTAATAATTCCAAGATATAAGTGTCAGTACAAGCAAGTCTGATGACCTGAGGCAGATCACAAAAAAAACTATCCACAACATTGGGGCCACAGAATGGTAAAGTCACTGTGAACACCATTTGGCTCATAGTGTGCACAAAACCAGTGGTCCAGGACAGAAGTGCAAGTCCTATGCAAACACGGTGGCTCATGATAGTTTTGTAATGGAGGGGTTTGCAAATGGCAATGAATCTATCAATTGCCATGGCTACAAGCAACATCATCTCACTTCCACCTAAAAGGTGAAGGAAGAACATCTGGGCCATGCAGCCTTCATAGGAGATAGCCTTATATTCACTAATTAGGTCACAGATCATTTTAGGAGTAGCAAAGGAGGCCAGGGACATATCAATGAAGGAGAGGTTGGCCAGTAAGAAGTACATGGGAGAGTGTAAGTGAGGATCCAGTTTTACCACAAAGATAATGATGAGGTTGCCTAATACAATGGCTATGTAGATAATGGAAAAAAACAAGAAAAAGCAAATCTGTAACTCACGAAACTCTACGAGGCCCAACAAAATAAACTCAGACACCATGGAGTGATTTTGTTTCTCCATTTGTTCGGCTGTTGGCATATGTTACCTAAAACAAAATCAAAATAGATTAAAATCAGTGAATTAAAGTTGAGAGATGAAATATATATACACTTAACTTTGCTCCCTAAAATCCACTGAAATGTGCAAAAAGAATCAAAAGTTTTGAACAACATTGAATCCAAAATTTAAGAAAAAAAGAATAGACAGAATGTCTTAGCAAAGCTTATGAGGAATTTCTGCCATAAACTCAGACATTTGAAGAAAATTATAGTTGGCATTACTTAGCTCATATTTGCACTAATCTTGAGAAGAGTGAGTATCTGAGTTGGTGAAATAATTTAGAAGTTCTTCGCCACCTTTTTCAAGGATAAGGTATAGATTTGTTGGTCATCCATGGGCAAAGAAGAGGAGGACCCTTCCATTTTGAAATCTATTTCTGCCTATCAGTGAAGATGATGCCAAAGTGATTTTCTAACTGAAAAATAGGATCAAGAAAAATGAAAGTAGATGGAATATAAAATATGGCAAGTCTCAGAGTCAATTCTGTAGTGGCTGCTGAAAATCAGATGAGCAGTCATAATAAACACTGAATTTTGGACAGTTGAATCTAGGGTTGGCCAAATTGAAGTGGCTTCTCATTTTCTTTTTCCATAAGGTGGATAAAAGACTCAGATGTCTGGGTCTTCTCCCATGGGCTCTGACTTTACCTCTAAGCCTATATGAAGTTAGTAGATAGGAAGGTACAGTGCTCAGATATAGCATAAATGGATGCTTGCCACTAGCTTCCTACTGCCTCGCTTAAGTTACATTCTTTGTCAAGAATGGATCCTAATGGATATGGTATAGCATCCATATTATTTGTAAGAGAGTATGATTGTAAAGTTCTGATAAACAAAGGAGGATCTGTAGGGAACAGATCCATGCACTTCTAGATGACTAAGGCAGACCCATGTGGAATGACATCCATTTAAGCATGAGTGATGCCAGCCAGAAATTTTGAAGTAAAGTATCGAGGAAGATAAGACAGATATCCACGAAGAGATAGTAGTAGCAAAACAAATTTTTTGAGACTTAAAAAAAAGTGATATCTGAAAAAAATGAAGAATTGGAAAAAAAAAACACAAAAGAGTTTATATCTGAAGACTTCATTCATAGAAATAGATATAATATAGTTTTAAAATATTTTGAAATGTAAGAATTTGGAAAAGTATAATAATAAAATAACTGAGATATTCATACCATTATTTAGAGTAAATAAATATTTGTATTTTCATCATTTTGCTTCACAGATTTAAATAAAACAAAAACTACTGGAATAGTGTATTTCACTTAACATCTTATTATTTTGGGTGTGGCTTGTAAAAATGAATATATGATATCTTATCATAACAAAATTCTGAGAAAGAAATTATTTTTACTGAAGAATTGCTATTCTAAAAATGGTGCAACGATCAGTTTGTTTTCTGTATTTGTAGGTTGGATTCTGCTTTTTGTTTCTTTATTCATTTGATTTGTTGTTGTTTTGATTTGTTTTTTAGATTCCACATATAAAAGAACACACTAATGGTTGCCAGAAGGGATAGGGGTGGGAGGATGAGCAAAATGGGTAAAGGTGAGAGACACAGGATTCCAGTTTTGGAATGAATAAGACATGGGAGAACAAAAAGTAAAATTCAGGGCCTATAGTCAATGGTATTGTAATAGGGTTGAATGGTGAAAGATGGTAGCTACACTTGAGCTGAGCAGAGTATGACATATAGATTTGTGGAATCACTGTGTTGAATACCTGAAACTAATATACTGTCATGTTTCAAGGATACTCCAATTAAAAAAAAGAAAGTGCACTTTTTTTTTTTACTTTGCATAATACTAACTCCCTCGATGTCATTGCAAATGGCAATATTTCATTCTTTTTGAGGGCTGCGTAATATTTCATTGCATACATACACCATTTCCTCTTTATCTCTTCATCAGTCAGTGGACATTTGGGCTCTCCATAATTGGTTTATGTTGATAATGCTGGTATAAACATTGGGGTGCATGTACACCCTTGAATTCAAATTTTTGTATCCTTTGGGTAAATACCTTGTAGTACAATCACTGGATCCTATCGTAGGTCTATCTTTAACCTTTTGAGGATCTTCCATACCATTTTCCACAGTGGCTGCACCAGCTTGCATTCCTACCAACAATGTAGGTAGGTAGAAATGTAGCCAATTTCAATTTTCTCCACATCACTCATCTTTAGGGAAATACATATCAAAACTACAATGAGATATCTCCTCACACCTGCCAGAATGGCTAAAATTAACAACATGAGAAACAAAAAATTGTGGCATGCCATTATATTTTGATTTCACTTTGCAACATTTTTAAAAAGAACCCTCAATTCTGTGATTTATAGTATAAGTTTTCACAGGGAAATGGCCAAATACTTATTGTACTATTAGCTTTAATAAGTAATATTTGGAAATCTCCTCCAAAGCCTGTCATTAATAGAATGATTTAAAATGGAAATCTATATGTGCTTATATGGAAAAATGTGTAAGATATGTTATTAAATTTTAAAATGTCATTATATTAAATATTTTAAATAGATTATTATCACATTTTATGAAAAATTATGCACCCATATACAAATTCCAGAGAAATCTCAGAGAAATATAGATTCATTGAAGTATCAAGAGTGCTTACCTCTGGTCTATTAGATTTTAGTGTTAATGCAGAGTCTAATTTTTATAAGTCAGGTTCTGTAAAATTTAATGAAGTTGAATTATATCCTAGATAAATAATCAATGCTCCCCAAAATGTAGTTGATATTTAGCTAGGGATTTCAAATCAGAAAGTCATTTATGTTACATATAGCTGTAAAGAACTTGCAAAATAATCTGTAAATAACTTGCAGCTTGGGATAGTAACAGGCTATGCTGGCTCTACATTTAGAGTTGCAGCAGCACTAAAGGTGATAGTATGGATTTGGCAATCTATTATAGACAGCCAGGACTGGAAATACATTCTGTGTCATATATCCACTTGTGACAAAGCAACTCACCAAAAAAGGCAAGATGTCTTCTGTCCCCTTTTCCCACCAGCCTTTCCAAAAGTGTCCTCTGAGAATTTCCAGGACAATTCTTGAAAACAACAATGAGAGAGACAAATCTTCTGATTTTAAAATGTGTTACATAGATAGAGTAATGAAATGATACTTTTCCTTACTAAGAATAGATAGAAAAATAAACAGATGTAAAACACCCAAGACTTTTTAGTAAAAGAGTCCTATATTAAAAATACTGTTTAGGATAAAGTTGCAGTTACTTGGGAATAAATAGGCTGGTGAGCTACACAGTGGTTAATAAAAATGAATTTAAATACTTAAGTATACAAATAATAGTTCAAACAATAAATAATAGAAATAAATAAGTGAATATCATGCTTTGTTATATTTTATATATTGGCTTAGGATCATGACAAAGGCAGAAACCGCAGAAGTTAAGGTTTTTTTAGATTTTATTCAGTGAAGATGAGCAAGCTCTCAAAAACATACTCAAAATTCTAAGAGGCAAAAGCTGAACTGGAGAAAAGTAGCCAAATATATATATGTCCTTAATATCAAATTCTTATACATTGATATGGAAAATTTCAAGAGACCTTTATAAAAATAAGCCAAGCTAAAATGCCAAATGTTTAAGAAAATATATAAACAATGGTTGAATATATGAAAAAGAGAGTTTAATTTCAGTAAAAATATACGTTGAGGTCACATACATCAAAGTGTTTTAGTGTTGTATTTTGGATGTATAATTACGTATCTGGTATATATTTTTCTATATTTCTTGATTTATCACAAATATTATGTATTAAACGTGTTCTACATTTGAAATTTGAAATTTTTTAAGCAAATAATTTATTTAATGAAATGGAAACATAGAAAAATCTCTAACTTTTCTTCTCCATACCTTATTCTTGCTTTAGGAGTTGTAACTGAAAGTCATTGAGACTCAGGAGTTTTTCACATATCCCCACTTCTTCCATGTTCCTTTTGTGTGTCCCCATTCTAATGAAGGAGAACTCCCTTTTATTTTGAAACCACAGAAACAACATGACGGATTTGTCAATTAATGACCCTGGGAAAATCTTGCATCTTATAAATGAATTCCCTCAGCAATTAAAAGTCATACATTTGGCAAGCTAGATTATTCAGAATCTCTCATTAGTGTGTAGATTTTCCCCATAAAGAAGAGACAGAAAACCGAATGGGAAGAAATCAGAGAGAGAGGTAAACCATGAGAGACTCTGAATTCCCAGAAACAAATTTAGGATTACAGAAGGAAGGGCGTTAGGGAGGATGGGAAACTGGGTGATGGGTACTAAGGAGGGCACGTGCGGTGATAAGTCCTGGGTGTTGTGTGCAACTAATGAATTGTTGAACACTACATTAAAAACTAATGCTGTACTATACATTGGCTAATTGAACATTAAAAAAAGAGAGACAGAAAGAATGCATTATCAACCAAACAATATAACTATGTTTCTGTGAGCAGATGCAGACATAGAAACAGAGTGTCTCTTTAAAGTGTGGATAACTTTGAATTTTCCAAAGCCCAGAGTAAGAAGAATTTAGAAACATGAGATAAACAGAAAACTTGTTATAAAACTTTGATGGTCACAAAAATCTCTTTCATTAATCTTATCATCTGAATAAAGGTGAAGAGAAGAGTACCATTTAATGGAAATAACTGGTTCCTAAGGGTCACATCTCTCTAATACCTTTCTAATTTTCTTCTATAATTAGTTCCTTTTGGATTTGTAAGCTTTGTTGATACTGCATTGTGCCAGAATACTTCATGGTTAAAATGAAAGCAATTTGCTGTTATTTGATCTCTTTCTTGTTAAGCAATAGCTGACTAGTTTCTTCTTTCTCACATTGGACTGCCTATGGTTATGATGTCAACAAATGGTCTATGGCCTATACAACCAACTACTTTATCTAATAATGCTATTATTTCAGTGAACAGCTTGGTCAGCAATATCTAAAACTACGTGTTTTTTTTTTTTTTTGTCATCTCTGAATTGATTACTTCACCCATTGATTACTTCATATATTTGTAGCTCAGACACTAAAGAAAATAACATATTCATTAATGGGGTTTATGTATTATTTCCAGAACTGTTATAGTCATTCTTGTATATTTCCTATGGGCATAATCACACATTTGTCTTAGATATATTGTGGAGTAGAATTACTAGATCATGGGGTAGGCATGTCTTTTAAAAAGTGCCAGAGAGTTGAAATGTGGCTGTACTTCTTTACACTCCCTCTTGTGGTGTAGAGTTCAGGTTGTTCTACATACTTACAAGATTTTGGTATTATGAAGCCTTTTTAATTTTAGCAATTTTTTAAGATATATTGGAATCTTCATTGTGACTTAATTATTATTTCCTGATATTTCATGATGTAAGATATCTTTTCATATGGTTATTTACTTTTTGAATATTTCCAGTTGTGAAGTATCTACTTACCCCTTTGTGTCCAAAGCATATGAGTACTTGCAAAGAGAGAGGGGCAAACCGAGAAATACTCTTAATTCTAGAGAACAAACTGATAGTCACCAGAGGAGAGGTGGGTGGGGGAATGGGTGAATTAGAGGCTGGGGATGAAGGAGTGCACTTGCTGTGAAAAGCAATAGGTATTGTATGGAAGTGTTGAGTCACTACATTGTATGCCTGAAACTAATATTACACTGTATATCAACTAACTGGAATTTAAATAAAAACTTTAAAAAAAGAAAAGTTGACATACCAGAGAAGACATTTCAAATATGTATTCCCAACAATGTTCTTATTTTGGAAATATACCAAAAAATGCAATAATGTAATATTCATAATGTATGGTAGGGTTTCTCAGTCTTGTCATTATTGACATTTTAGGCTCAGTGATTCTCTTTTGTGGGAGACTGCCTTGAGCACTCTATGATATTTAGGTGCATTCCTGGCCTCTATCCATTACATGCCAATAGTTGTCCCCATATGGAACACCCCAAAATATCCTTAGATATTACCAAATCCCCCTCAGTTGAGAAGCACTGATATATTCCATTTGAGTAATAATAAGTACAAACATAAATATATAAATATTAAACGTGAAATTTTAATATAAAATTTTAAATATAAAATATTTAATAAATATTGCAAGAAGAATTAAGATATCCAAGAGAAAAAAATAACCAAGAAAACCGTATTCAAAAATACTAAGATGACAGAATTTTAAAGATTCCAAAAACAGGGTTTTTTTTTTTGCTTTTTTTTCATGTATTTTATTTTATTTTTTAGAATTGACATCTGAGGGCAGTGCAAAAGATGTGGGACAAAGGGATTAAGTGATCTCATGGGATTGGGTACATGGTTTGAAGAAACAAAAAAATATTCTCAGTTAATTCAGTACCACTGATTCCCATTTCTTTTCCAATGAAACTACTTCCAATTTTTCATCAACTTCCTAAAATGCAAATGTATTTGCCACTATTACCCAGTTGACTTTAGCATTTTATACATTTTTTTATGACTGTAAGCATACTTTAGGATTTTAGCTTTACTTAGCTCCATGAACATAACTATTCCCACTCTAGAGACAATATAGCTTTTTTTTCTTTTTATTTCTTTTCAGCGTAACAATATTCATTGTTATTGCACCACACCCAGTGTTCCAAGCAATCCATGTGCTCTCTAATACCCATGACCTGGTTCCATCAACCTCCCACCTCCCACCTCTTCAAAACTCTCAGATTGTTTTTCAGAGTCCATAGTCTCTCATGGTTCACCTCCCCTTCCAATTTCCCTCAACTCCCTTCTCCTCTCTAACTCCACTTGTCCTACATGCTATTTGTTATGCTCCACAAATAAGTGAAACCATATGATAAGTGACTCTCTCTGCTTGACTTATTTCACTCAGCATAATCTCTTCCAGTCCCATCCATGTTGCTACAAAAGTTAGGTATTCATCCTTGCTGATGGAGGCATAATACTCCATAGTGTATATGGACCACATTTTCCTTATCCATTCGTCCATTGAAGGAAATCTTGATTCTTTTCACAGTTTGGCGACCCTGGCCATTGCTCCTATAAACATTGGGGTACAGGTGGCCCTTCTTTTCACTACATCTGTATCCTTGGGGTAAATACCCAGTGTGCAATTGCAGGGTCATAGGGAAGCTCTATTTTTAGTTTCTTAAGAAATCTCCACACTGTTCTCCAAAGTGGCTGCACCAACTTGCATTCCCACCAACAGTGGAAGAGGGTTCCCCTTTCTCCACATCCTCTCCAATACATGTTGTTTCCTGTATCACTAATTTTGGCCATTCAAAGTGGTGTAAGGTGGTATCTCAATGTGATTTGAATTTGAATCTCCCTGATGGCTAGTGATGATGAACATTTTTTCATGTCTGTGGTAGCCATTTGTATGTCTTCATTGGAGAACTGTCTGTTGATATCTTCTGCCCATTTTTTGACATGATTGTCTGTTTTGTGTGTGTTGAGTTTCAGGAGTTCTTTACTGATCCTGGATATCAACCTTTTGCCTGTACTATCATTTGCAAATATCTTCTTCCATTCCGTGGGTTGCCTCTTTATTTTCTTGACTGTTTCCTTTGCTGTGCAGAATCTTTTGATCTTGATGATGTCCCAAAAGTTCATCTTCACTTTTGTTTCCTTTGTCTTTGGAGACATATCTTGAAAGAAGTTGCTGTGGCTGATATCGAAGAGATTACTGCCTATGTTCTCTGGGATTCTGATGGATTCCTGTCTCATGTTGAGGTCTTTTATCCATTTTGAGTTTATCTTTGTGTATGATGTAAGAGAATGGTCGATTTCATTCTTCTACATATAGCTGTACAGTTTTCCTAGCGCAATTTTTTGAAGAGTCTGCCTTTTTTCCGCTGTATAGTTTTTCCTGTTTTATCAAAGATTATTTGACCATAGAGTTGAGGGTCCATATCTGGGCTCTCTACTCTGTTGACTGGTCTATGTGTCTGTTCTAAAAACAGGTTTTATTAAATAATCAGGAAATTATAGGAAAACATAAACATGACAGAAAAAATAAAAGACATTAAAAAAGTCAAATGGGGAGGAGTCAAGATGGCGGAGAAGTAGCAGGCTGAGACTACTTCAGCTAGCAGGAGATCAGCTAGATAGCTTATCTAAAGATTGTAAACACCTACAAATCCATCGGCAGATCTAAGAGAAGAAGAACAGCAATTCTAGAAACAGAAAAACGATGACATCCTGAAAGGTAGGACTGACAGAGAAATGAATCCAAAGCGATGGGAAGATAGACCCCAGGGGGAGAGGCCAGCTCCCAGCAAGCGGCGGAGCAACGAAGCACAAAATTGGGACATTTAAAAGTATGTTCCACTGAGGGACATCGCTCCAGAGGCTAAACCAGGGTGAAGCCCATGAAGCCCACGTGGGGTCAGCATGGCCTCAGGTCCCGCAGGGTCACAGAAGGTTCAGGGGTGTCTGAGTGTTGCAGAGCTTACAGGTATTAGAAGGGGGAAGCTGGCTACAGAGACAGAGCTGACAGTGAGCTCACAGCTCGGGGTTACCTTGAACCGGTCACAGGCTCGATGAGCTTGGAGCATGGCCAGAGGTCAGGCAGATGGGAATTACTGGGTGCTGTTCTCTGAGGGCGCACTGAGGAGTGGGGCCCTGGGCTCTCGGCTTCTCCGGGCCGGAGACCAGGAGGCCGCCATTTGTATTCCGGTCCTCCCGAACTCTACGGAAAGCACTGAGGGAACAAAAGCTCCTGAAACAAACCCGAGCGGGTTACTCAGTCAGGTCCCTGGTAAGGGCTGTGCAATTCTGCCTGGGGCAAAGACACTTGAGAATCACTATAACAGGCCCGTCCCCCAGAAGATCAACAAGAAATCGTGCCAAGACCAAGTTCACCTACCAAGGACTGCAGTTTCAATACAAGGAGAGAAGCAGAATTACAGAGGAGGAGAAAGCAAAGCACGGAACTCATGGCTTTCTCCCTATGATTCTTTAGTCTTGCAGTTTATTTAATTTTATTTTCTTTTTCATTTTTTTCTCTTCTTATGCTAAATTTTTTTTAACTTTGATCATTTTCTTTTTTAATGTTTTAAACTAGTTTATCTAATATATATATATTTTTTTCTTTTTATACTTTTCTTTATTTGTTATCATTTTTAAATTCTTTTCTTTCTTTTTTTTTTTTTTTCATTTTTCTTTCTTTCTTTGTGAACCTCTTTTTATCCCCTTTCTCCCCCCTCATGATTTGGGATCTCTTCTGATTTGGTTAAAGCATATTTTCCTGGGGTTGTTGCCAGCTTTATAGTATTTTACTTGCTCCTTCATATATGCTTATCTGGAAAAAATGACAAGGTGGAAAAATTCACCAAAAAAAAAAAGAACAAGAGGCAGTACCGAAGGCTAGAGACTTAATCAATACAGACATTAATAATATGTCAGATCTAGAGTTCAGAATGACGATTCTCAAGGTTCTAGCCGGGCTCAAAAAAGGCATGGGAGATATTAGAGAAACCGTCTCTGGAGATATAAAAGCCCTTTCTGGAGAAATAAAAGAACTAAAATCTAACCAAGTTGAAATTTAAAAAGCTATTAATGAGGTGCAATGAAAAATGGAGGCTCTCACTTCTAGGATCAATGAGGCAGAAGAAAGAATTAGCGATATAGAAGACCAAATGACAGAGAATAAAGAAGCTGAGCAAAAGAGGGACAAACAACTACTGGACCACGGGGAGAATTTGAGAGATAAGTGACACCATAAGATGAAACAACATTAGAATAATTGGGATTCCAGAAGAAGAAGAGAGAGGGGAGCAGAAGGTATACTGGAGAGAATTATTGGGGAGAATTTCCCCAATATGGCAAAGGGAACAAGCATCAAAATTCAGGAGGTGCAGAGAATGCCACTCAAAATCAATAAGAATAGGCCCACACCCCGTCACCTAATAGTAAAATTTACAAGTCTTAGTGACAAAGAGAAAATCCTGAAAGCAGCCTTGGAAAAGAAGTCTGTAACATACAATGGTAAAAAATATTAGATTGGCAGCAGACTTCTCCACAGAGACCTGGAAGGCCAGAAAGAGCTGGCATGATATATTCAGAGCACTAAATGAGAAAAACAAAGCAGCCAAGAATACTATATCCAGCTAGGCTATCATTGAAAATAGAGGGAGAGATTTAAAGCTTCCAGGACAAACAAAACCTGAAAGAATTTGCAAACAACAAACCAGCTCTACAGGAAATATTGAAAGGGGTCTCCAAGCAAAGAGAGAGCCTGCAAGTGCTAGATTAGAAAGGAACAGAGACAATATACAATAACAGTCACCTTACAGGCAATACAATGGCACTAAATTCATATCTCTCAATAGTTACCATGAATGTTAATGGGCTAAATGCCCCAATAAAAAGACACAGGGTATCAGAATGGATAAAAAAACAAAACCCATCTATATGTTGCCTCCAAGAAACACATTTTAAGCCCGAAGACACCTCCACATTTAAAGTGAGGGGGTGGAGTAGAATTTACCATGCTAACGGAAATCAGAAGAAAGTAGGAGTGGCAATCCTTATATCAGATCAATTCGATTTTAAGCCAAAGACTATAATAAGAGATGGGGAAGACACTATATCATACTCAAAGGGTCTGTCTAACAAGAAGATCTAACAATTTTAAATGTCTATGCCCCCAACGTGGGAGCACCCAATTATATAAACCAATTAATAACAAAATCAAAGAAACACATGAACGATAATATAATAATAGTAGGGGACTTTAACACTCCCCTCACTGAAATGGACAGATCATCCAAGCAAAAGATCAACAAGGAAATAAAGGCCTTAAATGACACACTGGACCAGATGGACATCATGGATATATTCAGAACATTTCATCCCAAAGCAACAGAATACACATTCTTCTCTAGTGCACATGGAACATTCTCCAGAATAGATCACATACTCGGTCCTAAATCAAGACTCACCGATAACAAAAGATTGGGATCATTCCCTGCGTATTTTCAGAACACAATGCTCTGAAGCTAGAACTCAGTCAAAAGAGGAAATTTGGAAAGAACCCAAATACATGGAGACTAAACAGCATTCTTCTAAAGAATGAATTGGTCAACCAGGAAATTAATGAAGAATTTTTAAAAATCATGGAAACAATGATAATAAAAGCACAAAGGTTCAAAATCTGTGGGACACAACAAAGGCAGTCCTGAGAGGAAAATATATAGCCTTTCTCAAGAAACAAGAAAGGTCTCAGATACACAACATAACCCTACACCTAAAGGAGCTGGAGAAAGAACAAGAACGAAACCCTAAACCCAACAGGAGAAGAGAAATCATAAAGATCAGAGCAGAAATCAATGAAATAGAAACCAAAAAAAAAAAAAAAAAAACAATAGAACAAATCAATGAAACTAGGAGCTGGTTCTTTGAAAGAATTAATATAATTGATAACCCCCTGGGCAGACTTATCAAAAAGAAAAGAGAAAGGACCAAAATAAATAAAATCATGAATGAAAGAGGAGAGATCACAACTAACACCAAAGAAATACAAACAATTATAAGAACATACTATGAGCAACTCTACACCAAAAAATTTGACAATCTGGAAGAAATGGATGCATTCCTAGAAACCTATAAACTACCACAACTGAACCAGGAAGAAATAGAAAGCCTGAACAGACCCATGACCAGTAAGGAGACTGAAAGAGTCATTAAAAATCTCCAAACAAGCAAAAGCCCAGGGCCAGACAGCTTCCCAGGGGAATTCTACCAAACATTTAAAGAAGAACTAATTCCTATTCCCCTGAAACTGTTCCAAAAAATAGAAATGGAAGGAAAACTTCCAAACTCATTTTATGAGGCCAGCATCACCTTGATCCCAAAACCAGACAAGGATCCCATCAATAAAGAGAGCTATAGACCAATATCCTTGATGAACACAGATGCGAAAATTCTCACCAAAATACTAGCCAATAGGATTCAACAATACATTAAAAGGATTATTCAACACAACCAAGTGGGATTTATTCCAGGGCTGCAAGGTTGGTTCAACATCCGCAAATCAATCAATGTGATACGACACATCAATAAAAGAAAGAACAAGAACCATAGGATACTCTCAATAGATGCTGAAAAAGCATTTGACAAAGTACAGCATCCCTTCCTGGTCAAAACTCTTCAAAGTGTAGGAATAGAAAGCACATACCTCAATATTATCAAAGACATCTATGAAAAAGCAACCACAAATATCATTCTCAATGGAGAAAACCTGAAAGCTTTTCCACTAAGGTCAGGAACACGGCAGGGATGTCCATTATCACCACTGCTATTCAACATAATACTAGAAGTCCTAACCTCAGCAATCAGACAGCAAAAGGAAATTAAAGGCATCCAAATTGTCAAAGAAGAAGTCAAACTATCACTCTTCGCAGATGATATGATACTATATTTGGAAAACCCAAACGACTCCACTCCAAAACTGCTAGAACTTGTACAGGAATTCAGTAAAGTGTCAGGATATAAAATCAATGCACAGAAATCAGTTGCATTTATGTGCACCAACAACAAGACAGAAGAAAGAGAAATTAAGGAGTCAATCCCGTTTACAATTGCACCCAAAACCATAAGATACCTAGGAATAAACCTAATCAAAGAGGCTAAGAATCTACACTCAGAAAACTATAAAGTACTCATGAAAGAAATTGAGGAAGACAAAGAAATGGAAAAATGTTCCATGCTCCTGGATTGGAAGCATAAATATTGTGAAAATATCTATACCACCTAAAGCAATCTACACATTTAATGCAATTCCTATCAAAGTACCATCCATCTTTTTCAAGAAATGAAGAAATAATCTTGAAATTTATATGGAGCCAGAAAAGACCTCGAATATCCAAAGGAATATTGAAAAAGGAAGCCAAAGTTGGTGGCATCACAATTCCCGACTTCAACTCTATTACAAAGCTGTCATCATCAAGACAGCATGGTACTGACACAAAAACAGACACATAGATCAATGGAACAGAATAGAAAGCCCAGAAATAGGCCCTCAACTCTATGGTCAACTAATCTTTGACAAAGCAGGAAAGAATGTCCAATGGAAAAAAGACAGCCTCTTCAATAAATGGTTTTGGGAGAATTGGACAGCCCCATGCAGAAAAATGAAATTGGACCATTTCCTTTCACCACACATGAAAGTAGACTCAAAATGGATGAATGACCTCAATGTGAGAAAGGAATCCATCAAAATCCTTGAGGCAGCAACCTCTTTGACCTCAGCCAAAGCAATATTTTCCTAGGAACTTTGCCAAAGGCAAGGGAATCAAGGGCAAAAATGAACTATTGGGATTTCATCAAGATCAAAAGCTTTTGCACAGCGAAGGAAATAGTTAACAAAACCAAAAGACAACTGACAGAATGGGAGAAGATATTTGCAAACGACATATCAGATAAAGGGCTGGTGTCCAAAATCTATAAAGAACTTAGCAAACTCATAACCCAAAGAACAAATAATCCAATCAAGAAATGGGCAGAGGACATGAACAGACATTTCTGCAAAGAAGACATTCAAATGACCAACAGACACATGAAAAAGTGCTCCACATCATTGGGCATCAGGTAAATACAAATCAAAACCACAATGAGATATCACCTCACACCAGTCAGAGTGGCTGAAATTAACTAGTCAGGAAATGACAGATGCTGGTGAGGATGTGGAGAAAGGGGAACCCTCCTACACTGTTGGTGTGAAGGCAAGCTGGTGCAACCACTCTGGAAAACAGCATGGGGGTTCCTCAAAGTGTTGAAAATAGAACTGCCCTATGACCCAGCAATTGCACTACTCGGTATTTACCCTAAAGATACAAAGGTAGTGATCCGAAGGGGCACATGCACCCAAATGTTTATAGCAGCAATGTCCACAGTAGCCAAACTATGGAAAGAACCTAGATGTCCATCAACAGATGAATGGATCAAGAAGAAGTGGTGTATATACACAATGGAATACTATGCAGCCATCAAAAGAAATGAAATCTTGCCATTTGCGACAACATTGATGGAACTAGAGCATATCATGCTTAGCGAAATAAGTCAATAAGTCAAGCGGAGAAAGACAACTATGCAACATGGGGGCTTAAGGGGGTATGAGAAGAATAAATGAAACAAGATGGGATTGGGAGGGAGACAAACCCTAAGTGACTCTTAATCTCACAAAACAAAGTGAGGTTTGCTGGGGGGAGTGGGGCTGGGAGAAGGGGGGTGGGGTTATGGACATTGGGGAGGTATGTGCTTTGGTGAGTGCTGTGAAGTGTGTAAACCTGGTGACTCAGAGACCTATACCCCTGGGGATAAGAATATATTATATGTTTATAAAAAATTTAAAAAAAAGAATGTACCACAAACATTAAAAAAAGTGTAAAACAGGTTCTTAGAAAAAATACAAGTCAAATGGAATTTTAAAATATAGAAATTGAGAGATTCCATTGCAAAGACAAAAGAATATCAACAACAAAAATCCCTAGATAGAAAACAGAAATCATTTAAGCTAAAGCTAAAGCAAAAGCCAAAAAAATTGTGGAAAAAATTAACAGAATTTCAGTGACCTATAAAAATATCAAATGATCTATGGTGAGTGCTGTGACGTATGTAAACTTCGCAATTCACAGACCTGTACCCCTGGGGATAAAAATACATTATATGTTTTTTAAAAAATTTAAAAAATTAATAAATTTTTAAAAATCAAATGATCTTAAAAAAAATCAAATGATCCAATGCATGTGGTACTAGATTCAAAGGTGACAGAACAAAAACATTTGAAAAATAATGTTTAAAAATAATTCTGATGGAAAGTGCAAATTCACAGAGCAAAATTTGGTTTGGGTGTGTCAGGAAAAAAGAAAGAAAATCAAGACACACAATAAATGCTGAAAATGAGCAATTTATAAGGTCTTAAAATTTGTTAAAGGAAAAAAATACATTATATATAGAAGAACAAGAAATTAACAATTCTATACTTCTTTTCCAGAAACTATCTTTACAATATGAAAAAAAAAAAACCCTCTCAAAGTAGAAATCTTAAGTTCATATTCATGAACTTAAAGGTGAAAGAAGAACATTTTGCACAAATAAAAGATTTTTTCATGGCCATCAGAAATGTTCAATGAAGCTGTAATGATAATTTACTACATTTATAATATATTCAAATAAATGTATGACATGACAATATAGTACAGGGATAAGAGGGTAAAGAAGTTCAGTATGTTATATGTGAGATGGTATAATATTATTAAAGGTACTAGAATGTGATCATTTAAGTAAAGTAAATTTAAATAGAGTAAATTTCAGGTAAGTAAATTGGGTGTAGGTAATTGGAAACTAAAACCATTCACATTTCAAGCATTCAGTCATGAACACCTTTATGGGAATTAGAGGAAGATTAAGACAAATGTAGAAACCACACAAAACAGATGTGGTACTATGGCAAGGGATTGGAATGCTAAGATTTTTGTCAGATGCTTTAGGGATTCCTGAGCCAGCTATTGGGGGTAATGAAATAAAATGACATGGAAACATCCAAGCAGAGAAAAAGAGGACATAGTTCTCCCTTACTTCTCCAAAGCCTTTAGTCTGAACACTGAGTACTTAACTCAGTGTCCACAGGGAGAAATCATCTGATGATAATATAAAGTGGATTTCTCTGAATACAAGGTCCTGCACAGAAGCAGCAAATGGATTATACTGGACTTCCTCCAGAAGCCCCATTGGTCTAAAAATGGGAATTCAATGGAACTGACACCTATTCGTCACTCGGATTTGCTAATTCTCATTAGCAAGCCTTCTTGCTCAACTCTAGAACCCAGGAGTTATCTCTTATTGCACTACCTTGAGGCATTGACAATGACTGAAACATTCCAATGTTTTATTTTTAAAATTTTTTAATAATTTCATGAAATTTTAATTTTTCTCCTTACAAGTTAAAAAGTAATTACAAGAAACTATAGTAGGAAAGCACGACATCTTTTTCTTCTTTCTATTTAACTGTAATTCTATCAGTAAGAGACTGATAAATCCATGTATTTGTAGGACATGGTAAAGGACATGCTAGCAATTTTAAGTCTTTTCTATGCTTCACTTTCTTCATTACAATAGGTAAATAAAAATATTTGTCATAAACCCCATAAAACTTTTATCATAAACAATATATCAAGGCCTTCAGATAAAAACTCATTTGAGCTTGTGCAAATTTGTGATAGTAATTACCATCAGAGTATCCATTTATCTGTTCAAGATTATATACTTGTTTTTTTTTAACGTTTTAAAAGAAAAAAATATTTAATAATCACAGAACGAAATTAGGTTTGAATGCTTCATGAAAAAAATCCCCTCAAGACATACAATAAATGCTGAAATTGAGCAATTTATAAAATATTAATATCTGTCAGAGGAGAAAAAGATATATACAGAAGAACAAGATATTGACAACTCTAGTTTCAGAAACTATGCCCACTGTTTTTAAAATGTGAAAAGAGAGAAAAAAAAAACTTCAAAGTAGAATTCTATACCAAAATTATCTTCTCAAACTTAAAGGTGAAAAAAAGACATTTTTGAGTGAACAACAGATTAAATATTTCATGGCCATCACAAATGTTAAACGAAGCTTAATGACTACCACAATTATAATATGTGCAAATAGAAGTATGACACGGCAATATGGTACAAAGGAGGTTAGAGGATAGAGAAGTTCAGTATAGGTGAAACGGTATAATATTATTTAAAGGTACTAGAATGTGAATTTAAAATTGCATAATATAAAGTCTAGAAGAACCAAGAAAAAGAAGTGGGACTGGAATGACAGAATAACAGAATCAAAGAAGGAGAAAGGAAGGAGAAGAAGAAGGAAGAAAGGGAGGAGAGGAGGAGGGAACGAACAAAAGAAGAAAGAAAAAGTAGTTTGCTAAAATAACCATATATGTCTAATGGCTACTAATGTGGACATATTCCAGGTTTAAACTATTTGTCCCTTTCCTGATCAAATCAAAACATGCTCTTTGGTTATTGACATAGTTTCCATAATGAAGGCTGTTGTTCTTCATAAATCAGCCACAGTAAATCCTGAAGACAGTCAAACTCTGATGAAGATGATAAGGGGAGATCAGCATGATGGATTCTGTCAAATGCCCCTCACTTTGTATTGCAGAAGTAATTAGGCTCATGGCTCAATGATACCTTTAGTTGTTGATAGTCACTTAAGCCAGGGAATCTTGCTGTATGGGTAAGTAAATTGGCCATAGGTAATTAGAAACTAAAACCACTCTCATTTCAAGCATTCAGTCATGAGCACATTTATGGGAACTTAGAGAAATATTAAAACAAGTCATGTAGAAACCACCCAAGAAAGACATGGTACTGAGGCAGGAGATTGGAATGCTAAGATTTTTGTCAGATGCTTTAGGGATTCCTGAGCCAACTATTGGAGATGAAATAAAATGGCATGGAAACATCCAAGCAGAGAAAAAGTGGACCTACTTCTGTCTCACCCAGCAAAGCCATTAACACTGTGGACTTAACTCAGTGTTCATAGGAAGGCTGTCAACTGACAATTTTAGGCAGATTTCCCTGAAGACAAGATTTCTCTGGAAATCTGAAGGCAGATTTATCTGCACAGAAACAAAAAATGGATCATACTGGACTCCTTCCACAAGTCCCAATGATCTAAAAATGGGAATTCAATGGAACTGACACCAATTCAGCTCTAGGATTTGCTAATCCTCTTGTTAGCAAGCCTACTTGCTCAACTCTAGATCCCAGCAGTTATCTCTTATGACTGAAACACCCAACCTCTAGATAAAAAAAGCCCTATCTCATAGCAATGGAATGCCTAGAAAACCACCACCCACAAGTCCCCTTCGCTGGACATGATCAGGGACTAAAAACACATACCAATCCCCACCTGTGATCATGTGCTCCTTGCCTGCTGTCTTGCAGGTAGTTTCCTAAACCTCTCCTAGAAAACTCTAGGTGTCCGTCTTGCCAGCAGAGAGGTCTTTTGTAAGGCTTGAGCCACCTCACCCAGCTATAGGTACCAGAACTAAATTTTTCCCTCTTTTCCAAATCCTTGTCTCCAGTTACTGGCTTCTTTTGCCATGAGTTTATCTGGATTTGTTTGGCAAGTTTTGGCAAACCCAGCCAGGAGCTATGCTCTCAATTTGTGATGCCCCCTCGGGGTTCCCTGGGACAGAGCATGCCAGTGCTCACCCACTCATTCCTTGAGTTAAGGACTGTGATACATGGTTCCATAATAGCCTTACAGAAGAAGCCACCATGAACAAAATAAAAGTTTTATAATATTGGAGAGTCTATCAGTGTGTTTTGTGGGGAGAAATTCCTCTGATCAAGAAAGGCACTTGACTGTTACTAATCTACAAAAAGAATTGAACAAACATTGGATTACAAGGCTGTATCACATTTATTTTTTATTTTTTAAGATTTTACTTATCTATTTAGAGAGAGAGAGAGAGAGAGAGAGAGAAGTTGGGGGAGGGCAGAGAAAGAACCTGAAGCCGACATCTGCTCTGAGTGTGGAGCTGGTCAGCAGAGATCAATCCCACTACCCAAGACCATTACCAGAGCCAGAGGCAAGAGGCAAAATCAAGAGTCGGCCCTCAACTGACTGAGTCACCCAGGCACTACATATCACTTGTCCTATTACTCTTGGAGCAGTGGTCTCACTGAAAATGGAAGCAGGCAGTTCAAAGTTACTTCAGACTAGAGTGGAGAGGCATGAAGATCTAGCTGGTTGTATTGGATAAATGTATTTTTTAATTGGATATGGAAGAGAAAAAAGGGGATACTCTACAGGAAATATTTCCTGGAACTGGGCATGGGATTAAGGAAATGGTGGGACTACAATTCCCTCAGCTTTCTATCTTTATATCTTCTGTTTTGATAGCTCCAGTTATGTTTACAACAGTGCCAGGCCTAAAGTTAGTATACAGTAAGTGGTAGGTATATGTTTATGATTGATCTTTTTTAATATTCTTTAAGTAAGTTTTCATATTAAAACACTCCCAACCTGATAGTGGTTTTATATTTCCTTGATAAAACATAAAAATTTTGGTAAGTATGCAATGCCAGAAAAAGTTTTCTTTCTTGTAACTCATGGAAAACAGTATGACATCTTTAATAATTCCCATTGGTATTTAATCATCAGTTGGGTTTTGTTAGGTCTCAAAATACATTTCTTTATCACCACTCTCTCAATACATATGACTCTTTTTTTAACATTTTATTTATTTATTTGACAGATCACAAGTAGGCAGAGAGGCAGGCAGAGAGAGAGGGGGACCCAGGTTCTCTGATGAGCAGAGAGCCTGATGTGGAGCTCCATCCCAGGACCCTGAGATCATGACCTGAATCAAAAGCAAAGGCTTAACCCACTGAGCCACCTAGGCACCCTACATGGCTCTTTTTTAAGTAAAATATTCATATCTGTCATTATTTTAAGGATATACCATTATTTTTGGAAAGAGCAGCTCTCCAGGTTTCAATGTGCCTGACTCAAGTAATGTTCTGAAACACTGAAACACTGTAAAACCGGTAAGTCATAGGGGAGGATTTAACATACATCAAAACAATATAGAACCGTTTCTAGATATGGGCTTTTAATTTCTTTGTTCATAGGTAGAATCAAATGTTGAAAGTCCTTTAGGAACTGAACACTATGACGACATTAGAGAGTGCTAGAAGGCCTTATCATTCTAGTTATCATACAGACACAGTGTATTCTCATAAGTGTGACAATGCAGGGCAAATTAAATAATTGAGTATACTTTGATATACTTCAAGTGATTTTATTTTCCATCTGGTAAAGAGTTTCCATGTCAAACTTCATGATGTCAATATCATTACCCATAAACATTTGAGAGCATTTGCAATTCATGACAAACAGTGCCTCCTCAGGAAGTAAGTGGCTGAATGAAATTTTGCATTTGTTTTCAAAGAAATGTGTTGTTCCTTGTGCTTATAAACCTACCAGATCTAATACTTCAGTTTATCCCATTGTGGTCAACAAGCAGACAAATAAAGGTCAGCTAAGTTGACTAGTATTATGTGGACAAGAACATGATTTTTAGCAAATCTGACTTAAGAAATAATTGCTTTTATTTCAGGTTCTTCTGTTTTAAGGTTACAAGTTCTTTTTTTTTAAAAAGTACATTATAATAGAATAAATCACTCCTATATTCTCAAGTAGTTGGACAGACTGCTCTCTGTAGGTCAGGCAACTAGTAGATTAATAACAGTGTGTCTTTTCTCTTCATAATTTGTTCCATATGATTGCCTATGAATAAATTTCTACTTCTTTTTTTTATTTATTTATTTTCAGCATAACAGTATTCATTGTTTTTGCACCACACCCAGTGCTCCATGCAATCCGTGTCCTCTCTAATACCCACCACCTGCTTCCCCCAACCTCCCACCCCCCGCCACTTCAAACCCTTCAGATTGTTTTACAGAGTCCATAGTCTCTCATGATTCACCTCCCTTTCCAATTTCCCCCAACTCCCTTCTCCTCTCCATCTCCCCTTGCCCTCCATGCTATTTGTTATGCTCCACAAATAAGTGAAACCATATGATAATTGACTCTCTGCTTGACTTATTTCACTCAGCATAATCTCTTCCAGTCCCGTCCATGTTGCTACAAAAGTTGGGTATTCATCCTTTCTGATGGAGGCATAATACTCCATAGTGTATATGGACCACATCCTCCTTATCCATTCGTCCATTGAAGGGCATCTTGGTTCTTTCCACAGTTTGGTGACCGTGGCCATTGCTGCTATAAACATTAGGATACAGGTGGCCCTTCTTTTCACTACATCTGTATCTTTGGGTAAATACCCAGGAGTGTAATTGCAGGGTCATAGGGAAGCTCTATTTTTAATTTCTCGAGGAATTTCCACATTGTTCTTCAAAGTGGCTGCACCAACTTGCATTCCCACCAACAGTGTAAGAGAGTTCCCCTTTCTCCACATCCTCTCCAACACACGTTTCCTGTCTTGCTAATTTTGGCCATTCTAAGTGGTGTAAGGTGGTATCTCAATGTGGTTTTAATTTGAATCTCCATGATGGCTAGTGATGATGAAAGAAATTGAAGAAGATACAAAAATATGGGAGACCATTACATTCTCTTGGATTGGAAGAGTAAACATTGCTAAAATGTCTCTACTGCCTAGAGCAATCTATACTTTTAATGCCATTCTGATCAAAATTCCACTGGTATTTTTCCAGGAGCTGGAGCAAATAATCCTAAAAATTTGTATGGAATCAGAAGAGATCCCGAATTGCTAAGGAAATGTTGAAAAAAATAAATTTCTACTTCTAATGCTCAGTTTAATTGCATGTGAGTCTATGCATTAGAATTAAAATGTTGATGTCAGAGTTTATATATTTTTCTCCTCAGCCATTTTAGAATAGCCAGAAAATTGTTTACAGTGAGGAGAAAGCTAAGGAACTTTGTTTCTGTGGGAAAGGATGATGCTGGTCAGATAACCCAAATATTTGCTTCGAAAACAAACTTTTTCTCTTTTCTTTCTTGCTCCTTGTTCATCAGAGAGACTATTTATTCCCCTCCTTTTACCCCTCCCCCATTCATGCTCTCTCTCTTGCACTCTCTCTCAAATAAAGAAATAAAATCTTTTAAAAAAAGATGTGTTTTAAAGGAAATGTGTTTTAAAGGAAAATTATAGATTAGTGCATGTTAAACTCTCAAAAGAGAAGCAAAACAAAAAAAAATAGAAAAATTCTTTGACTTTCAATAAAACTATCTATTCCATAGTTTTATATCATTAGTGCATTATTCCAAAAAGTTGTGGGATTTTTGTTGTTGTTGTTTTTTTTTTTTTTTTTTTTTTTTTTTTTACTTTTCTGTTGTTATTAGTAAACTTTATTTTTAGATTTACAGGAAAATTTCATACATAGTTACATTGAGTTCCCATATACCTTGCATCCATTTTCCTCTATTGTGGTGTATTTGTTAGAACTAATGAATTGATATTTATACATTATTATTAACTAAAGTCCACACTTTATTCAGATTTTTTTTAGTTTTTATCTGATGTCCATTTTCTCTCTCAGAATCCTATCCAGGATACCACATTGGATTTACTCTTCATGTATCCTTAGGTACCTCTTGGCTGTGACAATTTCCCAGACTGTCTTCATTTTTGATGCCCATGAAGGTTTTGACTATTATTGGTTGGGTGTCTTACAGGATGCTGCTGCATTGGAATGTGTCTTACGTTTCCTAATGATTATACTGGGGTTATAGATTTGGGGGAGGAAGTCCACCGAAGTAAGTGCCATTTTATCCTATCATGGATACATAATGTCAGTGCGACTAATCACTGTTGCTAATGTTGACTTTTATTACCTGGGTGAGGCAGTCTTTCAGGTTTCTTTACTCTCAAGTTACCTTTTCCCTTGCTTCTCATCCTGTCCTCTTTGGAAGGAAGTCGTTATGTACACTGACCACTTAAGGAATGGGGTGCTATGCTTTACCTCTTTGAACATGAAACATTTACATAAATTATTTGAAATTTTAATGCATGGGTAAATTTTATCTTCTCTACTTATTTATTTGTTGAATTATTTATTTATACCAGTGTAGATTCATGAATTTTTATTTTACACTCTGAGTTATAATCCAATACTACTTTATTAATTTGGTCACTCAAATAGTTCCGGCTTTTGGTTCTTGGGAGCTCTTTCAGTTGACTCCTTTGACATGTCCCCATCACTGTCATTTTTGTTTTTTTAAATCAATCTGTTTTCTTTTGAATAAATTTTGTTCAGTCTCGTAGTAGGTCTACTAGTATTTAGCTCCATTATTCTGTGAGCATTTCTCTTTTCATTATTAAAGTAATAGACACTAATGAAAATTAAAAGATAGAAGTAGAAAAAAAGTGCAATTCAATCTTAATTACTTCAGTGTGTTCTCTTGAAAGTTCCTTCTTTTTTCTTTTTTCTTACTTTGCATACTTTCACCATTTCTTTTTTTTTTTTTTTTAAGGTCTAATCAGTCTTTGTAAATAATTTCAAAATTGGATTATTTCCATTTAATAATACTTCTGAACATTTTCCAGCCTCATTAATATATATCACTTAAAACGTTCTACATAGATCAATTAACCTTTCCTTTTACTTAATTAAAATTAGCACATAAATATCCTCAGTGTATTGCATAATGATGCATAGCAGGTCTTTAACATAGGGACTGAATAACTTAGCTATTTAGAGGGTTTCAATATTTTAAAATTATAAATAGTGATGAAAGGAGAGTGTGTGTGAGCCTACAAGTTAAGTACTTTTACATATTTAAGATTTCTAGAAGTTGAGCAGAATCCAATAATAGCAACAATATTTTTGAAGCTCTGAGTTCATGATTAGATCATATGAAATTGGACAAATTGTGTGAGGCTAACACATTGAAAGAAAGGGAAATATATTGTTCAGACTACCCAAATAAGCAAAGGGTCACTCGTTGAGAATCTCAACAAAATGGGCTGATTAATGAGACATAAGTTTTAAGTTTTTCTTGTTAAATATATGTCTGTTTTTACTCACTTCATCAACATTTCTATTGATAGCCTTTATAGCATGTATTGTGGAGAATATGAGTAATTTGTCTATTTTCAAGGAGCTTAAAAATGATCTGGGGAAAGAAGAATCACAAAAGCAGAAATGAGGAACTCACATAAGAACAGATTTGCCTAGCTCTTGTTCTAGTGTTACTTCAATTTCAGAATATTAATACCTACTGTACACAGTATACCTGGAGATTATGTAAATGAGCACATGAGATAGACCGTAGTACAGTGGAAATTGTTATGGGTTTTGTACTAGGGAAAGTTCTATTATATAGAAAAGAAGTCTCAAGGTGTCCCTAAGAATATGGTTATATGGATGGAGAAATTCATCTAACTAAAAAGAAGAAAACATGTAGAGATAGGAAAAAATGGGAGGGGAATGCAGAAAGCCATGAATTTGTTTCTACTAAAACAGAAATTGTGTTTTTGCACTATTAGAAAACAGTGCTGGATATCTAGAGTGGTAAGAGGCTGATTTTGAAGGCCTTGGAGAACTAGGGATTGATAATAGAGTTATGTAATTGCAGGTTTTTAAAGAAGACAGTAATAGAATGAAAACAAAGTTTTATGAGTAATACTCAATTCCTTAAAGAAAACTGTACTCATGGGCATTTACATTGTGCATTATCAACAAAATTGAATTCTATATAGTTGCAAAATGCTGTAGATTTTCATCTACTCATAGGAATAGAATTTTAACATATTGACAAACCCAAGGAAAATAACTATGCATGTGAATACTATCCTCTCAATAAATTCTATCGAACACTATTGTCTTAATAAAAAACATATAAATGTAAATATATACTAATACCCCCCCCACACACACACACACTCAGAACACACATACTGTGCTAATGTGTATATTACTTTTCTCAAAGGCTATCCAGGAAATAAAATGCTAAGAGTTATCATTCTGCTATGTGTGGCATGTTTTCTCTTCCATTAGTATAAGCTACTTTGATATTTTTCTAAAGTAAATTAAGGAAAATTCTTCTAACAATTTTTTTTAGAACAGTTATTCTGTTTCTATTTAAAATTGCTTACATTCAATTTGACAATTAAAAATAGGCTAAAGTTCCTAATTAAAAACAGTGTTAATGCAAAATCCTAATTTACATGGATTTTGCATTAACACTGTTTTTAATCTAGATCCTGAATATTCATTATATATGCCATTCATTCATCCACTCCTTCAATAGATGTTTGAGTAGTCATACAGTATTCTAGATGCTAGAATGTGTATAAACTACTGCATGTGTATTTGAAGTTTGTCCTTTTCTCTTGGAATGCAGTTTCGAAAATGAGAATTCCAAAAGTATGAATCCTTAAAGGGTTAGGATTTAACCTGGCCTCCCAGGACTGCCAAGGAGGCCACGTGTTCCCAGCTGGCATAAAGTACACTCCTCCCAGGGCTGAGGGGCTCCTCCAGAAAGGTACTGACCCTTCTTTTACATTAACCAGAAAACCTCTTTTTTTAAACCTATGTTCACAACTAGTTTTCTTACTGTGATGGACTGTCTTTTCTTGTGGAGATGGATTTTGGCCAACGTGTGGCAGCTGACATAAATGCATGTTTTTTCAAGGCAAGAATATGGTATTAGTTGCTTTTAAGAAACTCTGGCATCGTATGTGCATTTTTGTAGAATTGTTACTGGACTTACAGTGACATACTTCAATCAGGTTTCTGTAAAATTTATATAAAAAATTTAAATAAAACCAGTTCAACAGAAAAAATAAAAAAGGTTAAAGCTGAAAGGAGATATAACCGTCCTAGACACGGAAAGAAATAACTTTATATGTTAAATAAGACTTAGCACTTTACATCAATCCCAGGTTCTCAGAGTAGGAAGTTGGCTAGAGGACATGTGTATATGGGGAAAAAAATACATCCTCTGTTGGATGAATGTACCCATAGGGGTGTCTCAGAGAAACAGAGTGCACAGCATCATGATGCTTCTTCTATTTCTGATGATTGGGAACATAAATTGCAGAGAATTGGTGGGAGTACAGGATAAGGAGATGCAAGGCTATTCCCCAGATTCACATGGGGCACATTCCCCTAAAAGTATTTTCTCCACTCTGGTAAGCAATAATGACACAAAAGGAAGACTATATTTTGTTTGCTGAAGGAGATTTATAAGAATCTAGATAACCAAGAAACCATTAATGATGAAAATAATTTTTTTGAACAAACCAGTAAAACCATTGGTGTTATAAGCATGGGGTGATGGGGGAAATTATGGCATAAATTTAGATGACTGTAGTGATAGAACTGTGTTTCTCTTATCCAAATGAAACAGTTACCTCAAGCCACCCCATTTTGTCATTTTGAAGCTTGTGAGGAATAAAATGCATAGTCCAAACAGCAATCCTTTATATAGCCATCAACAAGTGAATGAGTGAATACAAACTGAAAATGAAGTAAGTTCAGTTCCATTTCTCTGTGGACCTGGGCATCCTTGGTACATATATTATATGGTTAATATACATATAATGGTTATATATATGGTTAATATATGTGGTTAATATATATATATATTGGTTTATATATATATATATATAATAAGGTTAATATATAATAAGGTTAATATATAGTTAGTGGTATATATATATGGTTATATATATGTGGTTATATATATAATGGTTATTATATATGGTTGTTATGGTTACTGGCTAATATATATAATAATATATGGCATATATATAATTACACGATTATACTCTTACAAAGTGGGCGATAACCATCACTGATACTAGCATGAGCTCTGAGGGTTTCATGCAAGAATGAAGAAGGAAAGAGGAGATACATTTCTCAGGACACAAAAACTTACAATTAAGACATAATTTAAGGTTTAATTAATAGTTCCTTACCAGAATCTCTTTCAAAATATGGGTCTTTGGAAACCTTGCTGTATTTTCTGCATTTATCATTTCCAGGACAAAAAAAATCAATATTATTCTATGAATGTAGAACCCACCACCATCATAATCACATTTATGAACATCTTTACAGCACAAAGATGCATTCAATACCATGCAGTCTGGTTGTTTTTATTTTACTGAAGGGTAAACTTAACCCTGGAAAGGAGATACTTGTCCTGCGTTGCCCTCAATAAGTAGCTCAGCTAGGTGTTGTAATGAGGTCTTTGGATTCCAGGTTCACAATACAATGATGATTTCATGTGCTGTTTTCATTTTTGTCTTTCAGAAATGTATATTATGAATTCCCCTTACTTTTTGGTACACTCTCTTGGCCATTTCAGAAATCATTAACAAAATCACCACCTAAAAGTGGGAGGTGTTTTAAGTTCAGGTACCCAGTCTAAGTATCAAAATTAGATACCAACATGAACCATCCTTTCTGTAACCACAGCTTTTCTGCCTATGATTCTCACTCATTTTGCTTACGATGTGATAAAGCTGACAACATGGAAAGGGCAAACCATTCAGTGGTGTTCGAGTTCATTTTGCAGGGACTTTTCAAATCTCAGAATCTTCAGATTCTATTCTTCCTAGGATTCTCTGTGGTCTTGTGCCAGGTTTTTGTTAGGAAACCTCCTCATCTTGGTCACAATGACCTTTGACTCATGCCTTCACATACCATTGTATTTTCTGCCTATGAAACTCTCCTGTATTGATATGAGCCTGCCTTTTTTTGCTACCCCTAAGATGACTGTGGATTTCCTCTGAAAACAAAAGACCATCTCTTGGTGGGGATGTTATTCTCAGATGTTCTTCATGTACCTCTTTGGGGGTGGGGGTGGTGAGATGATGTTGCTTGTAGCCATGGCAATAGACAGGTATGTTGCCTTACGCAAACCCCTCCATTACGTGACCATCATGAGCCCATGAGTGCTTGTTTGGCTGCTGTTATCCTCCTATACAGTTGGATTTGTGCATTTATCTAGTCAGATGGCTTTCATTTTAAATTTGCCCTTCTGTGGTCCCAGTGTGGTATACAGCTTTTTCTGTGACCTTCCCCTTGTGATTAAACTTTCCTGCAAGGACACCTACCTGCTACAATGGCTGGTTGTTGCTGACTGTGGCCTCCTGCCCCTGGTCTGCTTTCTCCTCTTGCTTGTCTCCTATGGGATCATCATATACTCAGTCAGGCACCGTGCTGCCGGTGGTTCGGCCAAGGCCTTCTCCACTCTGTCAGCACACATCACGGTTGTGACTCTTTTCTTTGCCCTCTGTATCTTTATGTATGTATGGCCCTTTCTCTCTGTGTTTTATACAATTTTCACACCTCTCTTAAATCCTATTATTTATACATTAAGGAATAAAGAAATAAAATCAGCCATGAAGAAGATAAGGACTCGACATACAAATTCAAAACACACTTTGTAGATGATGTTTCTGAAGAAATAATTTCTGTGTGGACATTTTAAGAAAGGAACCAGTAGGTGTAACTGTTAAAGAGCAAACCCCTTTTTTTGTCACTTTCAGTGATTAAACACATGACATGTAGAGTCTGGAAGACATGCATTTAAATCCTCTCTTCACTGCTTCTTCTCATGCAAATTTGAAAAAAAATTAATAAATTCTCTTTACTTAGCTTATTTTCAAACTTGTCGTTATTACTGCTGCTATTATAGTTGTAGCTATTATTGGGAATCTATATGTAGAAAATGCATACAGATGATGCCTCACATAGCCATTTAGCTGAGTGCCTGGTTAATTACTATTTGGTGTTAGAAAAATACACTTTGTAGATAATCCCTAATGTTAATGTGTATTAAAGTTAATGTGTATTAACTTTAATAAAAAAAATAGAAAGTAGATAATCCCTAATGTTAAAGTGTATTAAAGTTAATGTGTATTAACTTTTAGTCACTCTTTTGTCCAGATACAGTGCTTCCAACTTTGCTTCACATATTTTGTGAGCCCACAGTGTGCCAGGAGGTACATCCAGGGTTTCAGAAAGCTTACAGTCCTTGGATGGAAAGAGTGAATTAAATTTGTAAACAGTACTATATTACATGGTTGAAAGTTCAACTCAACTTTATCAGTGATAACACTAATAATGGGCTCTGCCTTGTTTCTGAATCCATGGGTAAATTGATTCAGAGTCCTTGGGGGGAGGGGAAGGGTAAGAGGTGATTGATACTCCTGAAAAGTCTACAATTAATTCTTAGTAGCAGTATCAAGCTTTTATTTTCTTTTTCAAAATACAGTTTACGAACATAAAATAATCACTCTCTTTATTATTTATTTATTATTTTCTTGAGGGAGAGTGAATGCATGCATGCATGACTGGGGAGGGACAAAGAGAGAGCGAGAGAGAGAGAATTTTTAAACAGGCTCCACATCCAGTACAAGCCTGATGAAGGCTTGAGCTCACAACCTTGAGATCATGACCTAAGCTGAAATCAAGAGTCGGACATTTAACTAACTGAGCCACACTGGTGCTCCAAGAATCATTCTTTAGTATAGAATTCTGTGAGTCTTGAAAAATGCATATTCATGTAACTATCACATTGAGAATATAGGAGAATTTCGTCAACCCTCCAATTCCCCTGTGCTCTTTTGTGGTCCACCTCTCTCCTATCCTCTGGCTCTGAAAAAAGTAATCTGTTTTTTATACCTATTTTGCCTTTTCTAGACTATCATATAATTAGAATCATATATGAAATAACCTTTTTAAAAGCTTTTTAAAAAATTCCAGTTAGTTAACATATAGTGTAATATTAGTTTCAGGTGTGTAGCAGTGATTCAGCACCTCCATATAACACCCAATACTCATCACAACAAGTGCCCTCCATAATCCCTATGATTATTTAACCCAACCACCACCTGGTAACCATCAATTTGTTCTCTATAGATAAGAATCTGTTCCTTGGTTGCTTCTCTTTTTCTATTTTCCCCTTTGCTCAATTTTTTTTTCTTAAATTCCACATATTCTTTCTCTGCCTGACTTTGGCTTAGCATAATACAAAGTATATTATACATAATAATAATAATACCAAGTATTATGCTAAGCCAAATATGCCAAATATCCATCCATGCCATTGCAAATGGTGACATTTCATTCTTTTTTATGCCTGAATAATATTCCTAGATAGATAGATAGGTAGATAGATCTCTTTCTTCCTATCCATTCTTCAGTCAATGGACACTTGGGCTGTTTACATAATTTGGCTATTGTAGATAATGGTGATATAAATAGCGTATTAAGTATTTTTGTATTCTTTGGGTAATTAACTAGCGGTGCACTTGCTGGATTATAAGGTAGTTCTATTTTTAATTCTTTGAGGACCCTCCACACTGTTCTCCAGAGTGGCTGTTCCAGTTTGCATTCCTACCAATAGTACAAGAGGATTTCCCTTTCTCTACATCCTTGCCTGCACATGTTATGTCTTGTGTTAATTTTAGCCCTTCCAGCAGGTGTGAGGTGGTATCTCTGTAACTTCGATGTGCATTCCCTTGATGATGCGTGATATTGAGCATCTTTCATGTGTCTGTTGCCACCTGGATGTCTTTTTTGGAAAAATATCTCCTGACTTTTTGTAATTGGATTATTTGGAGATTTTTGTTGTTGGATTGTATTAGTTCTTTATATATTTTGGATACCCTTTAACAGTTATGTCATTTGCAAATATCCTTTCCCATTCCACAGGTTGCCCTTTAGCTTGTTTATTGTTTTCTTTGCTGTGCGAATAAGGAGCCTTTGAACATGGCTTCTTCCACTCAGCATAATGTTTTAGCTATGATAATCTTATGTTCTACTATTATTTTTCAACATCTTATTTGATATTTTAGATCATGACATGTCAAGGACTTAATACCTTTTGAAATTTTTCCTGAATGCTAAAGAACAAAATAGATATATGTCACAAAAGATCTGACACATCTGTACACTAGTAAGGAGAATTACTGATTTTAATTTTTCTACAATATGGTGAATATTTTACACATTTTAATAAAAATAACACGTATTTTGGATGATAACAACTACCAATCACATTTGGCTTATTTGACATGGAAAAATTTGTTAATTTCACTGGAGCTATTATGAACATTCCCAATGGATAGAGGTAAATCTTTTAAAACTGTAGAAGAAATCTAAGAAAATTAGTATAAAGTTAGATGTTAAAACTAAGCAAAAACTGGAAGTTTACAAGATGTTTGCTTGCCACCTAATGGCTGTAATCTGTGTTTCTCATTCATGTTTTAACAAAAAGCAAGAATTAGAAAGGATTTATAAGAATAGTCTGGAGTCTTTGCAGTCCCCCAAAGGCAACAAATATGCAGCCTATACCTTCCAAAGAGGCAGTCAAGCTGATTACCATTTCACTATTACCCAAAATAGCCATTTTCACAGACAAATTTTAATGTTATTTTAAGGGCTTCCCATCTGCTAATACCCATCAGCTAAGTCCAGAATTCCAGGGGACATCAAAACTCATTAGGTCACCATTAAGAGTTAGAGTGTTCTGAAAAAGGCAAAGAAGACTAGTACCTAGAAATTATCCATATTTCAAAATCATTGCTCATGATTTTCAAATCTATTGCCTGCCATAAATTTACAAAACTAAGTCTTTAACTTCCTAAAAGTATGGATGAACCTTCCAAATTTCAAGAGGAACTAAATATATATATATACTTCTCATCATTTTAATTTGCAAGGCTGAACTCTTTGCTCAGAATTGTCCTGCCAAATGATTTTACTTTGAGCATAATTGGTCAGATAGGTTGGTTGGTGTGTCTAAAGGAAAATAGGACTTATTTGAGGCTACTAAAGAGAGAGTGGCCAAAAGCAGTTCTTCCATCTGTCTCTAAAGGACAGTATTTGAAAAATTAATTAAGTAAATGATTAGGCTATCTAGGAAGTCTTTGAATTTCTCAGTCTTATAAGTGAGATGCTGTTTTCATCCCCATTTTCTGTATGAGGAAACAGAGCAGAAGGCTTTGATAACTTACCTAACTTTCCACAGCTAGGAGGGAAAGGAACAGATTCCAACAAGTCTGTTTTTAGGAGTTATGCATGTCTTTATAATTTTGTGCTACCTCTAACAGTATTAACCAAATTCTGGAAACCCATTGTAAATTACCTCTTTTCCAAATCCAGCAATTGTTTAAAATAGAGGGCCGGGAAGCTGACTCCACAGACAAATATGCAAAGGCTAATGTATTGCTCTCATATACTTGAGTCAAAAAGTGATACAAAAACTTTCAACTCTAAGAGTCACTCAAAGGAATTGAGTTTTTAAAATGATTTATTTTATTTATTATATATTTATATTTATATTATAAATATAATTGCCACAGGCCAGTCCTGGCTGGCTCACCAAATTTGTTAGGGAATTCAAATTTGTCCGTGCACCCAATTTACATTACGCCAATTTCTGAAACCCTGGTTTTGTAGCAAAGACAGTTTTATTATCAGAAGTGCAACCCAATGAGAAGGCAGGGATCATTCTTAAAGCCGACTTGCTCTATTGTGCTTAGGGACAGCTTATGTACATGAGAGGAGGGTAATGGTTTTCTTGAAACCTTGAAGTGGGTGGGGTAGTGTAGAGAGCAGTACTTGAAACAATCTAGATTTAAGTATTCTTCTGGACAAGGAGTCACTATTTAGGACCTGGTATGATCAGATATGTCAAGACAATTGTTACGGACTGGTCCCCACTAAGTTTCTACAGTCAGTGAATAAATAGAAAATGGAGGTAAAAATTTAATTTTAAAATTACATTTATTGAATTAATTAATGTAAGAGTGTAATGCAAAGATAACAAAGCAATTAATAAAAGGATAGCTCTGCTATGCCTCGAAAATAGCCCAGGAAACAAGTGTCTGGCCTCATTGTATGTAGAATAATTTCCCCCCAAATTTATGTCTACTTGAAACTTCAGAATGTGATTTTACTTGTTGAGGGTATTTGCAGTGCTAATTAAGGTAAGGATCTAAATGAAATTTGACTGGATGAGGATGGTCCCTACATTCAGTGAGAGTGCCCCTAACAGTCAAAAAAGGATGTAGAACTACACAGAGAAAAAGTTACATGAAGACATAGGTAGGCAGAGTTTAGAGTTATGCAGGAAAAACTGAGAAACATTTGAGGCTATCAGATGCTGGAGGAGCCAGGGAAGGATTCTTTCCTAGAGCCTCCCGAGGGAAGCATACCCTGCCGATAACTTGGTTTCACACTTCTGCATACAGAATGTGAAAGAATAAATTTTTGTAGTTTTAAGCTGTATCATTTGTTGTAATTTGTTATGGTAGCCCTAGGAAGCTAATACAACAGACAAAACTGACTTTTTTTTTTTTTTTAATTAGAGAAACATATAATACATCATTATTTTCAGTGTGTAGAGTTCAGTAATTCATCAGTTGCATATACCACCCAGTGCTCATCACAGCATTTAACCCCCCCTTAATGCCCATCACCTAATTACCCCATCCCCCCACCCACCACCCCTCCAGCAACGCTCAATTTGTTTCCTATATTTAAGAGTCTCTCATAATTTTTTCTCCCTCTCTGATGACTTCCCATTAAGTTTTCTCTCCCTTACCCTATGATCCTCTGCCCTATTTCTTATATTCCGCATATGAATGAAACCATATGATAACTGTCGTTCTCTGATTGACTTATTTTGCTCAGCATAATACCCTCCAGTTCCATCTATATCAATGTACATGGTAGGAATTCATCCTTTCTGATGGCTAAGTAATATTCCAGTGTGTGTGTGTGTGTGTGTGTGTGTATCTCTTTGGAGATGTGTCTAGCAAGAAGTTGCTATGGCTGAAGTCACAGACATTGCTGCCTTTGTTCTCCTCTAGAATTTTGATGGATTCTTATCTCACATTTAGGTCTTCATCCATTTTGAGTTTATCTTTCTTTATGACACAAGAAAATGGTCCACTTCATTCTTCTACATGTGGCTGTCCAATTTTCCTGGCACCATTTTGTTGAAGAGACTGTCTCTTTTCCTTTGGATAGTCTTTCCAGTTGTCAAAGATTAGCTGACTATAGAGTTGAGGCTCTATTTCTGGCCTCTCTATTCTGTTCCATTGATCTATGTGTTTTTGTGCCAACATCATACTATCTTGAGGATTTCAGCCTTGAAATACAGTTTGATGTCTGGCTTTGTGATGCCACCAACTTTGATTTTCTTTTTTAACATTCCTCTGGCTATTGGGTCTTTTCTGGTTCCATACAAATTTTAGGATTGCTTGTTCCAGCTATGTGAAAAATGTTGATTGTATTTTGATAAGGATTGTATTGAATATGTAGACTATTCTGGATAGCATAGATATTTTAACAATAATTGTATTTCTAATCCATGACCAACCATGGAACATTTTTTTTCATTTCATTGTGTCTTCCTCAATTTCTTTTATGAATATTCTATAGTTTTTGGAGTACAGATTCTTTAATTATTTGATTACATTTATTCCTAAATATCTTATGGTTTTTGGTGCAGTTATAAATGGGGTCAATTCCTTAATTTCTCTTTTCTCAGTCTCATTGTCAGTGAATAGAAATGCAACTGATTTCTGTGCATTGATTTTTATATCCTGACACTTCACTGAATTGCTGTCTGAGTTCTAGCAATTTTAGGGTGGAGTCTTTGGGTTTTCTATATAAAGTATCATGTCAAGAGTGAGAGTTTAACTTCTTTTTTGGCCAATTTGAATGCCTTTTATTTCTTTTTGCTGTCTGATTTCTGAGGCTAGGACTTCTAGTACCACGCTGAACAACAATAGTGAGAGTGGGCATCCCTGCTGTGTTCCTGACCTGGGGATCAGGAAAAAATACTGAGAGCTTTTCCATTGAGAATGAGATTTGCCATGGGCTTTTCATAGATGGCTTTTATGATATTGAAGTATGTTCCCTCTATCCCTACACTTTGAAGGGGTTTAATTAAGAAAGGATGCTGTGCTTTGTCAAATGCTTTTTCTGCATCAGTTGAGAGGATTATATATATCTTGTCCTTTCTTTTATTAATGTAATGTACCACGTTGATTGATTTGCAATGTTGAACCACCCCTGCAGCCCAGGAATAAATCCCACTTGGTTGTGGTGAATAATCCTATTGGATTAGGATCCTGTTGGGTCCTATTGGCTAGTATTTTGGTGAGAATTTTGGCATCCATGTTCATCAGGGATATTGGTCTGTGATTCTCCTTTTTGATGGAGTCTTTGTCTGGTTTGGGGATAAAAATAATGCTAGCCTCATACAGTAAGTTTGGAAGTTTTCCTTCCACTTCTATTTCTTTCTTTTTTTTTTTTTTTTTTTTGAAACAGCTTCAGAAGAACAGGTATTAGTTCTTTAAATATTTGGTAGAATTCCCCTGGGAAGCTATCCATCCCTGGACTCTTGTTTGTTGGGAGATTTTGATGACACTTTCAGTTTCCTTGCTGTTGTTGGGTCTGTTCAGGTTTTCTATTTCTTCCTGTTTCAGTTCTGGTAGTTTATACTTTTCTAGGGATACATCCATTTCTTCTAGATGGCCTAATTTATTGGCATGTAGTTTCCCATAATATGTTCTTATAATTATATTACTTTGGTGTTGGTCATGATCTCTCCTCTTTCATTCATAATTTTATTAATTTGGGTCCTTTCTCTGTTCTTTTTGAAAAGCCTGGCTTGGGGTTTATCAATTTATTAATTCTTTTAAAGAACCAGCTCTGTTTTGTTGATCTGTTCTACTGTCTTTTGATTTCCATTTCATTGATTTCTGCTCTAATCTTTATTATTTCTCTTCTCCTGCTTGGCTTAGGCTCTATTTGCTATTCTTCCTCATACTTCTTTGGGTGTAAGGTTGTGTTGTGTATTTGAGACTTTTCTGTTTTCTTAGGGAAGGCATTTGCTATTTACTTCACTCTTAGGACTGCCTTTTCATTTGTTTACATTATTTGTTTTTCTTTTTTTTTTTTCTTAAATTTTCAGTGTAACAGTATTCATTGTTTTTGCACCACACCCAGTGCTCCATGCAATCTTTGCCCTCTCTAATACCCACCACCTGGTTCCCCAAACCTCCCACCCCCCGCCCCTTTAAACCTCTCAGATTGTTTTTCAGAGTCCATAGCTCTCATGGTTCACCTCCCCTTCCAATTTCCCCCAACTCCTTTCTCCTCTCTAACTCCCCTTGTCCTCCATGCTATTTGTTATGCTCCACAAATAAGTGAAACCATATGATAACTGACTCTCTCTGCTTGACTTATTTCACTCAGCATAATCTCTTCCAGTCCCGTCCATGTTGCTACAAAAGTTGGGTATTCATCCTTTCTGATGGAGGCATAATATTCCATAGTGTATATGGACCACATCTTTCTTATCCATTCATCCATTGAAAGGCATCTTGGTTCTTTCCACAGTTTGGTGACTGTTATTATATATATATTTTTTAATCTGCTTTAATTTCCTGGTTGACCCATTCATTCTTTAGTAGGATGTCCTTTAACCTCCAAGTATTTGAGTTCCTTCCCAATTTACTATTGTCATTGAGGTCCAATATCAAGGCACTGTGGCCAAAAATATGTGTGGAATAATCCCAGTCTCTTGGTGGTGGTTAAGACCTGATTTGTGACCCAATATGTGATCTACTCTGGAGAATGCTCCATGTACACTTGAGAAGAATGTGTATTCTGTTGCTTTGAGATGGAATGATCTGAATTTATCTGTGAAGTCCATATGGTCCACTGTGTCGTTCAAAGGCCTGTTTCCTTGTTGATCTGCTTAGAAGTCCATCTGGTCCACTGTGTCGTTCAAAGGTCTGTTTCCTTGTTGATCTGCTTAGATGATCTGTGTATTACTGTTGAGTTGGGTGTTAAAGTCCCCTACTATTATTGTATTGTTATCAATGTGTTTCTTTAATTTTATTAATTGGTTTATATAGTTGCTTGCTCCCAATTGGGAGCATAAATATTTATAATTGTTAGATCTTGTTGGATAGACCCTTTAATTATGACATAGTGACCTTCCTCATCTCTTATTACAATCTTTGGTTTAAAACCTAATTTGTCTGATATAAGGATTGCCACCCCAGTTTTCTTTTGATGGCCATTAGCATGATAAATGGCTCTCCACACCCTCACTTTCAATCTGGAGGTGTCTTTAGGTCTAAAATGAGTCTCTTGCAAAGAGCTTATTGATGGGTCTTGCTTTTTTATCCAATCTGATACCCTGTGTTTTTTTTATTGGAACATTTAGCCTATTTACATTCAGAGTAACTCTTAAAATATATGAATTTGTATTGGCTATAAAATCACTGTTTCTGTGTATCGACTCTTCCTTTCTGGTCTATGTTACTTTGCAACTCTTTCTTCACTTCCAGAATACCCTTTAATATTTCTTGTAGCATTGGTTTGGTGATCACAAGTTCTTTTAGTTTCCATTTGTTCTGAAAGGCTTCTATGTCTCCTTCTATTTTGAATGAATTTTGAATTCTAGCTTAATAAAGTGTTCTTGGCTGCATATTTTTCTCATTTAGCACCCTAAATATATCATGTCAGGACTATCAGGTCTCTGTGGATAGGTCAGCTGCCAATCTAATGTTTCTACCCTTGTAGGTTACTGACATCTTGTCTCATTGCTTTCAGAATTTTCTCTTTGTCTCTGAGATTTTTAAGTTTCACTATTATTTGTTGGGATGTTGACCTATTTTTATTGATATTGAGAGGGATTCTCTGTGCCTCCTGAATTTTGATGCCTGGTTCCCTCACCATGTTAGGGTTGTTCTTTGCTGTAATTTGCTCCAGTATATCTACTGCATCTGTCTCTTTCCTTTTCTTCTGAGATCCCAATTATTCTTTTTTTTTTTTTTTTTAAAGAATTTATTTATTTATTTGACAGAGAGAGATCACAAGTAGGCAGAGAGGCAGGCAGAGAGAGAGAGGAGGAAGCAGGCTCCCCGCTGAGCAGAGAGCCCGATGCGGGACTCGATCCCAGGACCCTGGGATCATGACCTGAGCTGAAGGCAGCGGCTTAACCCACTGAGCCACCCAGGCGCCCAATCCCAATTATTCTAATATTGTTTCACCTTATGGTATCACACATCTCTCAAATTCTCCCCATGGGATTCAGTTGTTGTTTATCTTTCCTTTTTTCGCTTTCTTATTCTCCATCATTTGGTATTCTATATCACTAATTATCTCTTCTGCTTCATCAATACTAGCAGTTAGAGTCTCCATTTTGATTGCTCTTATAAATAATATTTGAGTTGGTTAGATTTTAGTTCTTTTATTTCTCCAAAAAGGGATTCCCCACTATCTTCTATGCTTTTTCCCCCCAAGCTCAGCTAGTATCTTTATAATCATTATTCTGAACTCTAGTTCCAATGTCTTACTTATGTCCATACTGATTGGGTCCCTGGCAGTCAGTACTGCCACTTGTTCTCTTTTTTGAGGAAGGGTTTTCCATCTTATCATACTGTCCAGGGAAGAATATATGAATGAGAGAACAAAATACTGGGAACAATGACCCCAGAAAAATATACAGTAAACAAATTAGATGAGATCTGAAACTGGAGAAAAGGAAAAAAAGAGAGAGAGAGAGAAAAAGAGAGAGAGCAGAATAGAGTAATACACTGGATTCTGTGTGTATTTTGGTCTGTTTTTTTTTTTTTAGAAAAATAGATCACAAAATTTTAAAGAAAGAAAGACTTATATAGGTATAAAAATAAAGTTAAATACAATGGAAGGATAGAATGTAACTGTAAAAATGGAAATTAAAGTACCAAAAAAAAAGAAGGGATATAAAAAACAGGTGAACAGAACACAGCAATGCGCCATCTTCTGAGTGTATTTTTGCCAGTTTGTTAGAAGAAACTACATCTCAAAATTGTAAAGAAAAACTTATGAAATACATTGAAAACATAGAATGTAACTATAAAGATGAAAGTTAAGAAACTTTAACTTTAACAAACAAACAGAAAAGTCCAAAAAACAAAAAATAAACCAAAACAAACAAACTGAAAAAGGAAGAAGAAAAAGAAAAACAACAAAAACAACAACAAAAAAAGAGAATATAATCAGACAGGTGAATAGAAAACAGAGCCATACACTAGATTTTGAGTGTATTTTGGTCTGTTAGTAGAAGCTGCATCCCAAAATTGTAAAGAAAGAATACCTGATACACACACACACACACACACACACACACATGTACATACATATATATATATGATTAAATACAATGAAGGGATAGAGTACAATTGGAAAAATTAAAATAAAAAAGAATTTTAAAAAGAAGTTGATAAAATAAGAAATTGGTTGAAAAAGGAAAGAAAAAATTTAAAAAACATTAAGGTTGAAAGACTAAAGAATCACTGGGAAAAAGCCATGAATTCTATAAGCTGTATTCCCTCACTGTTGGAGTTTTGCAGTTCCCATTGATTGGTAAACTTGGTCTTGCCTGGATACTTTTGCTGTTCTTCTGGGGGAGGGGCCTGTTGCATTGATTCTCAAGTCTTTGCCGGAGGTGGAATTGTACCATCCTTGCCAGAGGGCCAGGCTAAGCAATCTGCTCCAGTTTGTTATATGTGGTTTTTGTTCTCTGAAGACTTTATTTGCACCTATAGAAGATGAGAATGAAAATGGCAATCTCTTGATATCTGTCCTCAGAGCTGAAAGCTCGGGGCCTCACTCCTCAGTGATCCCTCAGAGAAAAGCAATCAATCACTCCTGTCTCCCTGGTCTCTAGCCACACTCTGTGCTCACTCATCTGTGACTCAGCATTTCTATCTCAGGCACATGGCCCCCTTTTAAGTTATGAAACCCTGTAGGTTCCTTTGGTGAACTCCTGTGCCACTCCTCCCAGGGAGGAAGGGGGTTCTTGCCAGTTCTGCCACTTTTTGGGCCTCTGGTCAGAGAGCAGTGGCCTTACTGTGCTGTGGTTTCTGGTTTATGGCAACCCTGAGCTGAGAGCTCACTCCTGGGCTCAGTCTTTGCAGCTGGCTTCTCCACTCTGATGCCTGGGAGCTCTGCTGCACTTAGGCACCCCTGGTCTAGGGGGTTCAGCCAGTTTGAACAGGCTAGGGTTCAGTCTAACTTAGCAGCCTGAACAACGTCCCTTACCGAAGCAGACTTCTAAAAGTTCGATTTTATACTCCACGACTGTATCACTTGCTAGTACCAGCTGACAGAGGCTCCCTGCCCCTGTGGTTTATTTTCCCATAAATCGCCTTAGATTCACTTCTCTACACCTTTTACCTTGCAGAAAGTGGTCGCTTTTCTATTCATAGAGTTGCAGCAATTCTTTTCTTCCATGTCCAGTTGATTTTGCAGGTGTTCAGAATGTCTTGATAGCCATCTAGCTGAATTCCTGGGACCAGAAGAAACTAAGACCTCCTACTCTTCTGTCATCTGGGACTCTCCAAGTAACTGGAATTTAAATAAAAACTTGAAAAAAAATAATCTTCAGGAAATCCTATTGGCTATAATTTCAAATAACCTGGCATCTGACTACTTCTGTCTTACAGTGTACATTTGTGGAATGAGCCATCATCAAAGTTGGCCTGAATTAGTGAACTTGTTGCTTATCTGGACTCCTAGCTTCCATCCTTGCCTTTTCCAACAGGAGCAGTTAGAGCTGTTTTAATGCCTGTCCTCTACTCAAAACTCACCCTCACCACTTCACTCAGAAGAGAAAGCCATGTGCTGGTGTGTCTTACAGGGCCCTTTAGGATTTATGCCCCACCTACAGTTGCTTATCATCCCAACCACTTTCCACTTTACTCTACTTTAGTTCTAGGAGTTGTTTGAATATCATCAGGCAGCAGCCACGTAAGTGCCTCCGCACTGGCTGTTCTCTCTGTGTTTTGCTTTTCCCAGAGGTACACATGGATGCTCCCAAGTATTCCTTTAAGTGTTTGGTCAAAAGTCCTGTTCTCAGTGAGGCATATTCTTAACATCATATTTAAAATGAAAACTCCGGCATTTCCACTCTTACTTACCTTGATTTTTTTTCCTTAGACTTATTGTAAATTACCATTTTGTTTATGTTTAATTGTCTGCATTTTCTGTGAGACTGTAAATACTGTAAATACTGTGACAATTGTTTATTTCATTCACCAATACAACTCCAATGTAGTTCAGTAAACGAAGCATTTAATTTTATTTTATTCCACTATTGGTCATAGTTTGAGCCCTATACACTCCCATCTCTTTCCCCTCAAAGGGAGCTCCTTTACGTGTAGTCACACACACATCATTAGTAAAGAGATCAGGCTAGATATCCTCCCAAATCATCCTAGGATTTAGCCTTGTCAGGACTCCAGGAAAAGCATCAAAAATAATTCTGTCTCCAGGAATAGACCCATTAGGAGATGCCAAGATTTCAACCTTCTCAGGTGAACTAGGACACATCACCATTGCTTGAGATATTACCCCCCTCATTTTTGCAGGTTTCAGGTAACAAAGTAAAATCACCATCCAATTTTGCATCTATTCAAGAGGAACATGATTCACCAGACCACTGACAACTGTTCTTGGGGCTGTTTCTCCAACATGTACTTCTTCTACATATAAAGAATCTGCATCAGGATGTTTTCTGGCAGTGATGATATAACCAACTCAAAGATCCAGACGAGAAACATCTACTGGCTTAGAGTCAGTGCTTCCTGCTACTGAGAATGTGTACTAAATGTATAGCCTAGTCTCTTTCTCTTTTTTTTTTTTTAAGAAAACACCATTAACCTTTCTTAATATATTGAAATATGCACTAAAAATTTGTTTTTCTTGTCATTATTTTATGACACACTGATCTACTTTAATTCATTTTAACTAATGTGGAAAAAATTAAATTGTTATAGATTTTTATTTATTAATCCACACTTCTTAACAGACTTCTTTTGTCATAGAAATACTAGGTCTAGATCTATTGGCAGTTCTCAAGGAGACTGATTTATATTTCCAAAGTGTCTATCAAAAATTTATGCTGATTTACATTTTTTAAAGATTTTATTTATTTAACAGAGAGCACATGGGTAGGGGTGAGGATAAGAGTGGCAGAGAGAATTTCAAGCAGATTCCTAGCTGAGTGTAGAGCCCAACTCTGTGAGCATAGTCTCACAACACTGAAATCATGGCCTGAGCCAAAACCAAGAGTCTGACACTTAATCAACTGAGCCTCCCAGGTGCCCCCTGATATATATTAACAGTGAGGACAGCAGTATCCCACAGTTAAGAAGAATATAGATTCTAGAGCCCATGCACCTGGGTTAGAACATCAGCTCTGCTACTGACAGTGTGTGTGTCCAGTCTCCTCGTTTTTACACTGGTAATGATGGTGTTTCTCTCATTAGACTTTTGTGAAGATTAATTGAAAGAATCAACTTGACATAGTACTGGCATAAAGAAAGCCCTGAAGAGACATCAAGTGTTATTTAAATTTATATTATTTTTATTATGAAATTAACTATTTTCATTAGACCTGACCATGAGTTTGATGTATTTATCCCAAATCTGATATGTGAATAAAGATATGCCTTGTTAAGTTTTATTTAACCAGGTCAATTTTTAATGTTTATTGGCCTATTAGTCTTCTTTCTTTTAAAAAATAATTTTCTTAAATTATTTCCTCTTCTCTCTCTTCAAATTTGCCTCACTTACTGATTTATAAATACTTTTTCTATATTAAAGATTCAGGGTTTTGTCATCAAGGCTAAAATAGCCACACTGGAACTTTGTATGGATTAGAAAAAAAGTGCTTCCAGGGGACAAACCCAGGCTCATTTAGGATATATTGTTTGTTGGAAGGGTGGGGCACAGGCTGGATATCAGCTCCCACAGACCCTTTGACCAGTAAGTCTAGAGCACTTAAAATCTGTACAACTCTATGTAATGACTTTGGGGGTCACAAGATTGGAAACAGAGTTAACAAGTTTGTAGTTGGATTTAAATTCTATTGTGATGCTTCCTAAAATACAAAGTTTTGGGGTTTTTTTTTTTTTTTTTTTACATATTTTTGTGTATTTTGCTTTCTGAATCTTCTATTACTGACTTTATATTTATGGTATTGTTCAGGGTTTTCAGGTAAGAGAAAGGGAAAGAGAGAGAGATGAGACAGTGACAGAAATAGAGAGAGGATGAATGAGAGGGAGAGAGAGGGAGAGGGTGAGAGAGAGAGAGAGAGAGAGAGAGAGAGTGATTTAATACAAGTAATGGCTCACTGTCTTTCAGAGCCTGGCAAGTTTAGAATCTAAATCTACAATGTGGACTGGAAGGCTAGAGTCCCAGGAGGGTTGATGGTACAGATGAAATTCAAAGACAACCTCCTGGAGAGTTCTTTCTTGCTTGGGAAGACTGGTCTTTTTCTCCTCTTCAGAACTTCAGCTACTGGGGGAAGGCCTACCTACGTCATGCAGGGAAATCTGTTTTACTTGGAATTCATCGATTTCTGTGGTAATTTCATTCCACAACATTCTTCCAAATTGACACATAATATTAATCACGATATTTAGGAAATATTCTCCTAACTCCAAACCAAACATTGAGTCTGGTTGTTATCAGCAGCTTCTCAACAATTCTTGGCTTTACATAGTATATTTGTACCTAAATAATAGCTGTATATCAAAAACAAATTAAATTGATGCATATAGGTTACCTCTTTTTAAAAATATTTTATTTATTTATTTGACAGAGAGAGAGAGGTTACAAGTAGGCAGAGAGGCAGGCAGAGAGGCAAGCAAAGAGAAAGGGGGAAGCAGGCTCCCTCTGAGCAGCAAGCCTGATGCAAGGCTTGATCCCAGGACCCTGAGATCATGACCTGAGTAGAAGGCAGAGGCTTAATCCACTGAGCCACCCAGGAGCCCCAACATATAGGTTATTTTAGTTTTTCTTCAGCAATAATTATTTGTGTGTTTTCAAAAGAGAAACAAACTTAGAAAAGCTTTGTGATTCCCTTTAAGTGAAACACAATTATCTAAAGCCAATATAGGAAATGAGACTTTTTACTAAGATGCTGTCTTGTTAGTGAAATCCCTTATAAATTGGGTTATGCTTATACACCTAATATGGAATTGAATGTCGTGTGAATTGTTATAAATGTGATTATCATTCATCAGAAAATTCTGGGATATTTGTAATCAAGCATACAACCATTAGCAAAAGAAGCCCGAATTAACCTCAAATGATTAGGGGAGGTAAGTGGGATAACAATTATAAATAGTGTGCAAAGTAACCCAGAGACTAAGAGATTTCATTATTCATGAACATATAAATATGGAGAAAGCAAATATTTTGGCACATAAAAAACCTGATGCTCCAACATATTGTGCTTTGTCAAAGTTACATAAAATAATGTGCAAGGTTGGCCGATTTTCAGTATATTTTTAAAATGTAACCTGTTAATTTAATCTTCTAGAGGAAAGAAAGGTACATTTTAAAGTCTATTAACCTGATGAGGATATATATTATCCTGCTTAAACTATTAAAGTAATTGTACCTGTGTTTATATAGAACCTGATGTCTTTAAATCTTTCTTCCTTTTCACTTGGGAAATGAACATGAATTATTAGCACAAATTTCCACTTGAAAATATTCCCTAAGCTCCATTATGGTAATTGGCCATCAATGTCCCATCTTTAAGGGATTATTAATTTGATGGGAGAGAGGATATAGATATTTATATCTGAAGTCCAAAGAAGACTCAAGTCTGAAGTTCTCCAGTTTCTTAAAGTGATGCTTTTCTGGAATTATTTTCCAGGAGGAGGAGAAAGAGAAAGAGATTATTAAATCTTCTATAGAATAAAAAATATGTATGTTTTCAGAAGTTTCATTCAGGTATAGTAGATTTGAAAAAAAAGTTGAGGGATCAGCAGCACCAGCGGTGAACATCTAACCCCAGGTTAGTAAACAGCCTTTGATAGAAATTTAGTGAATATGTGTCTGAACATACAAGTCAACCAGAGACTAATTCATTCCATTATTTTTTTACATTAAAATTGTTGGAGGAAATAATATTAACTTGTCAGTTAAAATCAAATTTTGTCATTGTTATATTTGTTTCCCAAGTAGCATTTGCAGGTATACAAAATCAACTTCATTGTTTCTGATTATAAACTTAAGATTTAACGATCTTTAAAATGCCTTTGAAAATCACAGCGTGTTCTCTGAAATCAGAGCCCTATTTAAGTCTATTTATTCAGCTTTTTTTAGCATCCATTTTCAAAAATGTCTTTTATTTATTTATTTATTTATTTTCATTTCCTTGCCTCCTTTTTTTTTTAATTTTTTCAATTTATTTATTTTCAGAAAAACAGTATTCATTATTTTTTCACCACATCCAGTGCTCCATGCAATCCGTGCCCTCTATAATACCCACCACCTGGTGTTTTATTGATATATAATTTATATACCGAAAACTCCACTCATTTCCAGGGTACAATTCAATGGTTATTAGTATATTTACAGAGTTGTGCAACCATAACCAATATCCAATTTCAGAGCATCTTTGATTCAATAACAAGTTAAACATTTCTTTATTTTTGCTTCCCAAGTTTTCCATTTGGGAAATTTCTAGAAAACCCATTTATGTTTCAGGTTTATATGTGAAAATTCTTAACGGCCTTTGAGCAAAAACATGTCAAAAAAGGAGTGGCCATTGTGGTCTGTAATATGTATGTTAGCTAATATCAGTGCTATCTAATTAAGTTTGTGAAGAGATCCTGAATTGTCTTCAGTAGTGTTTAACTTCAGATATATAATCCCATTTTAAAGAGGGGTAACACCTATTCCTAAAAAAATCTTGCAATTAAGTATTTTGATATAATCCATTTATAAAAGTTCAAGAGGAACAAAAGAATCTGAGTCTCTGTTATCCTTACAAAAACCTGGTTGAGACTGGTGGTATTCAAGTGGACTAAAACAGATACAATAACCATAGAATTCCTCCAGATTTTTAATTCTATCACAATATCATGTTCACATGATTAGAATATTTCAAATCTGGAACATGTAACTTTAGCTTCCTTTAAGTAGCCTTACCAAACTATTATTTCATGTTACAGTCTTCAATTTCGTAAAGGGCCAACATAGTAAAAGTTCTAACAAGGGACAGTTCTGCATCATTTGTAAAATTACTCATGAAGAGTTCTGTTCAATGTCTTTATAAAAATGTTTATACAATATCTTCCTCTTAGTGAGACAATTGGGGTACCACCTCATTACTCACGATAAACTGATAATGTGACCTATCCATCCCAACCCAGTTCTTCTTCAAGTTCAGAACTACCTTCTTATTCAAATGCTGAAATTATCAGTACTCATGTATACTGTGAAAGCTACCCCCTCCCTCAAATTATTGCATAGGTTTTATGCTCTGGTTCATGTTGAGAGGTTTTGGAAAATGTTTCTTTAATTGAAGCCACTCTAAAATCTTCAATAAGTAGTCAGTTTATACATAATAAATCTACAAATGAATTGGGTTATTGGCTTTTTAATCCCAAACCCAGATGATTAATAGAGATGACAAGAGCAGTAATAAAATGTGGGATCAGGGGAACTGTACGAACCTTAGGTTAATTGACTTATTTCCTTTTTCTAAAATATTTTTAAATTTTTAAAATTTATTTTTTAAACTTATTTCTTATCAGTGTAACAGAATTCTTTGTTTATGCACCACACCCAGTGCTCCGTGCAATACGTGCCCTCCATAATACCCACCACCTGGCTCCCCCAACCTCCCACCCCATACCCCTTCAAAATCCTCAGATTGTTTTTCAGAGTCCATAGTCTCTCATGGTTCATCTCCCCTTCCAATTTCCCTCAACTCCCTTCTTATACTATTGCTTTATTAACTGAAGAGAGAATGGGAAACTCGGTGTTACATAGCCATGGTCTGAATGCTTGAGCTTCTGAGTGAGCAAATGAATGTGGAAGGAAGAGATAATTTTACTACTACCAAAAGTCCCTGAAGGAGTCTGGATTGTCTAGATTTCAAAGCAAGCATTGTAGAGAAGGCTGCAAAAGTCCATAAATTTGTTTAAAAATTATTATGTTTCACACTTAAAATGGGTGAATTTTGGTAGGTAGGTACATTTTATCTTAAGTGGATTTAAAAATATTTTAAAAGGAAGATTCTAAACAGCCTAATTATGGAGACAAGCAAACTCTATTGTTGGACTTGGATTTAATCATCTCTGTATTGTATTTTATATTTTGTCTTACAAATTAAAATTACATTCAGATAAAATTAGGTGATCCCTTTCATGTGCCTGGTAGTTGACAGACCCTTTTATGTCCACCTCTTTTCTTTATATAGATTCAGGACACAACCTGAAACTTGAGATTATGGAGCTGCAGAATTACTCCTTTGTGTCAGAATTTGTGTTGTATGGACTCTGCACTTCACAACACCTCCAGCATTTTTTCTTTATATTTTTCTCTGGGATCTATGTGGCCACTGTGCTGGGTAACCTCATCATTGTGGTCACTGTAATTTCTGACTCCCACTTGCACTCCTCTCCTATGTACTTCCTGCTGGGAAATCTATCTTTCTTAGATATATGGCTAGCCTCATTTGCCACCCCCAAGATGATCAGGGACTTTCTTAGTGATCGAAAGCTCATCTCCTTTGGAGGATGTATGGCTCAAATCTTCTTCTTGCATTTTATCGGTGGGGCTGAGATGGTACTTCTGGTTTCCATGGCCTATGACAGATATGTGGCTATATGCAAACCTTTGCATTACATGACCATGATGAGCCGGCAGACTTGCATGGGGCTGGTGTTGGTTTCATGGGTCATTGGATTTGTGCACTCCATCAGTCAAGTAGCCTTTACTGTGAATTTACCTTACTGTGGCCCCAATGAGGTGGACAGCTTCTTCTGTGATCTTCCTCTTGTGATCAAGCTTGCCTGCACGGACACCTATGTCCTGGGTATACTTATGATCTCAGACAGTGGGTTGCTCTCCATGAGCTGTTTTCTGCTCCTCTTGGTGTCTTACACTGTTATCCTCATCACTGTCCGACAGCGTGCTGCTGGTGGGGTATCCAAAGCACTCTCTACATGCTCTGCACACATCATGGTAGTCACACTCTTCTTTGGGCCCTGCATTTTCATTTATGTGTGGCCTTTCAATCGGTTCTCTGTGGACAAGCTCCTGTCTGTGTTTTATACCATTTTTACTCCACTCTTGAACCCTCTTATCTACACATTGAGAAATACAGAGATGAAAACAGCTATGAGGAAACTGTATAACCAACGTGTGACTTCTCACTGAATTCCACCTTTCCTTATATTTACGTGTTCTTACTCATTTAGGGGATATCCTTTCTTTAATAGGGTTCCGCATAAAGATTTCATCCTGATGTTTTATTGGTATAATTTGTATTGTTTTATATTACAGAGAAATAGTTGTGGATTACAACAAAAATCATGTGTGTAATTTTATTCTATATAATTTCATACTTTAAATAAAATTCTATAATATCACTTTATGGTATCACTACCTTATACTCTAAGATTTATAATACATTATAATATTATAATTTTATTATATAATTTTGTATTATAAATATAATTTATAAGTATAATATAACTGCATTGTAATGTAATATTAGAATTGTATAGTAATTACTATGTAATATAACTTTATGTAAACAGATATACATGTACATACACTTTCAACCCACACATTCACTTTGGAATGGACTTGGCAATTTTCTTTTTGTTAAACCAGATTTCTCTTTATAGTTTATTTTGTTTACAATATTTATAGAAAGTGATTTGAATTTCCTAATTATAGTTCAATACACTAAGAGCTGTCAGTTTGTAAGCATTCGAGACATGAAATATTCAGCAGAAGGAAGGTATGTGAGAATAAAATGTTCTATCAATTTTTATCCTGGTTTTTAAGAGGAGGAGGGAAAAGACACTATTTCAAAATCTTATTAATATAAAAAGAAACTTTTTCTTGGGAATGTATATTATGCTTAAACTTTATATTGAAAAAAAATGAATGTATGTCAGTGAAATTCAATTACAGAAGTTAATTTTCACACAAGGTAAATCAAGGTATTTTACCAGAAGGTAATTTTCACACAGGGTATTTTATGGGTTAATATTTTATGGTGTAAAATAAGCTATTGTGTTACTATTTAAAATTCACTGGAGTAGGAAATTAATAAATTTTAACCCACAGACTTTAAATAAACCATACATCTACATTGTTTCTTAGAGTTGATTCTGTCCCTTGGGATGGAATCTATTAGGAAGGGTGTTTGAGTACTACAGAGCCAGATCTTATGCTGAGTTTTTGAATGCCTTGGGATCCTAAAAAGATAATTATAAACGAGAGTTAACATTTGTATTAACTTAACTAATGGTCAAAGAATTCAATCAATATTCTTGTATGTTGATTCTGAAACATCAAACGAATGGAGAGAATTGGCCAATGACTGGATTCCTTGAGTAACTGGATGAAATTTCTAATAATTTTGGACAGTGTTTTCAATAAAGAGAAACATGCTCCTGGGTACTTGTGGCTTCTCCTATGGCTGTAATCTCACACATTTTCATAAACACTAAAAGAATATAGTTTGAAAACTGCCTTGGGATAAATTTCTCAGGAATCTTCTTCTTGTTTGCTACTGCAGTAAAACTATGTTTTGGAATTTCATAAAACTTCGGCCGTGTCAATATTTATGACCAATTATATCCCTGTATGTGAACAATTAAAGAGCTTAAAGCTCCACTCTCTTTTCACTACAGTATTATTTAAAATAAACAATATATGGAATTAACCAGTGTCTAAACAGAGGTGAATGGATAATACAGAATATTAATCAGCCATTAAAAAAGAATGAAGTGGGGAACCTGGGTGACTCAGTGAGCTAAGCCTCTGCCTTCAGCTCAGGTCATGATCTCAGGGTCCTGGGATCGAGTCCTGCATTGGGCTTTCTGCTTAGTAGGGAGCCTGCTTCCTCCTCTCTCTCTCTGTCTACCTCTCTGCCTACATGTGATCTCTGTCAGATAAATAAAATCTTAAAAAAAAAAAAAAAAAAGAATGAAGTGTTATCCCTTAGACAAAATGTCTGGACCTGGAGGGTATCATAGTAAGTGAAATACGTTAGAGAAAGACAAATATCTTATGATTTCTTATATGTGGAGACCAAAAAAAACAAAGCAAACAAACTGAAGAGAAAGAGATGACAGAGAAGAAACTGGCCGTTGTCAGATGGGAGAAGTGTGGATATGGGCAAAGTAGTTGAAGGGCATTAAGAGATACAAACTTCCAGGTATAAAATAAATGTCAGGGATGTGATACATAGGGAATATAGTCAATAACACAGCAATAACCTAGTAAGTTGACAGTAACTAGACTTCCTGAGGGGACCTAGGAATATTGTATGTCAATTATACTTCAATTAAAACAAAGAAAGAGTGGATACCAACATCGCTTTTAGGACGATGATATCTTATTCGTATATTATTGAAGAGAGCAAAAGCAGGGTTAAAATCTGAAAGTGAAAAGTTTTATTTATAAACATGCTAGAATACATTGAAATAAAAAAGGAAGAAAATATATTGTGTCTTGAGAGGTTAAATCCTGTTATAAATGAACATCATGTCTATGGGAGTCTGTTTCATGTTTTTCTCTTAATGCCTTTATTTAAAAATTTTGCAGAGCATTTGAGTTTCCCTCTGAACAAACGGGAAAAAAAGTGTTGGTTATCCCAACCCCCACCCCCGCCCTCCTGCCCAGTAAGGCCCAGCTGGGAGGGCATTTCTGTTGCCTCTGAAATCTTGAAATAAACATCAGAAGAAACAACATCAAATGTCAATGTTTCGCCAAGGCGGGCAGTGGGTCCTAGAAACCTGTCTGCCAGAGCATCACCCAGTCTGCACCGCAAGAACACGCAAGGGCTCCAGGCTGTGGTGGAGCCTGTGGTTAGCCAGGTGCGGGCGCAGCAGGGAGTCCGGGGCCAGGGCCGCGGGGGCTGCCGGGAGGGCCGCCAATAAAGCGCTCGCGAGGTGGTGCGGCGCTGGCGTGCCTTCCTTTGGGCCTCGGTGCTTGCGTGTCTCCTGCTCCGCCGGGCTGAGGCGGCTGGTGTTGTCCAGAAGGCCTCGGGGCAGGGTCGGCCATTGGTGGAGCACACACCGGGGCCAGGCCTGGCTGCCTGTGTGAGACCTCAGGTGTGCCTTACTAGCTCCCTGAAGGGCCGGGAGGCCTTCCTGACAAACGTGGGTGTGCTTGCCAGCGGAGGCTCCTGCAAGGCATGGCCTGCTTCCTGTTGCGGACTCCGAAGATGTCACCGGCCACTTGTGGGGGACGCTGGATCTCCATCAGGTAGGTGAGCCATCAGCAGGCCCAGGTGGAGGCGGTGCCGGGTCGTGTTGAAGATCCGGATCGCGTCTTCATTCTGGCCGGGTCGCCTTGTGGAAGATCATGCCCAGGTGTTGTCCTCCCGCGGTGCCCCTCTTTGTGTGATGTTCCTGCAAGGCTCCTTCTTGATGGGCCCCACATAATGGCCCATCTTGAGTGTTCTCCGGATAGGCTTCTGGTATGGCTCTCCTTCCTCGGGCCCTGTACTTGGGGCCTGTATTGTGGTGATGTGACAGCATATGCAAATAGGGAATGAGAAATTTGGATTCAGGAAATTTGTACCGACCTTGGGCAACCATCAGTCGGGGATGGGGCAGTGATTTCAGAGTTGTGTGGGTCAGTCAGCAGCTGTAGTCAGTCTGGTCCCAAAACTGACTGGGAAAAGACATTGTGGTTGTTTCAGGGAGGGGGTGATGAATGCTGTTTTACAGGTCATCCTAATTAAAATGTCAAAATGGAGGGCTTCCAGAGAGTTCCTGAGAACAAGACTGAGAGAAGGGGCTAGTCTTAGTGTCTTCCATTTCAGTTGAGACTGCATTCTTTAGGGAGGAGAATCCCATCATAGCCATTTCAGATTCTGCAGTGCTTCCATTGTGCAGTTAACATGGAGTGGGGGAGTATAGAGAGAAGTTAAAAGGAAATCTATCTGCCTTGGGATTAATTTCCTTAGTTATTATTGGTGTAATAATGACTATTGACTTTGTAGATTATAGAGATAGCCACTTTTTTTCAAGATATGTCTAGTAACTATTTATACATTTGTTCAGTTAATGTCAGGCACCTACTATGTTTCAGATTAGATCACATTCTCAGTGTAGTGGAATAAAAACAAGGAAACGGTCACAAGATATGCTGTCATGTGAGGTCTATGGTAATGATAAACATGATATTTGAGTTCAGGAGAGGGAAATTTAATCCAGTCCTCATGGTTAGGAAACACTTCCCTTATTAACTCAATTTTTCTCTGATTTCCAAGGATTTTGTATTTTCTCTTATTACTACACACACATAGGGTGCTTAGCACAGAACCAGTCCCTAGTAAATGCTGATAGATACTAGATCCCACAGGTGTTCATGATTTTGTAGATCTATCTAGTTGATCTTTTTTATTTTTTATTTATTTTATTTTTATTTAAACCAAGTGGCTCTTATCTGCAGTCTGTGCCCAGCTCTTTATCTTGCTTTGACCAAATCCATGAAGATAGTGTGTACTCTTTCACCCTCACTTTAGATGCAGAAATCCCTGGATTTTAGTTGTCTGGATGGGAAGAGGTGCCTGCTTGAATTGTTAGGGAAATGAGTGAGCAAAATCACCAGTTTTCCCCCAACTATGGGCTTTTGTAGGGAATTTGTGATTGTCAGTGCACAGGGAACTGCAGATTGTATGTTTGTTTGTTTGTTTTTCAAATTAAATTCTGGTTACTTAATGTGCCTGGATGGCTCAGTGGCTTAATCATCTTCCTTCAGCTCAGGTCATGATCCCAGGGTCCTGGGATGGAGCCCCAGCTCAGCAGAGTCTCTGCTGCTGCTTCTCCCTCTGCCTGTTCCCCTTACTTGTGTGCCTGCCTCTTTTCTCAACCCCTCAAATAAATAAATAAAATATTAGGAGAATTCCAGTTAGCTTACAGTGTAATATTTTCAGATATACAATATAGTGATTCAGCACTTCCCTTCAACACCTGTTGTTCATCACAAGTGCCCTCCTTAATCCCCATCACCTATTTGACCCATCCTCCCACCTACTTCCCCTCTGGTTATTATTTTCTACACTTTAGAGTATTCCCTGGTTTGTCTCTATCTCTCTCTCTGTTTTCTCCCTTTGCTCTCTTGTTTTGTCTCTTAAATTCCACCATAGATTTTTTTTTTTCTTTTAAATTAGCCTCTATGCTCAGTGTGGAGCACAGCATGGGTCTGGAACCTAAGACCTTGAGATCCAGACATGAGCTGAAATCAAGAGTCTGACACTTAACCGACTGAGCCACCCAGGCTTCCCTTGCACCGTAGGTTTTAAATAGAGGAACTTTTTTGAATTTCAAGGTAGTGTTTATGAAATTCACCTTCCTATTTTGAAATAAGGTAAATAAAATAGAGAATATAGAGTTTTTCAAAGTGTAACTTGAAAGATGCTTTTCAGAAAGCAAAGAACATGAATCCATCATTGCTTTGCTGAATTAGTATTCTAGGAATGAATCCCAGAAATGTGCTTCTTACTCTAAGCTGCTTCAGGTAATTCTAATTCATAATCCTGACTGAGAACCACTGGATAATTGTTGACATTATCCATTTGTAGTAGTATTTGCTATTAAGGTTTGGTTGGAAGGATTTGCTCCTGTGAGAAATCTCTCAACAGAATATGATGCATTCTCAGATAAACATCATGAAGTTATATTAAATCAAAAACTGTGACCTCATAAAATGTGTTGTTTATGGACAGAAGAGTAAGTTGCTGAGACATTGCTGTGAATTTGAAGGCCTCTTAAACATTTCTTCCTTACCTGCAGTCATAAAGGGATCAGTGGCTTCCTCTTTTAATTCTCTGTGATATATCAGTGTTTTTTAATATCCTTATAATAATAACTATAATAATAATTTTAATAATATATATAATATATAATAATAATAACAACATTATTTAAGCTTTGAAATCAAATTATTTTGTGTAAAGAAACTTTTAACATAATTTCTAAATGCTAAATTATCAGGGGTGCCTGGTTGGCTCAGCAGATTAAGCCTCTGCCTTCTGCTCAGGTCACAATCTCAGGGTCCTGGGATCGAGCCCCACATCTGGCTCTCTGCCCAGCAGGGTGCCTGCTTCCCCCTTCTCTCTCTGGCTGCCTCTCTGCCTACTTCTGATCTCACTCTCTGTCAAATAAATAAACAAAATCTTTAAAAATAAATAAATAACTTCTGCCCATTTTTTGATATGATTTTCTGTTTTGTGTGTGTTGAGTTTGAGAAGTTCTTTATAGATCCTGGATATCAACCTTTCGTCTGTACTGTCATTTGCAAATATCTTCTCCCATTCTGTGGGTTGCCTCTTTGTTTTCTTGACTGTTTCCTTTGCTGTGCAGAAGCTTTTGATCTTGATGAAATCCCAAAAGTTCATTTTTGCTTTTGTTTCCTTTGCCTTTGGAGACATATCTTGAAAGAAGTTGCTGTGGCTGATATCAAAGAGGTTACTGCCTATGTTATCCTCTAGGATTCTGATGGATTCCTGTCCCACATTGAGGTCTTTTATCCATTTCCAGTTTATCTTTGTGTACGATGTAAGAGAATGGTTGAGTTTCATTCTTCTACTTATAGCTGTCCAATTTTCCCAGCACCATTTATTGAAGAGACTGTCTTTTTTCCGCTGTATATTTTTTTCCTGCTTTGTTGAAAATTATTTCATTATAGAGTTGAGGGTCCATATCTGGGCTCTCTACTCTGTTCCTCTGGTCTATGTGTCTGTTTTTTTGCCAGTACCATGCTGTCTTGGTGATCACGGCTTTGTAGTAAAGCTTGAAATCAGGTAACGTGATGCCACCAGTTTTATTTTTGTTTTTCAACATTTCCTTAGCAATTTGGGGTATCTTCTGATTCCATACAAATTTTAGGATTATTTGATCCAGCTCTTTGAAAAATACCAGTGGAATTTTGATAGGAATGGCATTAAAAGTATAGATTTCTCTAGGCAGTATAGATATTTTAGCAATGTTTACTCTTCCGTTCCAAGAGAATGGAACAGTCTTCCATCTTTGTGTGTCTTCTTCAGTTTCTTTCCTCATCACTAGCCATCAGGGAGATTAAAATTAAAACCACATTGAGATACCACCTTAAACACCAGTTAGAATGGCCAAAAGTAGCAAGATAGGAAACAACATATGTTGGAGAGGATGTGAAGAAAGGGGAACCCTCTTCCACTGTTGGTGGGAATGCAAGTTGGTGCAGCCACGTTGGAAAACAGTGTGGAGATTCCTTAAGAAATTAAAAATGGAGCTTCCATATGACCCTGCCATTGCACTACTGGGTATTTACCCTAAAGATACAGATGTAGTGAAAAGAAGGGCCATCTGTACCCCAATATTTATAGCAGCAATGGTCACGGTTGCCAATCTGTGGAAAGAACCAAGATGCCCTTCAATGGATGAATGGATAAGGAAGATGTGGTCCATATAAACTATGGAGTATTATGCCTCCATCAGAAAGGATGAATACCCAACTTTCGTATCAACATGAACCGGACTCAAAGAGATTATGCTGACTGAAATAAGTCAAGCTGAAAGAGTCAAGTATCATATGGTTTCACTTATTTGTGGAGCATAAAAATAACATGTAGGACATAGGGAGATGGAGAGGAGAAGGGAGTTGAGGGAAATGGAAGGGGGAGGTGAACCACGAGAGATTATCGACTCTGAAAAAACAATCTGAGGGTTTTGAAGGGGTAGGGGGTGGGAGGTTGGGGGAGTGAGGTGGTGGGTATTATGGAGGGAATATTGCATGGAGCACTGGGTGTGGTGCAAAAACAATGAATCCTGTTACACTGAAAAGAAATTTAAAATAAATAAATAAATGCTAAATTCTCAAAGAGGACCCCTCAAATTTAAGGATTTCAATTTGAAGTAAAACTCCATTCCTATACATGGGGACATGAGTTTTTCTTCATTCCTCTATCTTCCTCCTTGATCAGATGCAGCTTGAAGAAGAAAATGTTAGGAAGACTTTCATAGAAAGAAATATGTGTCCAGCCATTGGGTTTCTTGGTATTGCCTCCTTCCTCCATTAGGAGGGCCCAGAGATCTTGCCCAAGGAAGGGGCAAGATATGTGATTCTATGCTTCTGTTTAAGAAACACTTCCTCCACAGGTTTGAATATTTGATAAAAGAAATCAACTTTCATTGTTCATGGGCCCTCCTTCTGGGCCCCCAGGGAAACTATACTTTAAAATTTACCTGGCTTAACCAGGCTTCAGAGCATAGACTCTTTCTGCTCCAGCATACCTTGCACTTATGCTTCAGTATCAGATAAACTAAAAGAAATACTTCAAACTTAGAGAGATTTTTATTCTTACATTAAGTTCTGATCCCATACATCCCAAGCTCTGTACATATAAAAATTAGAAGATAAAGTTTATAATTTTCTGGGTGTCTTTGCTCATGATGATTCACAACAGTTTTCTTTGTTAAGAGTTATTTATTTTTAGAGAGAGTACGAGTGTGTGTGCATGCATGGGAACATGAAGATTTGGAAGGTGGAAGGGTGAGGCAGACAGAGAGTCGGAGAGAGAGAATCTCAAGCCAACTCCCCTTTAATCATGAAGCCCAACATGGGGCTAGATCTCATGACTCTGAGATTATGACCTAAGCCAAAATCAAGAGTCAGACCCTCAACTGACTGAGCCACCTGGAACCCACTTATGGTTTGTCTCCCTCCCAATCCCATCTTGTTTCATTTATTC